>NC_053022.1:580157549-580439126 GCF_003073215.2 Triticum urartu | reverse complement strand
TATGGCTCACGACATATGTGAGTTACTATGGATACATATCCTCCTAGCAGAGCTGCGGCTGTACAGGTGCAAGCCTTTGATGTTGTACTGTGACAACAAAGCTGCCATTGACATTGCAAATAACCCTGTTCAGCATGATCGAACCAAGCACATAGAAATTGATCGTCATTTTATTAAGGAGAAGCTTGATAGAGGGATAGTTTGCCTACCGTACGTAACCTCAGCTAGTCAGGTAGCAAATGTCCTTACAAAAGGACTCCCCGAAAAAACATTCTCCATGTTTTGTAGCAAGATGGGTTTGTATGATGCATTTGCCCCATCTTGAGGGGGAGTGTTGATGTATGACTATATTTGCCTAGTTCCTTAGGGACTAAAATGTAAAATGTACACATACTATAGATGTATACAGAGAGAGGGACCGAGGAGAATGGTCCAGAAATTTCCCCAAATCCTCTCCATGGTTCTTCCAATCCCTAAAACTATTCTCTCAAATCTTGCTTGATTTTCAAGATTACCAAAATATTTCTTCATGCTAGGCAATTGACCATCTAACAATGGCACAGAAAACTACTGTATAAACTAGCAGGAGACCAAAAGGCATCGATTTACCAAAATATTTCTTCATGCTAGGGAGTTAACCATCTAACGATGATACAGAGCAAACTATAGAACTAGCTGGAGACCAAAAGACGCAGCTTTTAAAAAATATATCAAGGCAAGGCATTCTTCATGGTAGGCAGAGATCATCAACAAAACGATGCATGTTTAAAGGATAGCCGTTCATCCTATGATTATGATATATACAAGTAATAGAAAACAGTATGGAGAGAAGAAGGGAGGCCTCCACCAATCAGAGTAACAGTCAGACGACGGGCTAGCTACAGATCTAGCCGGAGATGGGACGGAGGCCAAAAACCAAGATACCTGCGGCTGCGTGTGGACGAGCCGGCGAAGCACCGCCGGACGCATGATCCTCGTCGACGCCGCGCGGAGGGAAGCCGTCATCATCGGAGCCCTGCAAACGAGCACGAATCAATCACCCAAGACCGGAGAAATCACGCCAGGTTGGAACGTAACTTGCGGCTAGGAACTACTTCCTCCGTTCGAAATTACTTGTCTCGGATATGGATGTACCTAGAATTAAAATACATCTAGATACATCCATTTCTGCGACAAGTAATTCCGATCGGAGGGAGTACTGAATAGGGTTAGGGGTTGGAGGCTAACCTACCTTGCTGATCGGAACTGGTTAGGGGTTAGGGTTCCTCGCTTGTTTGCAGACCCGGCGGATCTCGGCGTCGGAGCCGGCGGTCTTGACCCCGATGCGGCCGAGCTTGGCCATGGCGGCGACGAAGGCGTCGAAGAAGGCGGTCTGGTTGGCGGCGAAGTGGTTGACGGTGGCCCGGGAGCGGCGGTCGGTGAAGAGCACCTGGTCCGACGACAGCAGGCCCTTCTGCTGCTGCAGTGTCTGGTAGTAGCCGTTGTCGAACCTGTTGGGCGTGACGGCGTCCAGCATGGCCACCGTGGCCGGGCTGTAGTTGAGCGGGCACGTCCCCCGCATCTGCCGCAGGAAGGCAAGGTTCATCGGCGGGCTGTACTGCGGCCGCGCCCCCTTGAACGTGTACAGCCGCCGCACGAACTTGTCGCAGTGCGTCACCCCGATCGTGTGCCCCCCTGCACCACATTCGTTTTCCACGTCAGCACAGTAAGATCGAGATGGATTTATGGGATCTGACCAGTGACAACGAAATGGCCTGCACGCGCTGCAGCCAAAGTACTTGTCTACCCAACGCCAGGCTGGGAGGGCCATGCGTTTCTACGAGCATGCAGTAGGCCTTGGCTGGCAATGGCTTGCATGCCTGATGGGATCGGCTGGTACACTTGTGGAGAGCAATGTGGTACTGATGGGGATATGAGAAGTGATGAGCGCCCTCACGGCGCCGCTTCCCCCATTCGGCCACTCTCCCCGGTTGGGTGGCACGCATGGGACTTGCTAACCACCGTTCCAACTAGAGTATCTATCTATCTTGATCGGCTAATATTTCAATTCAGAGGGAATGTTTTGGCGTGATGTTGCCGAGGCCGGAGGAGATCAACAATCAATCAACCAATCAATCAAGCCTTACTACTGACCTGAGAGCGCGATCATGTCGGTCTGGGTGAGGCCGTTGAGGGCGAAGAGCTTGTTGAGCTGGTCCAGGGAGAAGCCGGCGCCGGGGAGGCTGTGCTTCACCACAGCGCGCGTGCCCACCTTGCCGTCCACGCCGAGATCCGCCGGGTCTGCACAAAGATATGGAGGCCACAAATAGCGACTCTGTGTTTGCGCACAACAACCGTGGCCTCCATATTCATGTGGAGCAACGCTCTATTATCTCATACGGCGACCAATGATATGCCGACTCTGCTAGAGTTGAACATGGTCATAGCTTCTGACAGCAGGAGCGCTCTAGCAAGCATGCAAACGGGGAGTTTCTTTTTCAATTTTCCCCTTCTTTATTTTATTTCGGTCAGTTTTATTAAAATTATAAATAAAAGTGTTCCTGAATTTGGAATATCTTCATCAATTTCGAATTTTTTTATGAATTCAAAATAATATTCATGTATTGGAAGAATATTCATGGATCCAAAAATGATTCAACCTGAGCAGGTCATAACCGCTGGTATCAAGCATCATCCAACAAGCAAACTGACATGTGTACGACGCTCTTGTGTCCAACCACCTGTACGACCAGACATTGTATCATTCGAAATATAATACGATATATGGCCAATCATCTATCATTGTAAGGATTCAACCAACAATGGATTCATCCAACAATGCATAAGGCTCATTTACACAATCTAAATACCTGTACTACCAGTAACAAGTCAGCAACATCACAAATATCATTTCTTAGAAAGCGATCACACAGACCACACATCTAGTTGCTAAAGCAGAAATTTGCTCAAATAGAAAATACTACAAGACTCATCTTCACACAATATGCTCAAATGGAAATGATAACATACCAAGCGAGCAACATCATAAATATCTTAGAATGCGATCACATAGATCACCCAGTAATACTACTACTCAAGTTCTAGGTAGCACATGATAGACATACAAAATATAATATATATAGTGCTGGAATATATAGAACTGATATCCCTCTTGCTTCTCAATCAACCCATTTGCTTGCGCACTCCCTCAGTAGTAACAGCAGACTGATATCCTTGTAGCATGGGCAGACTCTCAGCAGTAACAAGATGTCCATCATACCTTACTATTTTAGCACCGGCTTCAGTGCGAGGACATCTGACATAAGCAACAAGAATACCCACGGCATATGTACAATGGGTGGCCACCTTGGTCAAAATTATCTTGCGCCTACAGGTAGGTTGGACGAGATGGTAAGAATTACATATGAACTCCGGTAGGAGAGGGAAACAGAACAAATATCTATGTCTGTGTATATAATGATTGATATTGTACCACTGAGGGTCCTTTGGTCTAGGCTTGATTTGCAAGGAGAGAGCCTTGAGCAGTCGCCTGTCCAGCCAGGTGGTAGTGGGCTCCGCCACAGCCTTGGCGTCTTGGCGATGAGATTGTACAGCTCCTCCTTCTTCTGCTGGATTTGCGATGCACGGTTGTATCCTTCATCCAAGGCACCGGGGATTCCGGAATGCTGGAAACACAGAAGCAGCATTGAGAACTTAGAACTAAACAACAGGCAGTCTTGACAAGAGATATATCACCTGATATCTTGCACGGCAAACTATAAAACTAGCTGGAGACCAAAAGATGTCAATTTTTTTTACCAAAATATCACGTCATTCTCATGCTAGGCAGTTGGTCATGTATCCAATGGCACATCGATCAAAAGATAAAACCAGCAGGAGACCATAAGACGTCGGTTTTACCAAAATATCTCTTCATGCTAGGCAGTTGACCATCTAGCAATTGCACAGAAACTTACTGTATAAAACAAGCAGGATACCAAAAGACATCGGTTTTACCAAAATATTTCTTCATGCTAGGCAGTTGATTATCTACCAATGATACAGAGAAAACTATAGAACTAGCTAGAGACCAAAAGACATCGATTTAAAAAAAATCCAGGCGTTCTTCATGCTAGGCAGAGATCGTCAATCAACAGGATGTCTGTGTAAAGGATAGCCATTCTTCCCTATGATTATGGTATAACGTAATACATACTAGTATGGAGAGAAGAGGGGTGGGCCTCCACCAATCAGAGCAACAATCGGTCGTCGGGCCACAGATCTAGCCGGAGATGAGACGGAGGCCAAGATACCTGCGGCTGGGTGTGGACGAGCCGGCGAAGCACCGCCGTACGGAGGATCCTCGTCGCCGCCGTGCGGAGGGAAGCCAGCATCGTCGGAGCCCTGCAAACGAGCACGAATCAATATAATCGCCAAGACTGGAAAAATCAAACCTGGATGGAACCTAACTTGAGGGTCGGAACTACTCATTAGAGTTCGGGGTTGGAACCTAACTTACCTTGCGGACCGGAACACTGATTAGGGTTAGGGTTCCTGGCTCGTTTGCCTTCGGCGGCGCCTGTGTATAAAAAAAAGTTTCGAATCTGACGTTGCATTATATTCTTTAATATTCACGCAGACCATTGGTTAGCAGAACGTGTTTGTTTGAGTGGCTAGCAACATGTGGTCGGGTCTTTGAGGTCGTGAGTTCGATCACTCTCATACCGGGCCTGCTTCGCATCCGGCGCATTGAGCTAAGTCGGCATGTTCAGACTAAGGGACACCATAAATTATTGACAGTGGTAGCTTCCATGTGCCAATAAAAGAGAATATGCTGGTTAATTATAATTGAAACAAATTATGGGCACGTGCCAATAAAACAGAATATACTGGTTTGACTCTAATTAAAGGGGGTCATATTGAACTAGAGAATACAGACATGTGGGGGTCTTGATCCATTCTTATATTGAGTTAGAAGCATGTAATTTTATTAATTATCCAGTTGCAACGCACGGGCATGTGTGCTAGTGTATACACATGTACTAATGCATCCGAACTCTCTCGTAACTGCCCTCGCGTCGCTCGCTAGGGCGACTCAGGCGGCCACCCATCGGCCGCCGCAGGCTCCTCCTCACGTCCTCTTGCCCCTTCGCCATCGCTGGTCGACGTCGCCGGGCAAAGCCCCGGCGGCTGACGGTGGCGGCGGGCCATCCTCCCTCCCTTCCCATGTACTCCAAGGTCCTCAATGGACAATCCTTCTTACGCTGCGCTTCGGCCTGCCCATCCTCCATCGTGGCTGAGTTCCCAGGAAAGATGCAGCCGGCATGTACAAATCACTGGAAATCACCGATGTGCACAGATCCACTCCATGGAAGGGCGGCGACGCATGGCCCTATACAAGGGCGGTGGCTGGCGACCCTTGCTATGGTCATGGGCACGTCAGATGCCGATGAGCTTCCGGCGGCGGCGTGAGGGTGTGGTTGAGGCGTGACAGTGGACGTGCTCAAGACGGGCACAGTGCTCTGATTGGAAGGCATGACGCCGAACCGGTGGTTATGCACTGCTGATCTAGCGGCGGCCGCACTCCACGCCGACGATGTAGATCCGTGGCTCGTGCTCCTGTTTTGGCCATATCGGCCCTTGGGCTAACGGACCTGGACAGAGCTTCTCCGACGAGGCGGTAGTCAGAGAGTGGTGTGCTCCATCGTTGGTGATGGTCATTAGCGACCACTCCAGCCTACGGCGATGGCCTCGCTACGTACTATGGTGGCCATCGAAAGATCATTGAGAGGGTTTCTCTCTTCAGATCAGGTGGTTGACTTCGGTGGAAATGCAAACTATCGACGATAACTTGATGCAGAGGAATGGTTGTGCAGCCACAGTGTTCACATCGTATAGCTGCTGGGATCGTGGAAAAGGGGTGGCGACAACACATTAGTGACTGATGGCGGTGCTACTCGAGTACCCAGTCTCAAGCTCCGAGGTGAAAGCCTAGGTCTGACCTGAGTTGGTTATACCTGACAATGATGATGTTTTTACGTCGTTATCTTGTTGAAGACATTGCTCGGATATGTTCGTACTTGATCTTCAAGGTGAAAACTTTGATTCTGACCTTTGGTGGTTGGATCCGGCGACGACGATGCTTGAGCGTCATTCCCTTCCTGAAGGCATTGCCGTTCAAGAATCTCATCGTCCATGTGGTGTCATGAGATGAATGGTGCAGATATGGTCATTGTTGTAGTTTGTTGACCACGGATCTGTTTGTTTTGGAGTTTTTTTCCTCGCCTATGCATAGCTTTGGTCGTATATGACTTTGCTATTTGTCGGCGTCTTTTGTGTGTGTGTTTGTGTTGACTATGTGTATCCTAGCTGTGCAGAGACCGGGTGTGTGCTCGGTGTGTTTGTATCCTCTTGATGCTCCATATTGAGCCACCTTTGTTGAAAAATGTACTAATGCATCTATGCACTAGCTGGATTCTTGATTAGCCTTGTACGTGGAGCATGGCAGAATTTCCCTTTTTTCATGGTAATACGTGTTTCATTCATATCATAAAGATTAAAGTACAATTCACGTAATAACAGACATGACAAAACTGAAAAGATAGTAGAACATCTCTGAGCTTGACACCAACACCCGTCACCTGCCTCCGGCACCACCACAGCAGGCACGGAAGAAAAGAATGACAGATCACCTCCCCACCCGAGCTCGACACGGCTCCATCGCTGATATGCAATTTTGCGGATCTCCAAGGTGGCTCACCAAAAGTGAAGCCATTGCCGTTGAACAAATCAGACCGGGGCAACACCCCGGACACGCTATCGAACTCCAGATGTAGCACCCACCACGACTAAGATGCCGAAGGAGGAAACCATACCTGCCATCCACAAACCACGAACTTAGCACACGTTCCTTCTTCCATATGTCGTTGATGCAGACCACAATCTGCATCCGCTCCTGGACTACTTTCCAAGCTCCGCGCTGACGCTGGAGCAAACGCCATCGCAACGGCGGAGCCCGAGGACACAGGTCGACCACGAGGATGCTGCCGCCGCCACGTCATCCTTGCTTAAACAGACTGGTTTCCAAATCCATCTCCAACCATAGGGCCAATGGCCTTGCCAGGGAAGGATCCGAATAATCTTTATTTAACACCATCATCGTCGCCGACGAAGCCAAGACGATGAACAGTCTAAAAACCTAGACTATGAGAAAGTAAAAATGATCCACACGCATGGATCCGATGACCCCTCTCACCACCGACGACCGAGGTCACCAGCGGAGGGGAGCCGCTGGAGGACGGCGCTAGAAAATTGGCGCCCCCGGCGACGGCTAAGGTTGGGGCCGCCAGGGACGAATTTCCTGAAAAATCCTACGTACTGTTACATGCATGTATGGAAAGGCGTAGCATACACGTGTACGATTATAGCCGAATACCCTCACTCATGTATGTTCACGTATTCGGGTATTCGCATGATGGAGCACGCACATATACGGTTGCAGCAACGCCATGCATTAAGGCATTTGCAGCAATGCCCGGAGGGCGGAGGCCGGTGATGGGTGTTGGTGTCAAGCTCAGAGATGTTCTGTTATCTTTTTAGTTTTATTATATTGGTCCTTAAATAACTTGTATTTTAATCTTTATGATATAAATAAGACACATATTACCATGAAAAAACCAACGCCAAGCAATGAGGTGTTTCAAGCAATGCCACTGACTTGGGTGTTTCTCCTATACCATGTCAGCAATTAATGTGATTAGGTCCATGCGTGGGCCAGGTCTGCAATGCATATAACTTTGAGTGTGTTTAGGGCACATCTAGATGTGCTCTAGTTATTGCACATCTAAGTGAATGAATCAAGCATAAAGAGAAAAAAAAGGAAAAAAATATTCACACGAATCTCAATGTAAAATTGATGACATATGACTTAGATGTGCAATATTTATGGCACATCTAGATGTGCTTTAGCAAAACTGTATAATTTTAGTGTTTTCATGCTAATATCTGCACCGTCGCATGGTCTTCCGCAAGGTGGTCCATTAGCTACTGGCCGGGTCATTTTTCGGGTTTTTTTTGTTTGTTGGGTTTCGCTTGAGATGTTTATGATTTTTGCTTGGTCGGTGTATTGGTTTTGACTATGCCCCCCCCCCCCCCCATGAAGACCCATAGCTGGTGCTGAATCTTAAGATTGGGAAGCACACCATACCTGGTCTGTCAAAATGTTCGAATAGACACGTTAGCAAGATCATAGACGACACACAGAGGCACAATATTTGTTAACGAGTTTCATTGATATGGCTATATCCCTGCGGCAATGACTATGGGCGCTCCTTCTCAAGTACTGCGACACCGGGCTCCCCCGCCTACCTATTGCTATCAAGTCGTCATGGGTTACAACATGTGGTGTCTCCTAATTATATAAGAGGCCTAGGACACAACGTGTCCGACTCCAACACAACTCGTGTCTGTCCACACCAATTACAACTCCAAGCACGTAAACCCCTAAGTATAAATATATTCGACACAAATGTACCAAACTTCACCTTGAATATTCTCTACCACTCAAAAGTTGTCCATGCGCCGAACCTCCATGTACTCCGGACTTGGATTGTCTTCTTTATAGCTTGCAGAGAGCTACCTGATCGGCCTGACCTGCCGCCATTGTGTGACTCCTGCAACTCCACACTCCATGGTTCCATCTGCAATAGTGCTCCCTTACAACTTGTAAAGATGTGAAGCTCCCCTCTCTTCCATCATCATGGTGACCCCATATTTCATGATTTTCGTGGTCTTGTTATCCAGATCGCAAAGGAATTCCATACTATCATCATGAAGAGCACCAAGCAAAATTAAATTCCTCCTTGGCCCTGACGCATGCCTTGATTCTTGAAGCATCCGCTCAACTTCGTCAAACATCTTGATTCTGATGTCACCTATTCCAGCAACACAATAACTTTTGTCATCATTGTAGGGGAACGTGCTACGCAACAAAAAAAAATTATGCTACACGATACGACCTAGGATCACTATGAAGATGGCGGTAACGATCGAACTCACCGACGGTGCAGAGTAGCGGAAGCAGTGACGAGTCGATGCAGCTCAATGATCTCGTCGATTCCTGCATCTAGGTTACACCTCCCAGACACGAGAAGAGTTCACCGAGTCAAGAGTCGAAGTAGACGACCCCTTTGAGGTATCCACGTGTTCCATGGTGGTAGTAGTCCGGCAAAGCTTCGACGTCCAGAAAGAAGAATTGCGAGAAAACTAGAGAGCGAGAAAGCCTAGTGGAGCTTCTCATCTAATTAGGATTCTAATTCACTTAGACCAATTAGATCGAGATTAGCGCTCGTCTAATTACGAGCCTAAACACTTAGGCCAATTAGACCGGGAGAGCGTGGAGCTATGCGGGAGAGAGGTCCCTTTGATTTGATGTGTCTCAAGGCGGAGCCCTCCCCACATATATATAGGTGGAGGAGGGAAGGTTTCCCTCCCTATTAGGATTCGGCCTAGGGGCCTGTCATGCCTAGTGGCGCCCCCTATGGGGCCCGTGATCTAGACACCCTTGTTAACTCTTGGATATTCATGAAGTCCCCGAGCGAACCTTTATGTACGAATACCATTCCATTTGCTTCACGACACATTAACGAAACCCGAGGTGAGATAATTTGGTATCTTTGTGATACAACTCCTTAATCACTATACATGTTATCCTCGTTACTGGTTTCATTCTCCTTACTCGTGTATGTGTTCCTGTATCCTGTGATCTCCATCACAAGTGTCTGGCCAGACGATAATGATACCGTAATACCGAGTGGGCCCGGAGAGTATCTCTCTATTGTGAGAGGATCAAATCCTAGTCTTGAACTATTGCTATCGAGACATACGTTTCCGGAATAGCCGTAAGCCACCTGTATTCACATCCATGTATGGAGTAACATGCAGTAGACCCCGAAGTATCCATCTGGCATGTTGACATGCAATATTCTCATGGTCTACGGAACAATGAAAAGGTGAACAAGTTATATGAAGTATCAATAACATAACAATGATAACATCTTTTAGTAATTCATAAGTTGGATTTATCCAACACCATTGTTCCTCCAACAATGTGTTCTCATTATTGACAACATCCTTGTTACTCCTAACAATACTCATGGTCAGCAAAACAAAATCATCAATCAATACATGAGCTAGTTTTAGAGGCCAGGCTAGGGATCACCTGGTGTTTATATTTCCACACATGTATTTGGGTGTTCCTCTAAATCTCATATTCACGAACCAATACAATTGTAGCATAGAAACATAAACTAAATATTGAACATGAGAATATAATACTACATTTACTATTGCCTCTAGGGCATATTTCCAACAGGGGGAGCGTCCTTCAAGGTACTTTTTGTTGGCTACAACAAGGAGGGACAGACGATAGTACGAACCCCGCACGTTCTAGTCTGGCTGTGAGTCGAGCTGGAGCGTGCCCCGCAAGATCTTCAGCCCCATCGAGCACGACATCTTCGGGCCATTCAAGAAGCTTGGCGGTTGTGCTTGAAGGCAGCGGCGCCCAGAGGGACGGCCGGGAGGAAGGACAAGGTCAGGGAGAGACGTAGCCGCAAGAGGTGGTGCTCGCCAGCGGGTGGGTGGCCAGCGTAGTCCTGCGGCCAAGTGCCATGGCGCATGGGGCACAACGGGTATGCTTGGGTGAGAGGGGAGCCAATGAAGGTGGAGCTAGAGGATGTAGCGGAGCTCTGGCTCGCCGGCCTGATGCGCGCGGTCGGGCGCAGGCGTACGCCATGGAAACTGGCGACGCGAGAGGGCTGACGCCTAATGCTAGTATCCTTTCAATTTGCAAAATGGAGGGTCACTAGAGTCAATGTGCCCACGTGGTGTTTTTTGCCAGGTCAGCCATGACGAGTAGGTCCAATTTGTGATGATTGCGTTTAAATTTAACTGAACCAATCATTAGAGTTTTTTCAAACAAAAGTCCGATTTTCTCATAAATTTTGATGCATTTTTTAAAAATGGGTAGTTTTTTGGAACCCTAGCCGTCATACCGATAGTTTTATGTTATATACTTGCGTGTAGGTCTTGCATTCTGGCTTACCGCCGCAGGTCAGGCGAGGCAACCTTGGAGATGGAGTGGTAGGGGGCCCATGCTGCACCGCCATAGTTCTCGCCCATTCCGGCTTGGAGGGTCACACATGCTCATCCCTCCTCCGTACCGGCTTCCCCGCGGCCACTAGCCCACTACTCCCCATCCGTCCCCAACTCCTCATCGTCGAGCCTTCTCTCCCACCCCTTCTCCGTCTACCCAGCTGCCGGAACTACCGTCAAATTGAGCATGGTTGCTCCTAGCATTTGAATTTGCCCTAAGTGATGTGTGATGTAAGTGCACAAGGATGTAGTAGCTCACTGGATATTCATCTTTGAACAGTAATCAACATTTTGATTCAGTGTGATGCATTGATATATCTCGACCTTTTGTTTACCATATTTTGATTAATTAAGTATCAGAGTTCATTCTCCAAATACGAGTTTAGGCCCTTAAAAACATTTGTTGTATCATTTCGTGTTTAGTAAAATAATCTATACCAAAGTACATTTTTACGGTTTAATTTCGTGGGGCTCCTTTTCCAGAATTTTACTTCCATATATAGTAAAACCAAAAACTTCCTGGTTGTCCATCAACTACTTTCTACAGTTTCTTGAGCATATGAAAACAAACTACTTTCTACAATTAATTTATATGGATTAGGATCCAAAATTCACTTGCTAATTTGTTTCCTTAGTTATTTCACTGGTCAGCTAAATTGTATGTCTACCTTCCCAATAGGCTAATACTCCCTCAGTCCAAAAAAGTGTCGCTGTCGGTTTTAATACAAAGTTGTACTGCATCAACGATACTTATTTTGGAACGGAGTGAGTATATTAAATGACCCCATTTAACAGTCCACTGGCAGGCAGGCTATGTTTTCATTTCTTTACACATGGGAAAGTGGCTTTGTTGGTCTAGTTTATATATGCAACTTATTACAGAGTTTGCTAATTTATATATACAAGTTATTACGAGTTTTCTCTTGGGTGAGTGTGCATTCATATTATGCTTACAATCATTTCTGAAATAAATGTAATCACCACATGGACATTGATTTGAGTATCTCCACGCGAACAAGATGGTGGAAGTGATCATATACCTCCGTTCTTAAATCCTTTGGTACTGACTGGAATGTTATAATGAGATCAAGTCATCTTGGAATGTCAAGAATGAGCTTCAGAAGTTGGAAGGGTCATTGAGATCTATCTGTGATGTTCTTCAAGATGCCGAGAATAGGCAATCAAATTCTCATGCTCTTGAAGAGTGGCTGGACAATTTGAAGGATGCAGTCTATGACATAGATGATGTTTTGGATGACGTCCACCGAAGCTCTAAGCAACAAGTTCATACTGATATCTTTACCTGTATGAGCCATCTTCTTGCTTATCCCTCCAAAACTGAGTCACAAAATAGAGAAAATTCGTAAAAACCTTGATGAGATTGCAGCAAATAGAGCACAATTTTGATTTACTGAGCAACCAGTTGATGGCCAGATGTTCAAAAGTAGCTGTCGGATCACTTTGAGAAA
Organism: Triticum urartu; assembly: GCF_003073215.2. NCBI lineage: Eukaryota > Viridiplantae > Streptophyta > Magnoliopsida > Poales > Poaceae > Triticum > Triticum urartu. The sequence goes on along the minus strand of NC_053022.1, from coordinate 580,426,527 downwards.
ATTTGGCAGCTACGTACAGGAGTTGAGTTTAAGCCTGTACAGAAAAATTACTTTGTGGTCACTTTTTTCTCTGAAGGGGACTACAGATTCGTTGCTAGGGGAGGGCCATGGATATATGATGGAGATGCTTTGTTGGTGGCTCCGTTTGTGGAAGATGCTCATCCGTCTGAAACTATAATGGACTCAGTCCCTGTGTGGGTGCGTGTCTTTGATGTGCCTTGGAATAAACAAACCAGGCCATATGGGAACGCCTTGGGTGGCACCCTGGGAGAGGTGTTGCCGTGTTGGAGGTTGATGCTCCGGAAGTTGGACATGGCATTAGCGAATTTTTGAGGATCAGAGTTAAGCTGCCATATAACAGGAGGTTGCAGAAGGAGGTTACGCTAGAATATACTAAAGGAAATATGCCCTAGAGGCAATAATAAAGTTATTATTTATTTCCTTATATCATAATAAATGTTTATTATTCATGCTAGAATTGTATTAACCGGAAACATAATACATGTGTGAATACATAGACAAACAGAGTGTCACTAGTATGCCTCTACTTGACTAGCTCGTTAATCAAAGATGGTTATGTTTCCTAACCATGGACAAAGAGTTGTTATTTGATTAACGGGATCACATCATTAGTTGAATGATCTGATTGACATGACCCATTCCATTAGCTTAGCACTCAATCGTTTAGTATGTTGCTATTGCTTTCTTCATGACTTATACATGTTCCTATGACTATGAGATTATACAACTCCCGTTTGCCAGAGGAACACTTTGTGTGCTATCAAACGTCACAACGTAACTAGGTGATTATAAAGGAGCTCTACAGGTGTCTCCAAAGGTACATGTTGGGTTGGCGTATTTCGAGATCAGGATTTGTCACTCCGAATGTCGGAGAGGTATCTCTGGGCCCTCTCGGTAATGCACATCACTTAAGCCTTACAAGCATTGCAACTAATGAGTTAGTTGCGGGATGATGTATTACGGAACGAGTAAAGAGACTTGCCGGTAACGAGATTGAACTAGGTATTGGATACCGACGATCGAATCTCAGGCAAGTAACATACCGATGACAAAGGGAACAACGTATGTTGTTATGCGGTCTGACCGATAAAGATCTTCGTAGAATATGTAGGAACCAATATGGGCATCCAGGTCCCGCTATTGGTTATTGACCGGAGACGTGTCTCGGTCATGTCTACATTGTTCTCGAACCTGTAGGGTCCGCACCCTTAAGGTTTCGATGATAGTTATATTATGAGTTTATGCGTTTTGATGTACCGAAGGATGTTCGAAGTCCCGGATGTGATCACGGACATGACGAGGAGTCTTGAAATGGTCGAGACATAAAGATTGATATATTGGCAGCCTATGTTTGGATATCGGAAGTGTTCCGGGTGAAATCGGGATTTTACCGGAGTACCGGGAGGTTACCGGAACCCCCCGGAAGATATATGGGCCTTAGTGGGCCTTAGTGGAAGAGAGGAGAGGCAGCCAAAGATGGGCCGCGCGCCCCTCCCCTCCCTTGGTCCGAATAGGACAAGGAGAGGGGGCCGGCCCCCCTTTCTCTTTTCCCCCCTCCGCGAATCCTATTCCAACTAGGAAAGGGGGGGGGAATCCTACTCTTGGAGGGAGTAGGACTCCTCTTGGCGCGCCTCTCCTAGGCCGGCCGCACCCCCCCTCCTTGAGCCTTTATATACGGAGGCAGGGGCACCCCAGAGGAACACAAGTTGATCCACGTGATCATATTCTTAGCCGTGTGCGGCGCCCCCTGACACCATAGTCCTCGATAATATTGTAGCGGTGCTTAGGCGAAGCCCTGCGACAGTAGTACATCAAGATCGTCACCACGCCGTCGTGCTGACGGAACTCTTCCCCGACACTTTGCTGGATCGGAGTCCGGGGATCGTCATCGAGCTGAACGTGTGCTAGAACTCGGAGGTGCCGTAGTTTCGGTGCTTGATCGGTCGGGCCGTGGAGACGTACGACTACATCAACCTAACGCTTCCGTTGTCGATCTACAAGGGTACGTAGATCACACTCTCCCCTCTCGTTGCTGTGCATCACCATGATCTTGTGTGTGCGTAGGAAATTTTTCGAAATTACTACGTTCCCCAACATATACTGTCAGAGGAGTAACAAAACGATCTACTTTTAAAATGAAGTATCAGCGTGTACCACACTTCTGTTTCTTCTGTGGTTTTCTAGGCCATGATGAAGATGTGTGTGAGAAGAAGAGGCTTGGGCTGCCATCTAAAGCCTACGAAGAATGAGCAAAGACCAGCTTATACAGCGTCGCCAGGCCAGCCAAGGGCGCGCCGTGTGTTGGACTTTTCCCTGGGCCGTGCTGGTTCTACTACACGGCAAGCCACTTCTTCTTCAGCGGGAAGTGAGTCTAGACATAATCCAGTTATACCAGATAGGGTTGATGCCCATGATGGGTTTGAGAACATAGAAGGATCAGGTGAGACGGCGGCTGTTATTCAGCTTGCAGATGAGGTGGAGGCGCTCCGTCTGAGGCTGGCCAAAGAGAAACCAGAGTGCAGTCAATCTCAGCAGATAAAGATTCATTTTGAAGCAAAAGCTATGGACAAACAGACTGAACTACAACCCAAATCTCACAAGAAGAGAAGTACTGGTAAGAAAGTTGTGGCAGCAAGGAAGCCAGTCACTCTAGTTATCAGGGAAAAAGAACCTACTTCGAATGTCATGAACCCAACATTACGGGGTGTTGATTTTTTGGATAAATCTTTTGGTACAGCGGTGGACTTGATGGTATACAATGATTCCATCTTGGGAAAACGTCAGGTTGCAGGATTGTTTGGTTATGGGCACGGCAGGATGCACAACTTGACAAAGCTATGGTGCCGTTCGTTGATGTTCCAACAGGAGGTAGTCTGAAGAAAGGGAAAACTGAAGGTCAACAGCAAGAGGAGGAAGTAACCAGCAAAGGAAGTGAGGTGGACATGGAGGCAGCTGGCCTAGGGGCCGCCAGCGATCTGACGGGGCCTTTGGCGCCCCGTCAGAAGCAATGAATTGCTTAAGTTGGAACTGTCGAGGGGCGGGGAACCTTCGCACAGTTCGTGACCTTGTAGCACTTGTGGGTGCTCATTCCCCAAAAGTGGTCTTTCTGTGTGAAACTAGACAACCAAAAGAAAAGATGTATCGTCTTCGTAATTGTTTAGGCTTAGCTGGTTTTGAAGGAGTTAGTAGTGATGGTCGTAGTGGTGGTCTAGCTTTATTTTGGCACGAGTCTGTATCCCTGGTTGTTCAAGAGGCTAATAATAGATGGATTGATGCTTATGTCCGCTTGTCACCTGATGATCCTTTGTGGCGTGTCACCTTTGTGTATGGCGAGCCACGAGTGGAAAATAGACATTTTATGTGGGACTCTTTGAGGAGGTTGTCAAGACACTGTACACTTCCATGGATGTTAGTTGGCGACATTAATGAAGCTATGTGGGATTATGAACACATGTCAGAAACACCAAGGGCACCGGGTCAGATGTTGATTTTCAGAGAGGCTTTGGAAACATGGGCTGATTGATATGGGCTTCATGGGTTATCCCTTTACCTATGATAATAGGCGGGGTGGTAGAGCCAATGTTCAGGTGAGATTGGACAGAGTAGTGGCCACTAATACTTGGAGGGATATGTTTGCTGATGATGTTGTACGTCACCTGGTCTCACCGGCGTCAGACCATTGTCCAGTGTTGATCTCATGTATTTTGGATACGACCCCTCGGCCGGGCCGATGTCGCCGTTATGAATTGATGTGGGAAAGAGATCATGCTCTTAATGAGGTAGTGGCGGAAGCATGGGGTGCAGCAGGAACTAAAAGAAACTTAAGTGATGTTCAAAAGGCTCTCGGCCAGGTGATGGGTAAGTTGCATACTTGGAGTAATAAAAAAATTTGGGAATGTTACAAGACAACTTGAAAAATCTAGATCAAGATTGGAGGAACTGATGCTTATGAATGCGGATAGGGCAGATATTAGGAAGCATATGGACGAAATGAATGATCTTTTATTCAGGGAGGAGATGTTGTGGTTGCAGCCCTCGCGCATTGCTTGGCTCAAGGAGGGGGACAGGAACACTAAGGTTTTTCACAAAAAATCGGTGTGGCGAGCCCGAAAGAATGCAGTACGAGGACTATTGGATGCTAATGATGTTTGGCAAACTAATAAGAACGTGATGTTGGATATGGCCCGTACCCATTTTATGCAAGTATTTACAGCTGATCCGAACGTCAACCCAGAAGAGGTAGTGAATCTATTCCAAGCTAAAATAACGGATGATATGAATACTGCTCTTTGTGCTCCATTCACAGATAAGGAAATAGGCGATGCGTTGTTCCAGATTGGGCCACTAAAAGCCCCGGGTCCAGACGGATTTCCAGCTCGATTTTTTCAGCGGAATTGAGATTTAATGAAAGAGGATGTAATGGTGGCTGTCAGGTTGTTCTTTGAGACTGGACACATGCCGGATGAGGTAAACTCAACTACTATTGTGCTTATTCCTAAGGTTGCGAATCCAAAGAAGTTAAATGAGTTCAGACCAATCAGTCTATGTAACATAGTTTACAAGGTCATCTCCAAGTGTCTGGTAAATCGTTTGAGACCTCTCCTTGATGTTATTGTTGCTCCTGAACAGAGCGCCTTCGTCCCTGATAGACTTATTACAGATAATGCTTTCATAGCTTTTGAGTGTATGCATACAATCAAACAGGAAAGGAATCAGGAGAATAGTTTTTATGCTTACAAGCTGGACCTATCAAAGGCATATGACAGGGTAGACTGGAATTTCCTGGAGCGAATGATGCAACAGTTGGGTTTTCATCACCGGTGGATACAGTGGATTATGGCGTGTGTAACCACGGTGAGATATAGTGTTAAACTAAATGGAGCCCTCTCAGATTCGTTCGCACCGTCGCGTGGACTTCGGCAGGGTGACCCTCTATCCCCGTTTTTGTTTTTGTTCGTAGCTGATGGACTTGATGCTATTTTGAAACAGAAGGTCAGACAAGGAAGGATTTCTCCTATTCATGTGTGTCCAAGGGTGCCAGGTATCTCACACCTCCTATTCGCAGGCGACACATTAATGTTCTTCCGTGCTACTCAGGAAGAAGCTACCCAGGTGGGAGATGCACTGGCTATTTATGAGCGCACCACAGGACAATTCATTAACCCGACGAAATGTTCTATTTTATTTGGCCCATGTTGTGGTGACAACGACAAGCAGGAGGTTGTGCATACCTTGCAGGTTCAGACGGTGGGATTCGACGATAAGTATCTCGGTCTCCCCACACCATCTGGTAGAATGTCGAAGGGCAAGTTTCAAAATCTACAAGAGCAACTTACTAAGCGTATCTTACAATGGGGAGAAGCGGCGTCACAAGGGGGCAAAGAAATTCTCATTAAGGCGGTTGCGCAGTCCCTACCTACATATATCATGGGGGTTTTCCGTTTGCTCCGGAGTGTTTGTGATGATCTTACTCGCATGATACGCAATTTTTGGTGGGGGCCAAGGAGGGGAAGAGGAAGACACATTGGCGTGCATGGGATACATTGATTAAACCGAAAGTGCAAGGCGGCATGGGGTTCCGTGATTTCAGACTCTTCAATCAGGCACTTCTGGCTAGACAGGCTTGGCGTCTTATTGCTTACCCTGACAGTTTATGTGCGCAGGTGCTCAAAGCAAGATATTACCCGGCGGGACGTCTGGAAGATACGGTCTTTTTGGGCAACTCATTCCAGACGTGGCAGTCTATTGTCCACGGTCTTGAGCTTCTCAAGAAAGGTCTAATTTGGCGCATTGGTGATGGTGCTTCTGTACGTATTTGGCGTGACCAGTGGATACCACATCCACTTGTGAGGTTGCCAATATCACCCCAGGGGCGCTGCCGCCTTTGGCGTGTTAGCGAGCTCCTGGACGACCGAGGAAATTGGAACGTGCAACTACTTAATCAACATTTCATGTCAGTAGATGTCATGGAAATTATGAAGATCAAGGTGGTGCCACGGTTGGACAGAGATATTATCGCTTGGGCGCCTGAGCGTTCTGGATCGTTCACAGTCCGGAGTGCTTATCGTCTATCATATGATGAGATTGACCGTCAGACTACAGTCGCATCGAGTAGGGCACCGGACAGGCGACGTGCCGTCTAGGCACTTATATGGAGGTGCCCTGCTCCACCAAAGGTGCGTATCTTTGCATGGCGTTTGGTCACAAATTCACTGGCAACTTGGGTGAATAAAAAATCACGGAAATTTGAGGTGTCTAACCTTTGTCCGCTGTGTGCGATGGAACCGGAGGACACGTTCCACACATTCTGTAGATGCCCATTGGCTGTTGCTTTGTGGAACGCCATGCAGGAAAAATGGCTATTGCCGGACTTAGCTTCAGCGAGGAATACAGGCCCTGAGTGGCTTTTTGATCTTCTGTATAAGCTAAATGAAGATGATCGCATGCCTGTGTTGATGGTGCTGTGGAGGAGTTGGTATGGACGTAATGAAATAGTACACCATAAGCTACCACCTCCAATTGAAACTTCCTACAGATTTCTAATTAGCTATGCTGAATCTCTTCGATGCATCAATCATTTTTCAACCACTGACATCATCAAAGGGAAGATGGTGCTGCTGCCGATTGGGTATAGTTCTATAATGATAAATACAACAACACAACATGCAGCCACAGTCCAGTGGTCTGCCCCGCCAGCCGGTCGCGTGAAGCTGAATGTTGACGGGTCGTTCGTTCATACCGATGGTGGATTAGCAGGAGCCGGTATGATCCTACGTGATAATGACGGCAACATTATCTTCTCTGCTTGTAGTTCTATCTTGTATTGTTCCGGACCGCTTCAGGCTGAGCTGTTGGCATGTCACGAGACACTGGCCGACACGACACCATCAGCTAGAACGCCCGAGGGCAACACCACGGCAACCCAACGGCGTACGGTCACACGCGCTATTGGGGGTGCCTTCGCCTCTCCCCAGCGGCGCCCCAAGTTTGTTTTCAGCAAACATATTTGGAGACGCTAGGGCGAAATTCATTCGAACTGAACATAATTCGATACAACTTATTGAAACTAAGGGAAGATACTTTAGAGGCAGACCACGGTGGTGGAGCTCCTCCTGCGAACTGCCAAGATGTTTCAATGGCGGTCTCCATTCTGGGCCACACCAGGGCTAGGCTGCAGAGCTTCTCGCCCGACTGCTGCTAGTAGACCTCGCACGAGTTTTTCGCCTTCGTCATCTAATTCGAAGTCATCGTCTTCGTCTTCTTCATCGAAGTCGCTGGAGTGCGCGGGGGAGAGAAAGTCGTCCGAGGACCACCACTCCGCAGGGGGCGACGCGCTGCCGCCGGTTGGGAAGAAGCTGCTCCGCCGCCAATTGTACTCATTCTCCACTTCTTTGTCCCAGTAAGACGACGATGACCGTGTGTACTTGGGGTCACGGCGTACCTCCAATGGCAACCTCTGATACTCCCTTTGGATGAACTCAAGTCGCGCCTGCCCGCGGAGCGGCGGCGCCACCGGGACGTGGACGACGTTGGTCGTCCAGCCCTCGGGGAGGACGCAACCAGCCGGCACGGGCGAGTTGTTGCGCAGGTGTTCGAGCGCCTCCTCCTCCGTCAGCAGGTGCTGGCGGCGCGCCTCGTGACGCTGACTCTGGCGGTGCCGCTCCGAGGACACCTCACGCTCACGGCGAGACGCCGCGTCGCGGTTGGGGTCGCGGTTGCGGCGAGACATGGTGATGGCCTCACGCCGCGGGAGACGCCGCTCCGAGGACACCTGACGCTCAGGATGAGATTCCGACTCCGCGTCCGTGCGTTGGAGCCGCAGGTGACGCCGCTGCGAGGACAGCTCACGCTCACGGCGAGACTCCGCGTCCGCGTCCGTGCGCTGGAGCCGCAGGTGACGCCGCTGCGAGGACACCTCACGCTCACGGCCAGACATGGTGGTAGCGGCGGGGAGACGGTCTGGTCTGGGGATGTGGGGGGAGAGCGGCGGAGACGAGAGATGTGAGAATGCGAGATAGAAGAGGCAGGCGTCCGGCGGCTTTAAATCATCACCGGAGCGGAGGCAGGCGCGGTCAGCGCGATCTTTTCCCTTCCAAAACTCAACTAAATTAGGTACGTAATAAATCCAGTCCAGGACGTCGCTTATACTAGCGTCCGTGCGTGGACGCCGTAATGCCTAGCGTCCTTACTATTTCTAAAAAATGTAATTATCCTTTCCTCGTTTCATAATTCCGTGATTACTAATTATTATTAATAAAAAATTCGGTAATAAATCCCTTAGTTAATGCATGGACGTTTCACGATCCACACGGCCGCGTAATCAGCGCACGTCTCCTCTTCATGCAATGCATATATAGGTCGTGAAGAAGGGGAAGAGATGAGTTTGCGGGCGATCGTTGGAGAGAAATCAGGGCGCGTGATAATGTAACGTCAAAGAGTGCCATTAGAATTTAGATTGATGCATCGAATCAACGTAGCTGTACACGCAATCTACGCCATCACAGAGCTTTGGATGGAAACCCCAGCTATTGCAGCTTTGGAGTACGAGGCGATGTGGTCTAGGCATGCATGCAGACTACGACGAGATGGTGCAGAATGCAATGCATGGAGTACGGTCGATGGTGGTGCACGTGGTATTGGCCCAATATGCGAAAACCTAAAATATGCGACTGCATGCATGCATGCAGAGCTGGGGACGTGAAGTGTTTTGGGTCAATGAGGCGACAAATATATTTTCTAGAAGAAGCGACTACAGGATCCAAATGAAAGATCAATTAGTACTGGCTATACTCAGGAAATACGGGACATAGAGGACCGAAAAAAAAAGAGATATATGAACGTGAAGAAATCATGGACAAGTAGCAAAGATCACATGTCGACTGGCTACAGGAGGGTGAGCAAAATACGTGGCATTTTCCAAAACATAGCGTCGCATCGTAAATGGAAAAGTACTGTTCGTGCCTTGCAAAGGGAGGATGGCACCAAGTGTGTAACTTGTTCACATCAGAGGGGTCTATGGATGCTGATCGTAATTTGCGTCACATAGAGAGTTCGGTTTCTGATGACATGAACGTAAGTCTGACGGGCAGAGCTTTCTGATGAGGAGATTGAAAGAGCACTGTGTTCAGATGGGCCCGACAAAATCACCAGGTCCATACGGATTGCCCTCTATGTTCTATCAAAAACACTGATCTTTGCTTCGTGATGATACATACCGGGCTGTCAAGGATTTTCTTAGTGGCGTGGCTTCACCAGATGGCTTTAATGATGCTATTATTATTATTATCCCTAAGGTAAATTCATCAGAGTTACTCTCCCAATTTCATCCTATAAGTCCTTGTAACGTTCTCTATAAAATTGCGACGAATGTTCTAGCAAATAGAGTGAAGGTGATTTTACCTCCCGAGGGATATAAAGTTCATGGGACGGTGAATTTATGGGTATTGTATAACGATTTGCATATTACATCATGCAACAGTATGCTGGGTCACCACAGCACATCAATCTTCGCAACCTGCCACCATTCACGCTCGGCCCGCCATCATTGGCGGTGCAAGAACAAACCAAAGAGGAGCCGGAAACGCAATCGCTTGAGAAGAATTGGATCAAGCGGCGTCGAGAAAATCAAGGACACGATTTACAAGCACATGTAAACACGTAAGTGGTCGCATGAACATGCAACAACCGACTCCAATCGAGTCAACAGCCCGCCGCTAAAAGAAAATCAGTAAACACACCCAAAGAGCATCCACAACCACATCCGGACATCCCCGAGTAATACACGTGTGAACCATAGATTATTCCAGCCGATGGTAAAAAAAAATTCAAAAATCCACGAATAGAAACTATCAAAGGAAGACGTTGTGCACTGGTTGTTAGCTCTAAAATCGCTAATTAATTATCTCAAACAGACACATGTAGTGATTGACAACTGAAATAAAAATCAAGTTATTTTCCTGATCTAAGATTTTTTTTTTGCTTGTTCCAGTCGTCAGCTATTCTGAAATTATTTCATGATGTGAACTTTCATATTTGAGTCCTGACCATCTGGTGCTCTTTTCCAGATTTGCTGATGCTCATATTACCAAGATGTTCATACTAACCGCACCTCTCTGTTATTGGCATCTTACTTCTGCAACCAACTTGCTCATGTGCATGAAACTGCTATGGCACATCTATTTGTTTAAGATGTCATGTTGTTCTACAAGCTGAAGTTTGTGTGTACACTATCCCACAGCATGGATTAGTGTGGATGCAGTCATGCAGAGGCCTTAGATCAACTAGTTGATGTTAAAGTGAATCAATATAGTGGTTGTGCAAAGTGTATCAGGTCGTTTCTGAACATCTGCGCATGGAGGTGCTGCACTAAGGGATGCAGTGATCTTTGCCCAAGGTATATTTTCGAGGATTCACTAGATACAGACTGCGACGGGTTAGGTTGTATCTTTTTTTTTTAAACATCAGTACAGACACAAGCGCGCATATACACGCGCATACACTCACCCCTATGAACGCACGCACGCACACCTTACCCCTATGAGCGCCTCCGAAAGACCGAACCGGCATATCATCTTGAAATTTACGAAGTCACCATAGGCACCTCGTCGTTGACGGGAACGTCTTCTCCCACTGAATGCGCATCGCCGAAAATCCTGAAATAAATCCAGGAATAAATGTGAGAGATTTGAACCCTAGTGAGCTGGGGATACCACGGTCCCTCTAACCATCCAAGTCAGCGGTCGATCTGGCAGTGATTAGTGAACTTAGTTGATCATTTTTGTCTTTTGGTATTCAGTTAGCCAAATGACTACTATGTACGGATTGGCTTGTGGTGATATTCCCACCTTCCCAAGAGACAAGGTTGCTTGCGACCTTGTCCTCGAGGTATTGGTAGTCGAACCTCTTGAGCTGCCACACGGAGAGAGGAAGGCCCAAATGCTTCACTGGGAAAGAGGCGCGGGAGGCTGGAAGCTCGTGGAGGATCTCGTCCAAGTTCAAGCTCCAGCATCTTATGGGGACGACAGAGCTTTTCTGAAAGTTTGTGCATAATCCCGTGGACAGACCAAAGCAATATAGGATGGTTGCAAGGTTCAAAACATCCTCCTTTAAAGGCTTGACAAAAACGGCCGTGTCGTCCACATAAAGGGAGGTCCAGAAGCAAGTGCCACCCCCTCTGATCTTGTGAAGAATCCCACAGCGAGGGGCCACATTAAAACTTGTTGGAGAGGATCAATGACAATGACAAAGAGGAGAGGAGATAGTGGATCTCTTTGTCGAAGACCCTTTCCGTGTTTGATGGCATTGCCGGGTATCCCATTGAGAATGATTCTCGAGGAAGATGTCTTAAGAAGAGCGGTGATCCACTCCCTGAACTTGTTTGGGAAGCCTCTCCTTTGAAGGAGGTCCAGGATGTATTCCCCCCGCACAGAATCATTGGCATGTTACGTACATATGCAATCGTGTTGACGGTAGCTCCACCTTCTACCACAATTAATTAGTTGGGAAGTCTCCACCATCCATTGAAAAGACAAAATTTAAGACCACAAACAAAGAAAGTTACAGCGAACAAATTCAGCTCGAGATTAGCTTCGGACAAGGTATATTTCTACAGTTTGCTTCATCAAAGTAAGATAGCTTGAGTGAAATCCATTCATACGCAAATTATTAGTTCTGCTCTGATTGCTAGAACTAGAACATGTAGGTTCATGACTTCAAAATTCTCATGGAAACCAGTACAAGATACCGGATATAGATTTAGTGACATCGCATATTCCAAAATATGCTCAGAAAATAGCCTTGAAATATTTTCATATAATAATTGGTAACTCCTTTTTGAATACTGCATCCACTAAAGTTTGATAGTTCATTCATGAGTGCTTTAAGTTCTGTGGCAGGCCACATCGATGATGTATTGTGGAATTTTTTAGAGATATGTTGACAAGATTGCATTTGTGAAATACTCCAAAAATGGATTTGTCTATGGGGAGGTTGATCTTTGTTCCCGTGCCCTATTTTTGTATCTACTTTTTTGTTTTTTCATTAAGTTATTTTCTTCACAAAATGTACCTTTGTCTCTAAGTTCTTTTAAATGTAAAAGTTGAAATGAGAGAATCAAGAGATAGCTATTCTGTTTTTCAAAACTAAGAAATGAAAAAAAATTAAAAATCAAAACAAATACTAGAAAAATTCAAAAAACTTCAAAAAAATTGCATGGTAGATAATTTGATGCATGAAGTCTGTTTCAACCTTCAAATCATTTGGAAATCTTAGCAGCTCCTGGCAAAAAAAGAAAATATTTGAAAATTGAAGTGGACCTCACGCATTGAATTTTCTACCTTGCACAAAAAATTGGATTTTTTTGTGATTTTTTTCTGACCGGGTGCAGATGAGTCTGGGCACCGAAACGCTGCACTCCTAATTAAGATTTTTTTGCGAGAAAATGCGCTCCTAATTAAGCTACTTATGTGAAATATGAACACTGCAGTATGGATAATGGATCACGACGGTTTGCGGCTCCGCCGCCCAGCCGATGGGCCACGACACGGCAGCGATGACGAGGAAGACGCCCCACTGTCCCAATCCCAGCCTCTTGGTGCCGGCAACCTCGACCATGACCACCTGCAGGACGAGCGTCTCGGCGACGGCGATGATGACCAGGAACATCATCCTGTTCTTGAGCACCCCGACCCGGCGAACACGTTCTTCTTCTCGACCTCCCGCGTGTTGAACTCGTTGAACACCTAGCAGAGCACGAACACGCTGAAGATCATGGTGCCGTTGGCCTTCTCATCAGTGTTGAAGAGGTACCGGCCCCGGTACTAGAGCGCCAGCAGCACGGCGATCTGGAACGCCGCCTGCACGGCGAGGTTGCTGATGAGCGGCGCCGTGCGGCCAATGGGCCGGCGGTTCATGAGCGTCTTGGTGGGCGTATCCGTGGCCGGCGCGGGGGCGCCATAGCGCTTGTGGTGTCCATGATCAGGTTCACCCACAGGTCGCCGACACAAAGTTGATGATGAGGGCTGCGACGTGGAAATGGCTAGAAATCAGTCAGCTGAATTTTTGGTTTGAGGTCAGTCGATTTTTGCACCGCTGGATGGAAAATCAATGGCCCACAGTCTTCTTCAACCTCTGGACACATCTCCTTCCTTCATTCATTCAGAAATCTATTGACGCCGAATTCGCATCAGCTGACTGGTGTGCAGCTAAACTGCTGCGATGTTGACGGTGAGCTGGAGCTGGATCAACTTCTGGATGTCCAACTTGTAGTTGAGGATGATGATGTCGGAGCTCACCTCGGCCACCTGGACGCCCATGGACAGCCCGACGTCGGCCTCCTTGAGCGCCGGCGCGTCGTTGGTGCTGTCGCCGGTTACGGCCGCCACGTGGCCCTTCTGCCCCGGCGACATGGTGCGGAACTCGTGCCCCTCGATGAGCTCGTTGCCTGGCCTGGTGTGGTTGCTGACGGCGGACACGAAAACATGTTTTAGAGCCTATGCATCCGGATACTCCTTATCCAACCACTCATTCCTGCATCACGATTCGTGCAAATAATTTTTTTTTGTTTCTCTCATATAGAACATGTATTTGTACTTCAACTTTGCAGCACAACAAAGCTTTCTATGTAGAATGTGGGATAAAATTTACAGATTTTTGGTCCAACATAAATGAGATTTGTTTGATTAAAAAAAATCTTATTTTTCATATTTATGTCGGACAAAAAAAATCTGAAAGTTTTATCTCACATTCTAGTTATAAAGTTATGTTGTACTGCAAAGTTTGAAGTTTAAGACATGTTTTATATGAGAGAAAAAAAAATTCCATGTAATAAGGTAGTTGTGTAGCACAGATCTCAAAACAACATTGAAGTGCTAGGATAGTGAGGCCCGGGGGCATAAGCTCACAAAATCTGCATTCACGGCGGACACGGCAGCGAGGAGACGAGCAACACCGCGAGGAAGATGCTGACGCCGTTGTACCATTGATCCTTGAGGCCGTGCTCCTTGATGCCGAAGCCGAGGGAGAGGAGGAGCACGATGAGGAAGACGTCCTTGAGCGCGTCCTAGACGTGGCTGAAGAAGCTCTTGGGCTTGGGTTTCGGGTTCGTGTTCGTGTTTCCGCCCAACGACTACCTGTGGATGCCGCGCTCGGCGTCGGACGCTTGAGCGACATACTGGCCTGTGCAGCAAGCGGAAGGCAAACCCTAACCTTTACCAGTTCCGATCCGACCAAACCAGCGACAGGGAAGGCGGCTTGTTTGCAGGCCTGCGACGATGGCGGCTTCCCTCCGCTCAGCTGCGACGAGGATCCTGCGTCCGGCGGCGGGGCAGCTTCGCCGGCTCGCGCACACCGACAGGATATCTTCCCTCTCTTGCAATATAATAAACGGACAGCGTTGGGGACAGTGTTAAGCAATTTTTTGGTTTCCGTAAAATAAAATATTTTTTCACAAGAGATGGATATAATAGATCTATACTTGTAGGCAGTAGGTTTCCGCTATCCTGTGGGTAGGTGTGGTCGGGCGTGGCCCGGGATTTGCTCGCGGGAGGTGCTCGGGCTCTCCTCAAGGGTAAGGTGGTCGGTGGTGGTGGTCGGCTCTCCGCTATCCTTTCGGGAAGAGTGCCGGTTATTACGGTTAAGGCGTTGCACGAGCGGGCTCAGCGGTGGCCGTCGATAGTCACGGGATGGTGTCCCCTCCGGTCCACCGGGATTGGCGGGGGATGTATAGGTGTGGAAGCCCCCTACTGTGGGGGCATCGACCCAAATTCCGTGACTAGTGTCGGGCTAGGACTGAAAGGAGACCCCTTTCTTTCCTCCTTTCGAGCTTGGTGCTCCATGATGTGGATGGATGGTGGTGGCTTGGACGTGGATGCCAGAGCGGCGGCTCAAGATGGCAGTCCGCATGGTTTGCTCCTCGGCGGGCACCATGTCGGTGATGGTGGCTCTCCCTCTTGGTCGTGTGGGTGGCAGGAGGGTAGCGCTAGGTGGCTCGGGCGTTCTCCCCGTCGTTGGCAGTGGCATTGCCTCGATCTTGACATGGGAAGCCGATCTCGTTGCGCCTGTCCTGAAGACCTCGTGTGGCACGGGGGAGCTGCCGAGCAAAAGCTCCGTGCTTTGTCGCCGACGACGGCGACGCTTGCGGGCGCCGCTATCTTCTTGAAGACATCGTCGTGGTGTTCCTCTTCGTGCCAGGAATCCGGGTGAAGACCCTTGTCTCTTCTATACTCGACAGCGGCGACGCTTTGCGCAGTTTTCCCTTCTGAGGGCGTTGTCGTGGAGCTTAGGTGTTTAGGACTTTGTGTGGCGTTGTACTCGGTTTTTCCAATGCTTTCTTTCGGTAGTGTAGTAGTTCTGCGTGATCCGGTTATCTTAGGATAGGCATTGTATGAGGGTTACCTCTCCATCTTGTATCGTTCGGCCGTGTACTTGGTTCGATGAATGCTTTATATATAAATCAGGGCGAAAGCCTGTTTCGGGAGTCGGTTTCTGGAAGTAGTACTGCTACTGATATTATCTCATCTCCAGACAAGTTGCTTCCCAGTTCTTATTTCTTTTGGAATCTTTTTTGTTCGATGCATAGTTGCAGGTATATTTTCATGTACAAGTTCTTTCAATGTTACTCTGATGCTTCAACTAAAGCTACCTCGCTACTAACATATATTCACATATGACTAAAAGAATCATCTGCTACAGATTTCAGAAACTGTTCACCTACAATATTTTTGGTTACTTCTTTTTGTTCAGTTTTGGGCTTTCAACTCCCCGTTGTAAGTATATGTACATTAACTCTCAATGCAATAAACTTAAAACAAGCATCTTTTTAATTTACAACAAGATTGATACTTCGCTGTGCTACTTGACATTTTGTCATCTTATTTTGTTTCCATAGCCAGATCAACTGCCTAGTGTGCTCTTACTATGAAATGGACAGTAAAACCGTATTCCTTTTTGCTTATAGATAGAATTATGTCGATATATGTTGTACTTGGACCACATCTCCTGTCAAGATTATTTGGTCATCAATTCTCAATGCTCCTTGTGTGTTTCCAGCTTTCCAGATCCACTCCTCCCTTGGAGAAAGGATGCCTTGCAGCCCAAATCCAGCAGAAGAAGGAGTTGTATGATCTCGTCGCTCTAGCCCAGGCCAATTCCATGGCTTCCCGGCCAGAAACATGTGCTCAACACTCCCTGCACTCAAGTCAAGCCAAAGACCACATGACCCTCAATAACACTCTCTGCACTCAAGTCAAGCCAAAGACCACATGACCCTCAATAACACTCTCTGCACTCAAGTCAAGCCAAAGACCACATGACCCTCAATGGTACCAGATTTGTTTCTCCTCTGCTACACGAGTTGATATATATACTTATTACTCTAGTTCTTGCCATCTCATCCACCTGCCTGCAGGCGGCAGATAACTAGAGCCAAGAAGCTGACAAAGTGGACTGCAACAGCATTTGTTTGGATTACTGGTGGGATCATTCTTGGTGGCCTTGCTGCCCGCCAAAGTGTAATACAAGAGCAGGAGGGGTGTCTTTTGGCTGCTGAGAGTGCGCTCCAAGACAGTGGAGCCAAGCAAGTCAACAAAAGTAAACTGTAGAAGCAAATGCATAGCTTAGACGGACACCATATTATCTGCGTCTCTTGAAATATGTCTATGATCCGACACCTATTAATTGAGTAGTAGTATTAATTACTAGATGATCTGTGATCGCATTGTAAGATAATCTCTGATGTTGCTGACATGGTATGCTATCCTTTCTGGGCGAAATTTGACTAAATCTAGTGAATTCTGACATGGTATCACACACATAGAAATGAAGGAAACTTGACTGAATCTAGTGAAACTTGACAGTCAAGTTTAAAATTGCAATTCTGGGCGAAACTTGACTAAATCACAATGTGTAATTCTAGTGAAACTTGTCTGAATCATTCAATGACAATGATATGGATGCAAACACATTCAGTACTTCACTTGTTCTCATCTCACTTTATTTGTTTGCTGGTTCAGTTAGCCAGCAGAAACTTTATTTGCTGAAACCACAATGACAATGACAATTCTTGTGGTGGTTCTCATCTCACTACCACGCAATTCTTGTGCTGAAACCACAATGACAATTTGGTCCTGACTAACATCTGCTGGCTATATATATATATATATATATATATGTCCAGTAGGATGTACTCTTGCAAGCCACAACCAACTCAAGAAAAGTGACCCACTTAACATATATTGTACTGATACCACAATGACAATTTGGTTCTGAAGCACCACAACCAGTTCTGGTTGTTGTCATCTCACAATGACAATTCTCGTTTGTTGTCATGTCACCATTCTTCAAGTGCAGGTTGCAATCTTTTCTATTTACGTGTGTGGTAGATCAGGCACCTGTGAAGTGATGCATTCGATGCGCCAAGCATGCCATGACTTGCCATCGTTATCACACCATCCGCAAAACCCAACGTCATTGTTGCCAACCGTGTTGACAAGGTCCAGCAGCTGCTCGTTGTAGTATCATATGTGCAACGTGTCCGTGTTGTACAGCGGGACCAGCACGTCTGAGAAGCCGTGGAAGATGTTGCCCGGCCGTGTACAAAGGATGGACATCATGAACCCCCTGTTGGTCCTGGACGGCTGGACCAAGGCTAAAGAGCAAGCCGTGTGTAAGACGCCAGGGAAACGCATCAAAAAAATAGCAAGGATGAAGTGTGTAGGTTCACCAAATTCTCAAAATGATCAATGCAAATCTTGTACAGCTCCTGCTTGACGAATTGCACACAACTGTCGGATCACGACCAAAGCGGGTGCAGAGGACAGCACACAATCCCTCCCAATTTGAATTCAAAACCTGTTTCCTGACAGACTGCAACCACGCAGCACTAGTGGGTCAAAAATGTCTCACCAACCAAAGCACTCACAAAGTGCACACACGAACCAAAACCTGAACCCAGGCCAAATTCCACATTCGATACCTCACTACATCCATGAGCACTGACAAAGTGCAGTCGCCAACACCCATGAGCCCAACACTGATCGGCTGAGACCAGTGGCAACGCGCTGCGCTGGGTTCCATTTCGAGCCGGAGAGCTGGATGGAAGGTACGTGTGCATCGGTGCATGATCCATCCACTCCTCCGGCCATTAATCCCTTTTTTTTATTGTAGGGGCACTATACTGATTTTTCTCCTTTGATTACAGGTGCATGAAAGTGAGGCCACGACCAGGAGCTAGGAGGTGGTTGACTAGAGATTTTTTTCTCTGTTAATTTCGTCTCTCTCTTGATAAATTTCTATCGCTCCTCTCTGGTTGTTAACTTTCTCTCCGATAATTCTGTACGAAGAATCAACAGATTGTGAATCCAAGCCTCCGTATTGGGTCAACATCCAGCTTTGGGTCAACATCCGTATTGTCTTCATGTTGAAAATTCTCTTTACATTGGCCTTGTTGAAACTTTGCAGGCCAAACCACACACCTGTGAATAAAATGTTTCTGATTTTTTTAAGCAACAGAAATTTGTCAAATTATAAATTTTGAATGAGTTATATCATTACATTTTATATAAAAAATATGCACACGTTATTATTTGGGAGAAACAAAAAAAAGGCTCGAGCAGGCCACTGGAAAACAGTTTTAGGGCATCAAAAAATGAGTTTGCAGTCTAGGTTGAAAAAAAAAACGCACCGATACATCCCATAAAACTGCCGATCTACCCCATTTTTGTAGTTTTGGAGTTGCTTTTGAAGCAAACTGTAAACAAATGTGGGATGCTCCCAAAGCGCGGGCTCCACCTTTCTTTTGGGTGGGGCAGGGGGCAGACAGCAACGATTCGTGTGTTCAGACTTCCGCAAAGCTCCTCCACGTTTGTCTCTGGTTTGCGGGAGAGAACACGTCCGGACCGTGCCGTGGACCGATACAAGACCGGGTTGGATGGCTTCTGATGCGGGCAGTTTGCGGGTCACTGTTGGAGATGCCCTTTTAAAAAAAAGAAGAGAATAACTTTATTAATTGGAAATAATGGTTAGATCGTCTATAAGAAAAGATATAGTATCGTCCATAGGGTCCTCAATCCACTCACTTGTCTCGAAAACTCTCGCTAACCTAGCTAGTTCATGAGCAACTCTATTGGCTTCCTACCGTTGGAGATGCCCTTAGTAAAAGCTTTGTGCTGAACACTGAGTATGCACAATGTTCAGCTGCAATAAGAATTGCCAATGGTTCTTTTTCATACGTGGATAGCCCCTTGTTACGAGGGCCGAGTGGTCCGCTAAAAATGCCAAGGGATGGCCATCCTATTGCAATACAGTGCCCAACCCCGAAATGCTTGCATGTATTTCCCCAAAACGATTGCAGAATTCCCTCTATTCCATGCGGCTCAGACGAAAGTCATTGTTCTCTAACCAAACCATGGCAGTCCCTGTGAAATGCATAAACTCAGTATCTACCCAAAGCTCCGGAGCCAAATGAAAAATGCGGAAATACTACTTACAATTCCTCTTCCAACCATGCGGCCACTCACCCCAAAACTAAGGAAAATCCATCCACGGTCTAGGAAGAATGGGTGTGCGGCGCAAACGAGGACTATCCAAACGTAGTGGATGTGGGCTGCCATTGCAGTGCGCCGCATCCACTGCGTTCGGTGGTTGGGAATCAAACACGGGACTGCCTATTGTGTGCGCTCGCTCCTAGCCACTACGATCGAGGAGCTTGGATGAGCAATGTACAACGTAACACTTTTTTTTTGCGGGATGCACAACGTAACACTTAAAGCACTAATGACAGTATATGACTTAACACTGTTTGAAGAAAATCCTTTACAATTTTCCAAATTTTGAGTAAATTTTTGAACGTACGAACAATGTTTGACAAAAGCATACAATTTTATGATATCACAAACAAAATTTGAATTTCCCAAACGTTTTTAGAAAACATGAATATTTTTGGAATTTGTGAACAAATTTTTAAAGCACGGACATTTTTCTTTATTTTTGAGATTTTTTTAAAACAAAGAACAATTTCGAAACTCCTGAAAAAATTTGGAAGCACAATTTTTTTAATATGTGAAAATTTTTAGAAATCCAAAACATTTTTTCAATTTTGATTTTTTTGTAAAATACAAATATTTTTGCAAAACACAAACTTTTTTTGAAACAATCCTAGCATTTTTTGGAAAGTCAAAACAAAATTTGAATATTTTTAACATCTTTTGCAAAAAACGTGAGTATTTTTTGTAAAACGCGAACAAATTTTGAATTCCGAGAACATTTTTTTGGAAAATCAGAACATTTTTTGGAAATACAAACAAAATTTGAATATTTTGAACATTTTTTGCAAAAACGCGAACATTTTTGGTAAAACACGAATGATTTTCAAATTTTGAGAATAGTTTTTGAAAATGTGGGATATTTTTTTGGAAACATAAACAAATTTTGAACATTTTATGGAAAAGCAGAACAAAAGAAAGAAAAGAAACAGGAAAAACTAAGGAAAAGAAGAAAAGGAAAAAGAAACATAAATAAGAAAGAATGAAAAACAAAAAATAAAACCAGAAAACCCGGTAGAAGAACCTTCTGGAAGGTTCCAAAACAGCAAGGAACCATCCAGAAGGTTCCCGAAACCAGAAAATGATCGCACATATAAAAAAGCTAACTGGGCCGGCCCATATACCATTGAACATATGAGAGGAATGCGGCAAATTGACTTGGGATAAAACTTATATGCAGACTAAAAAGGATTGGAGGAAGTATAATATGAGCCTAGAACCATATGAACAGTACCTCAGTTATTTGTTCCAATTCGATGTTCAGCACCTGATTAAACTGGCTATCGCTAACGCCATGTCTGTAACGAAGATAGAGAGATCAACGTCTAAAGATTCAGGTGACCCAGGTGACCTTCAAAAAAAAAACAGTCGCACAAGTGTCCTCGAGATAATCAGGCAACCAGGGTAAACAACTGAATGACCCTACTATTTCTCTTCAATATTGACTAGTGACGTTTGCAAGTAGTTATTCATCATGGATAACAACCCTGAAGTTGATCTGATCTGGTTTTTCTTTTTCCAGAACTGGTGTACAAGTCAATGAGACACTCCCTGAAACAGTTCAGAATGGCAACAGGAAAAGAAAACACCAAGAGAACCAGAGTAGTACAACGGTGATAACGCCATGACACGTGGAGGCACAAGTCTGCCCATATGTTCCAAAATAACCACAACGGTGATCACGTGGACCTCTCCCAACTTGAGAAATGACCACATGTTCCAAAATAAGGAAATGGATCATGGTAATTCGACAAGTGGTGAACCACAATAGGTCTCATCTGGTGCTTTTTTTTCGAGAAAATGCAGAAGGTTTGCGTTTCGTTGCATTGAAAAAGAAGGGGGTTCAGTTACATCCTCCTAGGAGGCAATTATACAGAGTGAGGGTGCTGTAATTAATGTACATCCCAGGTTTGGGGAATGAGGGCACGCAGGCCCAGCGCGCCGGCTTTGGCCCAAATGGTCGCCTCCTCCTTGATTTTATCCAGTAACGTAGCTATAGAAGGGCTGGCTCTGTCGAAGACACAGTCGTTCCAATGCTTCCACAACATCCAAGGAATGAGTAGGGTTGCTGAGGCGAGGCCCTTGCGCATAGGCTTGGGCGTGTGCTGCCGCACGGAGAGCCACCAGGTGTTGGTTGATGGCTCGCCATCAGGTGGATTGCAGGGAACCCTTAACCAGCTCAAGATTTCATACCATACCTGCCGGGAGAACGGGCAGACGAGGAGGAGATGCTGGAGGGTCTCCGGCGCCTGGTCACAGAGTGGGCATTACGCGGGGTGCTGCAAGCCGCGACGGGCGAGGCGGTCAGCGGTCCAACACCGGTCTAAGTGGGCGAGCCAATGAAAGAAGCGTACCTGTGGCGGCGCCCAACATTTCCAAGTTAGTTTCCAAGCATCACATGTGGTGGATCCGTGGAACGTGGCAAGGTAGGCGGACTGCGCGGAGTAGGTGCCATTGGAGCTCCACTTCCAGAGTAGATGATCTGGCTCGGCGGAGAGCGTTGTGTGCTCAACCATGTGCCATAGTTGCAGATACTCGCCGATCTCTTGAATCCCAATGGTGCCCTGTATGTCGCGCGCCAACTGTTGGCCTGAAGGCCATCCGTCACCGTCCGCAGCTTGCGGCGTCTCTTGGGGATGCAAGAGTATAACGCCGGCGCGATCTCGCTGACGGAGCGTCCATCAATCCAGCGGTCTTTCCAGAACAAGGCGAGCTGGCCGTTGCCTGTCTGCATGGTGGTCAAGGCAAAGAAAAAGACGCGCTCGTCGGCGGAGAATTGCAGGTCAAGACCGCTCCAAGCCCTGGCGCTGTCGGTGCGGCTTAGCCACAGCCAACGTGTGCGGAGGACGAGGCCTGTGCGCTCGAGGTCGTGGACACCAAGTCCTCCAAGCGAGATCGGCCGTTGCGACGCGCCGCCAGTTGACATGGCAGTGGCCGCCGTTGGCTTCGGCGCGTCCGGCCCAAAGGAACCCCCTCTGTATCTCCTCCAGCGCCTTGATGATCCGCTTCGGTGGTGCTAGCGCCAGCAGCTGGTGGATGGGGATGGCGCTGAGTACGGCCTTGACAAAACATTCCTCTGAAATTAGCTAAACTTCGTGTCATGCTGAGTTTCAACGTGTTTTCTTGAGTTTCATCTCTGAATTTTTTCTCTATTCTCTGAATTCCATAGCCTGGGTCTGACGACACACAGGCAAATGGAAAAAGTTGCAACCTCTGCGTGACTCCAGCGAGGACCTGCATCAGAAGCTGTTGATTTTCCAGAAAACAGCATCTGCTATAGTTCTGATGGCATGGGTGCACAAAGTACTATTCCTGCAAATGATGATGCAATTGTTCAGGTATTATGCCGGGCGAAGTATCCAGTGAAAACTGGAAGTCGGCGGCCACCGTGCTGGCCACGAGATGGCGTGCGCGTGTCAGTGGGATAAGTTGCTTCCCCGATTGTGCAGATTTTCTGTATCTGAATGTTGGAATTTTGCTATTGTGCAGATTCTACTCTGAAACCTTAAGAGAGAGCAAGAAGCTTGTTTTGCCATGTTTCGGGTGCTTTTGGTCTTCACCGGCAATTGATCTCTTGAAACTAGACATTGACGCTTGCTTTGTTTTTGATAGAGGACAAGCTATTGTTGGAGCTGTGATTAGAAATCACCAAGGAGGAGTTGTTCTTCCAAAGGCGGACAGTTTGCCTCCTCGTAATGACGCCACAAATTTCCAACCTAGCCTAGTTGGATAGCATTCTTCCAAAGTGGAGCATATTTGATTTGCATCCTGAGAAGGCTCCCTGCCCTGATGGCTTTACTGGACATTTCTTCAGAAACTAGTGGGACCTGCTGAAACCTGACATCATGGCTGCATTCCCTCACTTCCAAATTCTGAACTCCCAGAAGGCTGTTCCTTCTTAATGGTGCCACCGTTACTCTGCTGCCCAAACATGCTGGAGCTAACAAACCTAAGGATTTGAGAACTCCTGTTTTAATTAATTTTTCTAGTAGATCAGTTTCTCAAATAGAAATTGTAAAAGTACTCCAATAAGATGCATTCATTTGTACCATGATTATTGTCTCTGTAATGTGGAGGACAGAATTATGTGTTCTACTTCTTCTTTGTTGATGTTTTGCAGCATGCTAGAATTAAATTTTCAATCATTCGAGCTCCGCCTAGCTCGATCTGTTCCAACATCGGCAAGCAAGCTTGTACTACTGTATATCACTTTAATGGAAGAAGGAGAAGAAGATGAAAAAAAAAAAAGCTCATGAACCCAGAAGCATCGTCGAGCAAACTCTACTGTAATTTTGAGGCTTGCTTGTGTAAACCTGAGCAAAGGGTAGTGCGATTTTGGAGCTGAAAGAGGACACCGAGGCCTCGGTGGCGGCCGAGTTGACCAACCGGAAGGAAAACGGCGATCTAGAGACGCGTACGGCGGTGGAGGCGCTGCTGCAACAGCCCGTCTTCCACGACCTGAACCACAACGCAGAGGAGGCCTCGGCTGTGGACCCCATTGATCGGTCGCCCGTCGGCACGGAAGAACACCTCGTCTCGGGGCGTCCTTCCAGCTCATCGGGCCAGCGGCCATGGCGTCGATACACCCCCACCCCCACGGACGGCGGTGGGCGAAGCTCTCCAGCCAACGGTACGGTCGAGTTCTAGTCCCCTACAATTACAAGGTATGCCATTACCTCAGTTCGATGGAGAGAATCCACACTTGTGGAAGGATTGGTGTGAGCAGTCATGTATGGCATTCAAGAGTCCAAAACTTTTGGGCGCAGAGATGGCAACTCTGAATTTTTCACCCACTACTGCTGCTTTAATCCGGCACAAAATGTCTCACCAACCAAAGCACTCACAAAGTGCACACACGAACCAAAACCTGAACCCAGGCCAAATTCCACATTCGATACCTCACTACATCCATGAGCACTGACAAAGTGCAGTCGCCAACACCCATGAGCCCATGAGGTCGAGCGACCACTGACAGTCGCGGATGATACATCCATCCGCACTGACAAAGTGCAGTTGACAACAACACCCATGAGCCCAACACTGATCGGCTGAGCACCAGGAACGGGAGGTATGTGATGATGGCAGGCTGTCCTCGGTGGTTGGCAGTCCCTTGGGATCATCAAAGATATCAGCGAACGACGACAATAAACTGTATTTCCGCGGGCAATGTTGTCTCTGCAAGTTCAGGCTGTACCTTGTTGCCTGCCACAGTGTCAGTACAGAGATGCACCAATCGCTCCACTTCTCCTTGCTCACACATGTGTTGCAATCTCAGAAATGGAAACGCCAACTGGGATGCCGTACGAGCAGCCACAACAACAACTCATGGCTAAATGATTGGCTTTGTTCTTGACTCGGCTGTGTGTCTTTTTGTCGACAGAGAAAGTCTGAATGTTGAATGTGGTGTTTGGCCACATTCTGAAGAACGATGCTCCACGTACCACGCACATCATACTCACATTCTGAATGAAGCTAGCACGTGAGTGTACCTTGCTTCTGAAATCCCGAGCTTTTTGTTTTTTTCTACCAAGAGTGATACAATTGCAATATATACAGTTTGCTCAATAATGCTTCTGAATAGACAGTACACTACATTTTTCTCAGTAATTAATGTGAGCATCAGTACATCGAGCGAAGCACAATTTGAGAAAAAAGTAGAACACAATTTGATGTACAGTTCAGCGCTTCAAAATCGCAGGACGCTTTGCTCAGATTTTTGCTCAGATTTACGAGTATTTAACCAAAAACTACCACAATTCGCGGAAACGTGACAGAAAACTACCACTCTACAATTTTGTCCCGAAAACTACCACTTTTTTATTAATCCGTGGCAAAAAACTACCAAGTATGAAAACTGCTCGCTTTGCCTGGGTTAAACCCAAATCTGACTGCCCGACCCCACACATAAGCGGGCTAAAAATGCAATCGGGTCCCTAGTTTTTCTTAAAAAAAGCAATCCAGTCCCTGCGGGCCGACCGCTCCAGGCCCTCGCCGCCGCCGCCGCTCTTCGGCTCCCTCCGCCGCCTCGCCAAGCTCCTCCACCAGGCCCCCTCGGTCCCGCACCACCTCGCGCCCAAGCTCGAGCGGGAGGACCGCCAGGACGACGAGGAGACCGGCAGGTCTCCCCTGTACCGCGACTGGCCGCCGGTGCCCAAGCGGCGGAGGACGGTCGTCTCGCTGTCGCCGTTGAGCTCCTCTGCGGAGCATCACCCCGGCGCTCCACACGTCCACCTTCTCGCCGTACTCCCTCCCGGCCACCACCTCGGGCGCCACGTAGTACGGCGTGCCGACGAGCCCAGTCATCGGCCGCCCGTCCCCGAACCACTCCGCGGAACCGAAGTCGGCGAGCTTGAGCGCGCCGGTGGCGGCGTGGAAGAGGAGGTTGTTGGGCTTGACGTCGTGGTGCGCGATCCCGTGGCGGTGGCACGCGGCGAGCGCGGACGCTGCGCGGCCAGCCCCGCCGCCTCGCGCTCGGGGAGGCGGCCGCCACGGGCGGAGAGGAGCGAGAGGAGGTCCCCGCCGGCGCAGAGGTCGACGACGAGGTGCACGGCGTCTGCGTCGTCTAAGGCGGCGTGGAGCACGACCGGGTGCAGGCTGCAGGAACTGGATTGCTTTTTTTAAGAAAAACTAGGGACCCAATTGCATTTTTAGTCCGCTTATGTGTGGGGTCGGGCAGTCAGATTCGGGTTTAACCCAGGCAAAGCGAGCAGTTTTCACACTTGGTAGTTTTTTGCCACGGATTAATAAAAAAGTGGTAGTTTTCGGGACAAAATCGTAAAGTGGTAGTTTTCTGTCACGTTTCCGCGAATTGTGGTAGTTTTTGGTTAAATACTCCAGATTTACGCAAGCAAGCCTCAAAGTTACAGTAAAGTTTGCTCGGCGATGCTCATGGATTCATGAGCTTTTTTTCTTCTTCTTCTTCTATGAAAAGTGGAATGTTGGAACAGATCGAGCAAGGCAGAGCTTGAATGATTGAAAATTTAATTCTAGCATGTTTTGCAAAATATCAAAAAAAGAAGAAGTAGAACACATAATTCTGTCCTCCACATTACAGAAGATGTAAAAAAGGAGTTCTCAAAGACAACACTGAAGCTCCCATGCATCATCACCGCTGTGTCGAATCAAAGATGTAAAAATAGCTCAGCTCAACATATTTATGCAACTGTCAGCAAACATGCCTCGTAAACTGTCACTTTAAAAAGAACAAAATAGCTCAGCTCGGCAAGTTTATGCAACTGAATCATACATCCAATCAAGGTACGTCACACATAAAAATTACACGCGAAGACTTGCTTGATTACAGTAGAGATTGCTTGCATTTAGATACAAGAGAATCTCTTATTGATCAGACACAAAGGCACAATCATTCAGAACTGTTTCAGCAACCCGTGCGGAACCTTTTTTTTTCGCGAAACACAGCAGACGCTGTTTTTCACTCATTAAGGGAAAACTACATCAGGAAAATACAGGGTATCAAGCTGTACCAAGAAGAGATGGAACACCCAGGGCAGCCCAATCAAACCAGTGACCCTGCCAGAAAGAAATGCTAGCACCATTCGACGTCCACTTACAAATAATTTTATCTTTGGCATCAGAGAGGGCCAGCAGCTTTTTAATTTCCTTATCAATAGGTAAGGGCAGGCCTTGCAAAAGTTTGTCGATGCAGCTTGCATTCTGCCAGGGCCATCTCACTTTCAAGGCCTTGCTTTGCCTATATAAATCATGGATTCCCAGACAAGACCACCCAGCTCCAAACGAGAGCACACCAGCGACCATTTGACTATACATTTACCACCAATCACATAATCAAAACCAGCCCACAGCCACAAATAAGCTCTGCTTGAAGACCCAATTAGATTGTTCTACTGCTATTAATTGGAAGATGGGCATTGCAGAAAGAATAAATCTCACAATGGTGATGCACCCCGGGGTGGCAATCTACTTGGCTTTCCAGCCAGCAATCTTCTTCATGATCTTTTCAGTGAGCAGCTCCTTTGACGAAAAAAAAGCTGCAGGTCCTGCCATTTAAGCCTCATGTCTGACAATGGCATGCAAAGATAGGTACAGGGGAAGCTAGCCATTTGAGAACACAAAGCAGTTTGAACGTCAGATAAATCAATGTGATCACACTGGATGGGTATAATCTTGCCTTTCAGCATGTTTGTCCTTAAGCCAGTGGCATTTCCAAAGAGTTCCAGAATTCGAGCGACTGCAGTTATACCAGAGTGTGGAGGTTTACTGAAGACAATGACATCGTCAGCATAAATGGATGCGCGGTGCTTCACCACCTAACTACCAAGTGTTGTAAGAACACCGTGAACGTGAGCAGCATCCATCAGTCTGCTCAGACAAAACAAAGAGCAAGGAGGGAAGAGGGATCCCATGTCTAAGTCCCCTGTGATGAAAGATCTGATCAATGAGAGCAGAGTTAACCATCACATTGGTGGAAGAAGTGAGGAACGGGGCGGAGATCCACTCCCTGCACCTAGGCCGAAATCCTCTGAACTGCATGAGGCTAAGGAGGAATTCCCAAGATACAGAGTCAAAGGCCTTTGCCACATCAAGCTTGAGCATGAATGAGGGTATCTTTTTCTTGCTTTCTGTTCGCCGCTTGCCTTCTCAGGATGCAAATCTAATATACTTTGGAAGAATGCTATCCAACTTGGATAGTTTGGAATTTGCAGCATCATTACGGGGAGGCAAGCGCCGATGTTTTGTTTCAAGAGATCAATTGCCGGTGAAGACCAAAACAAGAAACATGGCATAACAAGCTTCTTGCTCTCTCATAAGGTTTCGGAGCAGAATCTGCAATAGCAAAATTCCAACACTCAGATACATTCGAATACAGAAAATCTGCACAATCGGGGAAGCAACTTATCCCACCGACACACGCACGCCATCACTTGGCCAGCATGGTGGCCGCCGAATCCCAGTTTCCACTGGATACTTCGCCCAGCATAATACCTGAACAATTGCATTATCATTTGCAGGAATAGTACTTGATGAAAAACCAGCTCTTTGTGCACCCATGCCATCAGAACTATCGCGAATGCTCTTTTCTGGAAAATCAATAGCCTCTGATGCAGGGCCTTCACTGGAGTCACACAGAGGTTGCAACATTTTCCATTTGCCTGTGTGTCAAGCCCAGGCTATGGAATTCAGAGAACAGAGAAAAATTCAGAGATGAAGCTCAGGAAAACACGTTGAAACTCAGCATGACACGAAATTTAGCTAATTTCAGAGGAATGTTTTACTCGAGCTAAGCGATTACGGAAGAAATTTGTTCTGGCCAGAACCTGGCAACAGCTAGTTCAATCACAAATACAAAAGAGACAAGATACCTCTCCCCAGATCCAGTATACAACTTAAAAAAAAAACTGTTGCTTAGATTCAGTATACAGCTTTATGGCCTTACAAGACAGAGAGATGAAAGAGACACAGCTCGGACAGAAAGGGGATGCCTCCAGTATCGAGCCGTCGGATGGGAGAGCAACTTCTGCAGTTGGCATCGACTTTTGCAAACAGAAGTTAACTGAACTTAACTGCTGGTGTTGCGAGCTTCAGTGAACTTCAGGGACCGAGGAGCTTCAGAGTAATGGTTCCTGACACTGTAGAGATGGACTCTGACAGAAATTCATTTCCTACTACTGTAATTTCCATCAACAATCCATCAATTAATGGCTGCTGGTTATCTGACACAGAACTTTCAACAATATACTTCCATAACAAAGTTTGGATCTGTAGAGCAATATGCCGATCAAAGTCTCTTGATCTAATTGGCCTGATTTCGCAACCTGGTGGAGATTCTCCTTGAGTTGCCGCTTTACGGACTATGTATCAGATTGCAGTGCCTCAAGTTTGTTATGCTGGAGCCTCGTGTGCTCCCAAAATGCAACATAAGCATAGTGAACCACTGAACAATTAGCTTCATTTTGTCACTCCTGATCATTTCATCAATGTGGCTTCTACAAATATGTTCCAGAATTAAATTGCATACTTCTGTCAGTCTGATAACTTTGTTCTGTGTGCATGTGTCTAAACCTGATATCTCAAGCTGTTTTTTTACAAAGGATATTCTTGTCTCTCAAGGAGGAAACATTGCCAAGTAGTAACTCCATTCTTTTCTCCATGATCACGTTAGGAAGGTCATCATTTGACAAATGACATTCTCTGAGTTTCTTGAACAGGTTACTGCTCCTCTGAGATCATGTTAGGAATTGCCATGATCATCCTCAACTAACATTGTTCTTCTCTCCACAATCAAGTTAGAAAGATCACCATTTGACAAATGACATTCTCCGTGAGTTTCCAAATTCCTGTTCCTCTGAGATCATATGCTCAGCACCAGATGAGACCTATTGTGGTTCGCCACTTGTCGAATTACCATGATCCATTTCCTTATTTTGGAACATGTGATCATTTCTCAAGTTGGTAGAGGTCCACGTGATCACCGCTATAGTTATTTTGGAACATATGGGCAGACTTGTGCCTCCACGTGTCACGGCGTTATCACCATTGTACTACTCTGGTTCTCTTCATGTTTTCTTTTCCTGTTACTATCCTGGAGTGTTTCAGGGAGCGTCTCATTGACTTCTACACCATTTTGGAAGAAGAAAACCAGATCAGAACATCAACTTCAGGTTTGTTATCCTTTCTGAATAAATACTTGCAAATGTCACTGGTCAATATTGGAGAGAAATAGTAGGGTCATTCAGTTGTTTACCCTGGTTGCCTGATTATCTCAAGGACACTTGTGCGACTGTTTTTCTTTTTTTTTTGAAGGTCACCTGGGTCACCTGAATCTTTAGACGTTGATCTCTCTATCTTCGTTACAGGGAAGGTATTAGCGAGAGCCAGTTTAATCGGGTGCTGAACATCAAATTGGAACAAACAATTGAGGTACTGTTCAACAGAGTTATTATACAAGAGAGCATCTCATTCCCCTATTGCACAACGACCTGGTGTTATTCTAATTGGTGCTGGCCCGCAAGTTCTTGGATGAAAATTGGAACCCCAAGTTCACACCAATTGTTGCTCAGAAAAACCACCACACGAGTTTTCCATGCATGGATCTCCTGACAATGTCCCTCCCGGTAACATCCACCGTTTGTCTACTGTATTCTATCCCATAATAATGTTTTCGTTATCAAACTGTCTACTTACATCCTCGTTTTCTTAAAAAAAAATCAAAATGTCTACTGTATTCAGGCACTGTTGTTGATAGCGCAGTCTGCCATCTAAGGAATTGTGACTCCTACATGTGTGCACATGCTGGGATGATCATAAGTATTCTCTTCGGTGCATCATGCTTGCTTGTTCAATGTTTTGCCCTAGTACTGTTTTATTTGTGATCTATGCCGTTTCATACCAAGTACGCACAAAGATTAAAAGTTTTGAACCATCTGTAGCCAGTATTCTCCTTGTTTAACCTAGTGCTGGTTGCTTGTGATTTATGCCATTTTCTACTGAGTACAGACAATTTTTTTTGAAGTTTTATACACGGGTAGTTCCCTTGATCAGTTAATACTGATCTGTCTGTCCTAGAGCCATTTGTTTAATGGTGCCTTATTTGAATCGATAATTTATTTATTTTTAACCTATAGTGCCATCACTGAGTTACCTTGATTGCTTGTGAATATTTTTGTAAGTGTCTACATTTTGTAAGAAAATATTATTTTGTGGTCGATGCATTTAGCATTTATAATAAGTACAGTATGCTGAAAAATTCTAGTCAAAGGGGCATTTTAAAACCGTGTATATAGAAGTTGGTACTGGATAGGAGTATATGGCATTACTGGAACTATCCAGCTCTCGAGATTGAGCGACTTCTAAGTAGCGTGTAGTTGGCATGTCCATGGATACTTTACCCTGTTCTTTTGGTGATGCCTGGCTTTCAGTTGTAGTGTTATGCTTATGAATTTTGACAGTGGTGAACCTTGGGGACAATTTCCAGTTTGTTGAGGTGTAGACTTGATAGAGCTAATCTTATTTGTTTGTTCCAGGAGACTACCAGTCCAACAGTTCAGAATACATTGAATGTTGTCATCTTACAACAGATATATGTCAAAGCATGTACGTGAAAAACGAAGTGCCCAATCAGCAACTCTAACTACGCGATGTTGCTATCGTCAAGGTTTATCAAACATCTTAGTCGGTGATCAATGATGCATTGCGACAGTGCATGTGTGAGCAAAAAGAAATAAAGACCTGCTTGAAAGCCTTTTGTTGTCTGTAAGCTGACATCTTCAGTATCCCTTCAGAAAATGTACTCCTGTATCTGGGGTCTGTACATCAATTGAAATGGCTGGAAAGCACCGTCCACAATTTTCTTGACCTGAATTACAGCAGAGTCCACATAAGCACCAGATCATAAGCAGAATTATAGAGATCTGAGTTGGTGACTTTCGGTTCATGCTCACTGAGATCACCCCTCAAGTTATTAGGAAATTTACCATAGTTGTTATCCATTCTGAATATTTGGTTCAATTGACATATCTATTTTTAGATAATATTCTTATACTGCACAAAGTTAGAGATTATGATGACACAAGCATTTAAACAGCAGATGCAATATAACAAGAAATAACTGTAGACACACACGAGAATTTGTTAGTCATAAACAGAAGTTCTATTAACATGTTGTACTATCTTAAGTGCATAGTTATCATACTAGTGAGTATGGTGCAGTCAAGGCACCATACACATAAGTCGCAGATACAGTTGGAATAGAGGAGCCACAAAGATACATAATCTGCACTATGCTATAACTGATTCTTTTGTGATCCAGTTTGCAAAAGATATAGCATGCGTGTCATTTTCACATTTTAAAGTACATAGGGTGAGCTGCCTTTTGGACACGCCAACACTGGCAGGATCACCATTCTAAACTGAAATCAAATGACTTGAGGGCTTAAACCTAAGGTTAACATGCATTTTCATTTACCTTATATTTGTCTTGTGCAAGTAACATCCTTAAGTCACCCATATAAGACTTTTGTTGAACCTTTTTTTTCGCTAATAAAGGTGGCCGTATGCATCATTTTGATGCAGAGGCCGGGGATGTCCCCTTTTCTAAAAAAATATATATAAGAGGCTGCAATTTTTTTGAGTAAAGATCATACTGCACAAAAAGGGATCGAAAAAAGGAAGATCAAAACAAGGACAGAACTAACCAAATAATTCATGGCAGTAAATATCAAATCAAACCTCAGTGAATTCTTCTGGCAAAATTTTCAGATTAACAGTGTTAAATTTCCTTATATCCCAGTTATCGACAAGAACACAAAACTATATAAACAGAAGAGCAAAAAATATACTCAGATAGTTGAATTTCTGGCAAGAACATATCTCAATCAAACTATATAAAGGAAGTCAAGTTGCATCGCGAGTAAACTGAAGTAGTCGATAGTGAAATTATCCAGACCAGGCAAACAGACAGCTATGTCATAATCGTAGATATACTCAATAATGTTCTGGTGGCAATGAAGAAGAGGATGTACACGTACAGGTCTTTGCAGTCCGCCCCTTAGGTAGAACTGGTCCCACGTGAAGACATCCATCGCCAGGTCCTTCATTCCTACCACCCCATACTTTTATCCTCTAACATCCACCACTTGCGCGACAATTCGTTACTCAGAACTCAATGCATGCGCACATTAACTAATATAGACCACAATGCAATCAAACACGATATGCATGAAGGTGATACGATATGCACAGAAAGGAAGGGCACTTGCGTTCGCGAGCGCGAGCACCTAAAAGAAATGATCGGGACTCAAAATGCCATGCATTCAGAAAGCAATCTTAACTCAATGGTGGTAAATCAAATGTTACAAAGTACTACTACCTTTAGTTTAAACTGAACTGACGAAACGGCTTATATTTATAAACAGATGTGAGACGAACTGGTGTGCGCTCTAGCTCATCGACAAGAGCTCATCAAGACGGCCAGTAACTAAACCATCACAAATTTTCATAAGAGCATCTACAATCACGATGGACTAATTTGGCCCTCTATATGTCAAAGAGATGTCCGTTTCAAATCCTCATTTGTCTGGCTCTACAACCACACTCCCTAGATTTCTCTTTGAATTTCAGACATTTTGTCGAACAGATCGCGCGCGACACTGCGAGAGCTCCGGGGGCGCGAGGTCCAGTCGTGGGTGCGAGCTCCGGGGGCGCGCGGCGGGACCTTCAACCATGCGCGCGAGCTCTGGGGGCGTGCCTGCGCGACAGGTCCGTTGTTGGGCGCGGGCTCAGGTGGTGTGCTCGAGCTCCAGGGGCATGCAGGCGAGCGAGCTTCGGCCGTGGGCGCGAGGTCCGGCCGCGGGCATGCAAGCGAGGTTCACGCGGTCTCCAGCCCCGGCAGCAGGTCGAGGTTACGCAGCTCGGCGCTCGCGTCCACCGCCGCCCGCCTCGGTTGCTGTGGTGGTGGTCTTGCCCGATCGAGGTCAGCACCACCAGCCGCAGCGTCGGCCCGACAGCTCCGGCGCCGTTGTGGCGCGATGTCACACCGGCATCATCAGGACCTGATGCGGTGGACGTGTGATTCGGTGGGCCCCGCTGCCTACTGGCACGGACCCACCTGTAAGGCGAGTTGCCAAATGTTGCCCGGCTATATAGCCAGCTGGAGCGAGTAGGTGTGCGTGTGTGGAAATTATGTCAAGTCTCTGAACCTCTCACCTAATCTGTACCTCCTCCCTTGGAAAGAAATCCCCCTTCTTCAAGTCTCGATCTCATCCTCTTCCCCTCTCCGATCCCTTTGCAAGGATGAGCTCGTGACATTTGGTAATCAGAGCTAGGTTTCGCCCCCCCCCCTCCCCCAATTTTTTCTTCGCTGCCACTCATACCCTCTCGATCGAGCCGTAACATCCACCGCTGCGGGTGCGGTCTTGCTCCGGCTAGATCCGCGCGAAATCCCCAGCGGGGTTGGCCTGATTTGCAGCGAGTGTGACGGCACCGCCCAGCAAACCTTCTGCTCAGACTCGTCACATCATCACCGCCATGACGGAATCCACGGGAGAGCTCAAGACCATGCTGCAGGCGCTCCTGAAGCGCTTCGACGAGACCACGCTTGCGAGCGACAAGCAGCGCGAGGCCCAGATCGCGTTCAACACGCAAGTCTCCGCGGATCTGGCGCACATCCGCAAGCAACTGGATCTCACCCAAGCTGACGTCGACGAGGTTCGCCAGCAGCAGCGCGACCTCCCGCCTTCGCCGCCCGCAGCGGAGCGCCACCCACCGCACACCGCCGACCACCACGACGGCGACACCCAGGCCTCTGCGGTGACGTCGCTGGAGCACGCCCGCGGATCTCGGCCTCAAGGTCCAGCCGTCCGCCTCGCCAACAACGGCCCTCCCCTGTTACCCACTCGGCACACCATGCCGTACGGGGGCGTGGGGCAGTCCACCGCGTTCATGGCGGGCCGCGAGGCGCACACCGGGCAGCACGAGGAGTACACGGTCAAGCCGCCGAAGCACGACTTCCCACACTTCGACGGCGACGCGCCAAGCCTCTGGATCGACCGCTGCATCACATATTTCGACCTGTACCGTGTTCCTCTGCACAGCTGGGTGACCACGGCCTCGCTCTACATCGACGGCCACGCCGCGCGTTGGTACCAGGCGTACCGGCAGACACATCGCTCGCCGACGTGGGAAGATTTCGCCGCGGCCGTCATCAGCGAATTCGCTCCAGACGAATTTGAGATGGAGATGCACAAGTTGCTGCACCTTCGCCAAACCAGCACCGTCGCCGAGTACAGGACGACGTTCGAGACCCACATGTACCACTTGCTCGCCCTGGATGCGACGCTCAACCCCAAGTTGTTCGTCACACAGTTCCCGCTGGGTCTGCGCGACGATCTGCGGGCTGCGGTTCGCCTCCAAGAGCCGTCAAGCATCACACGCGCGGCAGTGTTGGCTCGGATCATGGAAGAAGAGGCCGGCACGCAACGTGCTCGACCACGGATCATTCCGGCAGGGCGACCTCCACCACCACCACCACTGCCGCTTCCGGCCCGCGTGGTGGGTGCGCCCCGGCCAGGAGGCGCGGCGGCTCCCAACGACGACCTCGCGCGCGAACGACAACTGCGTGAGCATCGCCGCGCCAACGGACTCTGCTTCAAATGCGGCGATCGCTACTCACGCGACCATCGATGCAAGCCGGCCACACAACTGCTTACGATCCAAGTTGGCGACTATGGGGAAGTGCTTACTGACGACGCGGTGCACGCCCTGGACTTGCTCGACGCCCCGGTGGAGCAGGATCCCGCGCCTGAGTGCTGCGTGCTCTCCACCCATGCGGTCGCCGGTACCGAGTCGCCGCGCACCATCCGTCTGCGCGCACTCGTCGGCAATCAAGTCATGTTGCTTCTGGTGGACTCGGGGAGCACGCACAGCTTCGTCTCCAAGGCGTTCGCCGAGCGCGTGCACGCTCCAACCGTTTCAGTGCCCGCAGTGGAGGTTCGCGTGGCCAACGGCGAGCGCATGACCTGTAACAGCATGGTACAAGGCCTGAACTGGTGGATTCAGGGCCACACCTTCACCACTGATATGCGGCAACTGGAGTTGGGTGCGTACGACGGCGTGCTCGGTATGGACTGGTTGGAGCAGTTCAGCCCGATGAGTTGCCACTGGCTCGACAAGACGCTGACCTTCGAGCACCACGGCGCCATGATCACCCTACAAGGTGTTCGACGGAAGCAGCACGAGCGGGTGGAGTAAATCGAACCAGACCAATTGCGCAAATGGCAAGCCGGCAATGACATTTGGTACATGGCCGTGCTGGATTTGCCCCGCTCACCTGAGCCGCAGGCGACCAAAATCCCACCAAGTGTGTAGAGCGTCCTGGCGGACTTCGCTGATGTGTTCGCTGAACCCAAGGGCCTGCCTCCTCACCGTCGCTATGATCATGCTATCACCCTGGTGGACGACGCACGCCCCGCGAACTCGCGGCCGTACCGTTACTCGCCCTTGCAGAAGGACGAGATCGAGCGCCAAGTTCAAGAGATGCTTCAGTCAGGTGTCGTTGAACACAGTATGAGCCCGTTCGCCGCGCCCGTGCTGCTCGTCAAGAAGAAGGACGGCACCTGGCGCTTTTGCGTCGACTATCGCCGGCTCAACGACGCTACGGTCAAGAACAAGTTTCCCCTGCCCATAGTGGACGAACTGCTCGACGAGCTGGCTGGAGCAGCATTCTTCTCCAAGCTGGACCTCCGCGCTGGCTACCACCAGATACGCATGCGCGTGGGCGACGAAGAGAAGACGGCGTTCAAAACGCACCATGGCCATTTCCACTTCAAGGTCATGCCATTCGGGCTGACGAACGCGCCAGCCACGTTCCAGTGCCTGATGAACGCAATCTTCGCCAAGTACGTGCGCAAGTTCATAATTATCTTCTTGGATGACATCTTGATCTCCAGTGAAATGCTGGAGGAGCACCTGGAACATCTTCGTCTCGTTCTCGCTCTTCTTCATGAGCACCAGCTGTACGCCAAGGAGTCCAAGTGCTCGTTCGCGCAAGACAGCATCTCCTACCTCGGCCATATCATTTCCAAGGACGGCGTCGCCATGGACCCTGAGAAGACGTAACCTATGGTGGCATGGCCGACACCAACAACTGCCACCGAGCTGCGCGGCTTCCTCGGCCTCACCGGCTACTACCGCAAGTTTATTGCACACTACGGCATCATTGCCAAGCCGCTCACAAGCCTACTGACCAAGAAGGGCTTCGAGTGGACCGAGAAGGCACAAGTGGCGTTCGATCTCCTCAAGCGCGCCATGGTGACCGCGCCAGTGCTCGCGCTCCCCGATTTCGCGAGACCGTTCGCGATCGAGACGGACGCGTGCAACACCGGTGTTGGCACGGTGCTGGCACAGGACGGACACCCGGTGGCGTTTCTCAGCAAGGCCCTGGGAGTGCGCAATCAGAAGCTGTCGGCGTATGAGAAGGAGTTCCTCGCCGTCATGATGGCCGTCGAGAAATGGCGCGCATATCTGCAACGGGGCCCCTTCTGTTGGAAATATGCCCTAGAGGCAATAATAAAATGGTTATTATTATATTTCTTTGTTCATGATAATTGTCTATTGTTCATGCTATAATTGTGTTATCCGGAAATCGTAATACATGTGTGAATACATAGACCACAACACGTCCCTAGTGAGCCTCTAGTTGACTAGCTCGTTGATCAAAAGATAGTCATGGTTTCCTGACTATGGACATTGGATGTCATTGATAACGGGATCACATCATTAGGAGAATGATGTGATGGACAAGACCCAATCCTAAGCATAGCTAAGATCATGTAGTTCGTTTGCTGTAGCCTTTCCGAATGTCAAGTATCATTTCCTTAGACCATGAGATTGTGCAACTCCCGGATACCGTAGGAGTGCTTTGGGTGTGCCAAACGTCACAACGTACCTGGGTGACTATAAAGGTACACTACATGTATCTCCGAAAGTGTCTGTTGGGTTGGCACGAATCGAGACTGGGATTTGTCACTCCGTATGACGGAGAGGTATCTCTGGGCCCACTCGGTAATGCATCATCATAATGAGCTCAATGTGACCAAGTGGTTGATCACGGGATCATGCATTACGGTATGAGTAAAGTGACTTGCCAGTAACGAGATTGAACGAGGTATTGGGATACCGACGATCGAGTCTCGGGCAAGTAACGTATCGATTGACAAAGGGAATTGTATACGGATTGATTGAATCCTCGACATCATGGTTCATCCGATGAGATCATCGAGGAGCATGTGGGAGCCAACATGGGTATCCAGATCCCGCTGTTGGTTATTGACCGGAGAGTCGTCTCGGTCATGTATGCGTGTCTCCCGAACCTGTAGGGTCTACACACTTAAGGTTCGGTGACGCTAGGGTTCTTGAGATATTAGTATACGGTAACCCGAAAGTTGTTCGGAGTCCTGGATGAGATCCCGGACGTCACGAGGAGTTCCGGAATGGTCCGGAGGTGAAGATTTATATATAGGAAGTCAAGTTTCGGCCATCGGGAAAGTTTCGGGGGTAATCGGTATTGTACCGGGACCACCGGAAGGGTCCCGGGGGTCCACCGGGTGGGGCCACCTACCCTGGAGGGCCCCATGGGCTGAAGTGGGAGGGGAACCAGCCCCTAGTGGGCTGGTGCGCCCCCCATGGGCCTCCCCCTGCGCCTAGGGTTGGAAACCCTAGGGGTGGGGGCGCCCCACTTGCCTTGGGGGGCAAGCCAACCCCTTGGCCGCCCCCCCCTTGGAGATGGCTGTAGGATCGAAAGTATGTCTAGAGGGGGGTGATTAGACTACTTGACCAAATAAAAACTCAATCTTTTCCCAATTTTAGTTCTTGGCAGATTTTAGCTATTTTAGGACAAGTCAAGCAATCATCACACAATTCAAGCAAGCATGCAAAGAGTATATTGGCAGCGGAAAGTAAAGCATGCAACTTGCAAGAATGTAAAGGGAAGGGTTTGGAGAATTCAAACGCAATTGGAGACACAGATGTTTTTCCCGTGGTTCGGATAGGTGGTGCTATCCTACATCCACGTTGATGGAGACTTCAACCCACGAAGGGTAACGGTTGCGCGAGTCCACGGAGGGCTCCACCCACGAAGGGTCCACGAAGAAGCAACCTTGTCTATCCCACCATGGCCATCGCCCACGAAGGACTTGCCTCACTAGCGGTAGATCTTCACGAAGTAGGCGATCTCCTTGCCCTTACAAACTTCTTGGTTCAACTCCACAATCTTGTCGGAGGCTCCCAAGTGACACCTAGCCAATCTAGGAGACACCACTCTCCAAGAAGTAACAAATGGTGTGTTGATGATGAACTCCTTGCTCTTGTGCTTCAAATGATAGTCTCCCCAACACTCAACTCTCTCTCACAGGATTTGGATTTGGAGGAAAGAAGATTTGAGTGGAAAGCAACTTGGGGAAGGCTAGAGATCAAGATTCATGTGGTAGGAATGGAATATCTTGGCCTCAACACATGAGTAGGTGGTTCTCTCTCAGAACATATGGGTTGGAAGTGTAGATGTGTTCTGATGGCTCTCTCCACGAGTGAAGAGGAGGTGGAGGGGTATATATAGCCTCCACACAAAATCCAACCGTTACACACAATTTACCAATCTCGGTGGGATCGAATCAACAAACTCGGTCGGACCGAAATAGTAAACCTAGTGACCGTTAGAGATTTTTAGTGGGACTGACATGCAACTCGGTAGGACCGATATGGTTAGGGTTAGGGCATAACGTAATCTCGGTGAGACTGACTACACAAACTCGGTGAGACCGATTTGGTAATAAGCTAACCAGAGGGTTGGTTAGGCAAACTCGGTGGGACCGATTCGCTCTTCTCGGTGAGACCGAAATGTTACGAACAGGAAACAATGAGTTTACATTGCAATCTCGGTGGGACCGATCCGCTCTTTCGGTGAGACCGAAAAGTTACGAAAAGGAAACAGAGAAATTGCAATCCCATCTCGGTGAGACCGAGATCCCTATCGGTAGAACCGATTTGCTTAGGGTTTGGCAATGGCTATGACAAGTGAAACTCGGTGGCGCCGGGTAGAAAGAATCGGTAGGGCCGAGTTTGGCTTTGGGTTTAGGTCAAATGTGGATATGGGAAAGTAGCTGAGGATTTTGGAGCATATCATTAAGCACATGAAGCAAGAGGATCATTAAGCAACACCTCATCCCTCCTTGATAGTATTGGCTTTTCCTATGGACTCAATGTGATCTTGGACCACTAAAATGTAAAATGAAGAGTCTTGAGCATATGAGCTAGAGTCAATCCTTTGTCCTTAGCATTTTGAGGGTTCCACTTTCACCATCCATGCCATGCCAATCATTGAGCTTTCCTGAAATGATCATCTTGGAATAGCATTAGCTCAATGAGCTATATGTTGTTATGAATTACCAAAACCACCTAGGGATAGTTGCACTTTCAATCTCCCCCTTTTTGGTAATTGATGACAACATATAGATCAAAGCTTCGACAAATAATAATAAGAATGAAATATATCGTTTCTTTGAGAAGTATGTGATAAGTAAGAGCTCCCCCTAAATTTGTGCATATTTAAAATTTGCTTTGGATTGCAAATGCACAAAGAGTTAGAGTCATGGGTTACTCTTCCATGTCACATACATCTTGGTGGAGCGCTAAAAAAGATAAGAATGAAATACATGCACTCATCACCAAAGAAAGTGAATGATCACATAAGATAGATAAGATATATCAAGCATGCATAAGTGTAGCTTATGATCAAACACATGATCATCAATGTCTCACAAGCATATCAAAGTATCTCAACCAAAAGCAAACAAAGTTTGAAAAAACACCCAATAAAGCAAGAGAGAATAAAGGCAACACTCTCTCTCTCGAAGCCTATGATCTATACATTTTTCTCCCCCTTTGGCAACAAGTTACCAAAAAGTTCCTAGAAAATGCATAGTGCTAGATCGACTCTCAGGCTTGATCTTCTGGTGGTGGTGGAGTCTGGATCACTCCAAGGACGAAGGCTTCTGTAGACGTGGTTGGAGCTGGAGCTGAAGTAGATGCTGGAGCTGGTTGGGCTGGTGCTGTGGCTGGAGCTGAGGTGGTGGCTCTGGTGTCAGGAACTGGTACTGCAGTCGACCTCTGAGCTTGTGGCACTCTGGCAAATGCATCAGTTGTAGTCTTCCCTTTCCTCTCCTGCATGTCATCTTGAAGTTGCTCCACTGCAGACTGAATCTCTGTTACTTTGACATCCATGTCATAGAACTTTTGTTCTATGATCCTCTCTAAGCTCTTCTGATTCTGAGTGAGGATGGCCAGTCCTTTCTCAATCCTCAGTGTGGATGCAATCAAGTAACTAAGCTGCTCTTGCTTGTTTTTCAGGAAATACTCAGATGCCTCCTCTTGAGTTGGCATCTTTGCAGCTTTCTCCTTCCTTGCCTTCTCCTTCCGTGCTTGAGCATGAACTGATGATGGATCATCCTTGTTCATCACAACTTCATTATCTTCAAAATCTGGATGAATAGGCAAATGTTCCTTGTCCAATAGGTATATGCCTGTGCCCATCTTGGAGTTAATTAGCTCCTGGATCTGAGGGGCATAACCACAGCTCCTCTTCTGATCTGCTGCAGTTCTCTTGATGGTCTCTACCATGAGGCTCATGACTTTGAATTTCTATGGCACATCAAAGATATGAAGCAAGTTGATTGCATGGCCTCTGATCATCTTGTGATCACCTGACTTGGGCAACAGAGTGTGCCTCAAAATCCAATTGATAGTTGGCAACCCTGACAGAAGATAATTTACAGACCCAAACTTGAAAGTGTCAAGTGCCTTGTTTGGAATTTCCTTGTACATGTTGGACATAGAGTTGTGGTCCATCTTCTTCTTGGCATATATGTCTAAGTCATCCTCATGCTCCTCTGGGGCATTGATGAGCTGTGCCCACTCAGCAACTGTTGATTGGTACCTCGTACCTTCAGACATCCACACAATCCTTCCATCTGGATAGAAGTGTGTTGTGGAGTAGAACTGCATGATCAGCTCTTCATTCCACTTTGTGAGCTTCTGCCCAACAAAGTCTGCTACTCCACAAGCCTTGAAGCTGCCTTGCACTCCAGGATAGTGCTCTTCATTGTCCTTGATGTACTCCCAATCAACCCATCTCATGTCACAAACAATGGGCTTCTTATCAAGCAAAACTGTCTCATAGAAGTCCTGCTGTTCCTTTGTGTGGAACTAGTAATCAACATCACTTCTTCTCCTTGAAGCATATGGATCTGCTTCTCTCCACTTCCTTAGCCCTGAGTCTCTTCTGATTTTCATGTCCTCAGCCACAGGATGAGCATCATTGTGGTCTGGGATCTTGGGCTTTAACTTCCTAAGCACTTGTCCTTCTTCTTCTTCTCCAATGTCAGGCACTTGGGCCTTGTTCTTCTCAGCAGCTGGTATGCTCCTTGTATTCCTCTTTGGAGCTGACTTGGCCTTTGATGCAGCCTTGGGTGCTTCCTTGGGCTTGGATGCAGTAGCCCCTGATCTTATAGCATCACCCATAAGCTTTTGTGCCTTGGGTGCTGGTGCAGCAACCTCTTCTTCCTCTTCCTCTTCAGAATCTCTCATGATTGAGGATCTCCCAAGCACTCTAGCAGTGGTCTTTTTGATCCTCTCCTTCCTCTTCTTCCCTTCTGCAGCAGCCTCTTTGGGTTCAGATACCAAAGGGACTTGAGTAGATGCTCTGGCCTTTGGCATAGGCTGCCTTCCTGCTGGCCTTTTAATTTTCAATCCTGGCTTTGTGCTTTGAGCTGAGCCATATTCCTTCTTGAGCACAACTTTCTTG
This sequence comes from Triticum urartu, assembly GCF_003073215.2. NCBI lineage: Eukaryota > Viridiplantae > Streptophyta > Magnoliopsida > Poales > Poaceae > Triticum > Triticum urartu. The sequence continues at coordinate 580,383,639 of NC_053022.1, read as the reverse complement.
GAAGTGGCTTCTTCTTCTGCCACATAGTCCTCATCCTCTAATTCTGAGGTTCTTTTCTTCCTTTGTCTGGTGGCAGCTTTTGGCAAGTTACTAGGAGTGCTCCTGCCGCCTTCATCTGAGGAACTGGAGGGACTAGTGCCCTCACTCATGTGCACTTGCTGCTCTGAAAGGTTTTGGCTATCACTCTGATCTGACATGATGAACAAGCTGACTGCTGACCCTGTGAACAGTTTATAGATGAGGTAGAGTGGATGAGCATCACAAAATGCAGAGATTTTTGCAAAAGAATGATTCAAAATCTTAGTTTTAGTTTCCCACAGAAATCATTTCGGATCTACCGATTTTTAAACTCGGTGATACCGAAGCAGTTTTGGAACCTAAACTAGTGAACTCGGTCAGACCGATTCATAGTTCGGTGGCACCGAGACTGCTAGGGTTTCACAAAGTTCCAAAATTGGTCACACCGATTAGTAATTCTCGGTCAGACCGAGTCTCACTTGTGCAATGGCATGAGCCAAATCGGTGGGACCGAGTTTTTCAACTCGGTGGGTCCGAGATGGTTTCGGCGGAAACCTAACCCTAAAGTTTTCGAATCAATCCTATTCTACGAACGCATTGACTGGATAGGAGTGTTTCAATCGTGGCTAGAAACAATAAGATCACAATGTGCTAGGAATCAGATTGGGGATAGCACAAAGATCGAGTCCATACCCTAGTTCAGCGGAGACTCGCTACGGCGGCAATGACGGGGTTGAATTCCGTTGACGGCGATGGAGACCAGCGACTGGAGGCGGCTGGCGGCGAGGAGACGATCCGGAGACCACGTTGGCAGAGCGAGCTATCGCGCGGGCGAAGGGGTTCGGAGAAATTTCCAAATTTTTGCCCGTGCCTATATATAGCCCGACCCTGTCGGTGTGACCGAGTGGAACAACTCGGTGGCACCGAGATGCAAAACTGTATACAGTTATTGCAACTCAGTGTGACCGAATGGTTCAAATCGGTTGCACCGAGATCAAAAATTCAGATCAACTTAATGATCTTGGTAGGACCGAAAGTAGGATATCGGTCAGACCAAGAATCACAAAGAGGTTTTGGAAGTTTAAGTCTATGACGAATCGGGGACTCCGAGTGCTCCTCACACAGAGTGGTTCGAATCTGACTTGATCAAATTTTGTGATGTAGCATGAATAGAGTTTGAGACGAGAAAAGCATAGATAGCTAGAGGAGGTTCTTAGGCATTCTTGTCCATCCACTTGGCAAAAGGAAATAAAACCAAACAATCAAAACAACAAGTGGATGTCCTCGAATGAGTAAAATATGCAACCAACATCCTCACACAATAAAATGGCAATTGAAATATGTGACAAAGCATGCACAACCAATTCTAGCATCTATCAAGCAATTGGCGATGACTAGGTCATCTATATATGAGTATATTGACTTAGGAGTCAAGTGAGAACACTTGATCATAGGTCATACTCATCGTTTAAGCTCAAGTGGGGTTACCACTTTTACATAAAGCATTGTTGTGTTCACATCTTTAGAGTTGCTTTAGCTCAAGTCTTAGAGTAAAGCTCCCCCTAGATGTGATATCCCCCCTAAGAGGGATGAACTAACCTTGGGTTTTGTCGATGATGACTTCATGTAGATGTTGAAGATGTGGATGCTCAATGTTGATGTAGATCACTTGGAGCTATCCATTTGAGTGAATTGCACTTTCAATACCTACATGGGTTAGTCCCACAAGGAACAAACAAGGATATCCATAGACATAGAGTGATGCACACACAAGATGATGTCCATGAAAACTTTTAGGTTACCTTGTCCCTTGTCTTACCAACAAGAGGGTTTGTGACTCCTTGAACTAGTGCAAGATGTGGAAGTTGATTGCACTTGTTCTTGCCAAAATGATAAGAGTGAAGTATGTTGGCGGAGTCACCCTCAAGAACTCTCTAGTTCTTCTTCTTTTGGATCCACACCATCTTGACGGGAATCCTTGGAGTTGTAGTCGTACTTGATGAAGTGGAACTTGAAGTGGTCTTGGGAATCCACTTGACTAAGGTCTTAGGAGCTTCTTCAAATGCATCAATTTCCTCTTGAAGCTTGTCCTTGCCTTTTTGCTTGTAGTCTTGTGGTGGAAGATCATCTTGAGCTTGTGTCCCCTTGAAGGAAGTAGGATCATACTTCTCTTGTTGAGGAACAAACTTTGTCTTGGGGTATTGATCTTCTTCCCACTCAACTCCATTGGCATTGAACTTTCGTTCAAAACCAACACCTTGATTCTTCCGGTGCCTTCCTTGCTTGCGCACAATTTCCTCGAATTGCTTACTCCCGGCAAGGCTTTTGTACACTCCTTTCTCTATAATTCCCTTCAATAAGCTATTTTCTTGCTCAAGTGTAACTTGGCTAAGAGAATCATTAGTGGAATCAAGAGAACTACTAGAAGCAACAATATTGGATTTAGCATGATCATTGTTACTACTAGAGGAAGAATCTTTCTTGTTCTTGTTACTAGACTTGACTTGAGGCATGTAAGTGGATAAGAGTAAACGCTTGGCAATGTAAGAATAACTTTTCTTGCGGAGATCATCATTGATTTCCTTTAAAAACTCATGCTCTTGCTCAAGATTGAGCTTTTCAAAGCGTAACTTCTCATGAGCTCTTAAAAGTTCTCGATGATCTTCGAAGATAGTTTCATGAGCTAACTTAAGAGTGTTTAGTTCTTTAGTTAGAGCCTCAATCTTCTCCTTATCATTGTCATTCGTTTTATCTTGATTAGCATGATTAATTGACGTTTCATCATAGTATTCATCACTAGAGTTGTCAACAAGTAAATCATCATCACCTAACAAGTCATCTTCATCACTATTAAAATCAACATACTCGGGGTGTGTTACCTTAGGACCTTTGGCCATGAAGCATCTTCCAATTCCTTCATTTGGTGAGTCAAATATATCGTAGGAGTTGGTTGACACAAGTGCTAGACCGGCAACACCTTCATCTTGAGTATATTCAGAATCGGAGTGATAACTTCTCTCGGAGTGGTTGTCGGAGTCGGAGCCGGATACCCATTCACCAACATGAGCCTGATGTCTTCGTTCATAACGATCATCTCTACTCCTTCTCTCTCTTGGTGGTGATTCTTCTCTTTTGCTTCTTCTTTTTGGAGAGTCTTCTCTTCTCTTGTAGGGAGCCGTACACTCATTGGAATAGTGTCTGGGTCTTCCACAATTGTAGCAGTTTCGCTCTCAACTAGAAGATCTTTTGTCATTGTAGGACCTTGACTTGGAGCTTCTATCTTTGCTTCTACTCTTGTAGAACTTGTTGAAGTTTTTCACCATTAAGCTCAATTCTTCATTGAAGTTTTGTTTCTCACTTGATGATGTAGGGGCTTCACATGAGGCTTTGTAGGCACCACTTGATTTGTTGTGAAGTTCCTCTTTATCCTTAAGTGACATCTCATGAGCAACAATTCTTCCAATTACCTCCGTTGGCTTGAGATCTTTGTAATTGGGCATCATTTGGATCAATGTGCACACGATATCATATTTTCCATCCAAGGCTCTTAGAATCTTCTTGATGATGAATCTATCGGTCATCTCTTCACTTCCTAAGCCGGCAATCTCATTTGTGATGAGAGCAAGCCTAGAGTACATTTCAGCGACACCTTCACCATCCTTCATTTTGAACTTGTCAAGTTGACTTTGAAGCACATCCAATTTAGATTCCTTGACGGAGTCGGTACCTTCGTGCATATCAATCAAAGTGTCCCAAATTTCCTTTGCATTCTCAAGACGGCTGATTTTGTTGAATTCTTCGGGGCACAATCCGTTGAAGAGAATATCACAAGCTTGAGCATTGTATTGCAACATCTTCAACTCATCCGCGGTAGCTTCACGGTTTGGTTCTCTCCCATCAAAGAAGTCACCTTGCAAACCAACACACACAATAGCCCAAACAGCGGGGTTATGTCCAAGAATATGCATTTTCATTTTATGCTTCCAACTAGCAAAATTAGTACCATCAAAGTAAGGACCTCTACGGTGATAATTTCCCTCGCTAGACGCCATACTCTCCTAGGTTGTGAAACCAAGGCTATGACCACCAAAAGCTATGGAAATCAAGGCAAATGGAGACCAAAGCTCTGATACCACTTGTAGGATCGAAAGTATGTCTAGAGGGGGGTGATTAGACTACTTGACCAAATAAAAACTCAATCTTTTCCCAATTTTAGTTCTTGGTAGATTTTAGCTATTTTAGGACAAGTCAAGCAATCATCACACAATTCAAGCAAGCATGCAAAGAGTATATTGGCAGCGCAAAGTAAAGCATGCAACTTGCAAGATTGTAAAGGGAAGGGTTTGGAGAATTCAAACGCAATTGGAGACACGGATGTTTTTCCCGTGGTTCGGATAGGTGGTGCTATCCTACATCCACGTTGATGGAGACTTCAACCCACGAAGGGTAACGGTTGCGCGAGTCCACGGAGGGCTCCACCCACGAAGGGTCCACGAAGAAGCAACCTTGTCTATCCCACCATGGCCATCGCCCACGAAGGACTTGCCTCACTAGCGGTAGATATTCACGAAGTAGGCGATCTCCTTTCCCTTACAAACTTCTTGGTTCAACTCCACAATCTTGTCGGAGGCTCCCAAGTGACACCTAGACAATCTAGGAGACACCACTCTCCAAGAAGTAATAAATGGTGTGTTGATGATGAACTCCTTGCTCTTGTGCTTCAAATGATAGTCTCCCCAACACTCAACTCTCTCTCACAGGATTTGGATTTGGTGGAAAGAAGATTTGAGTGGAAAGCAACTTGGGGAAGGCTAGAGATCAAGATTCATGTGGTAGGAATGGAATATCTTGGCCTCAACACATGAGTAGGTGGTTCTCTCTCAGAACATATGAGTTGGAAGTGTAGATGTGTTCTGATGGCTCTCTCCACGAGTGAAGAGGAGGTGGAGGGGTATATATAGCCTCCACACAAAATCCAACCGTTACACACAATTTACCAATCCCGGTGGGACCGAATCAACAAACTCGGTCGGACCGAAATAGTAAACCTAGTGACCGTTAGAGATTTTCGGTGGGACTGACATGCAACTCGGTAGGACCGATATGGTTAGGGTTAGGGCATAACGTAATCTCGGTGAGACCGATTACACAAACTCGGTGAGACCGATTACACAAACTCGGTGAGACCGATTACACAAACTCGGTGAGACCGATTACACAAACTCGGTGAGACCGATTTGGTAATAAGCTAACCAGAGGGTTGGTCAGGCAAACTCGGTGGGACCGATTCGCTCTTCTCGGTGAGACCGAAATGTTACGAATAGGAAACAGTGAGTTTACATTGCAATCTCGGTGGGACCGATCCGCTCTTTCGGTGAGGCCGAAAAGTTACGAAAAGGAAACAGAGAAATTGCAATCCCATCTCGGTGAGACCGAGATCCCTATCGGTAGAACCGATTTGCTTAGGGTTTTGGCAATGGCTATGACAAGTGAAACTCGGTGGCGCCGGGTAGAAAGAATCGGTAGGGCCGAGTTTGGCTTTGGGTTTAGGTCAAATGTGGATATGGGAAAGTAGCTGAGGATTTTGGAGCATATCATTAAGCACATGAAGCAAGAGGCTCATTAAGCAACACCTCATCCCTCCTTGATAGTATTGGCTTTTCCTATGGACTCAATGTGATCTTGGACCACTAAAATGTAAAATGAAGAGTCTTGAGCATATGAGCTAGAGCCAATCCTTTGTCCTTAGCATTTTGAGGGTTCCACTTTCACCATCCATGCCATGCCAATCATTCAGCTTTCCTGAAATGATCATCTTGGAATAGCATTAGCTCAATGAGCTATATGTTGTTATGAATTACCAAAACCACCTAGGAATAGTTGCACTTTCAATGGCATCTCCTAGGGCTGGCGCCCCCACCCCTAGGGACCATATATATATTGGGGGGAGGGAGGGCAGCTGCACCCTAGCCCCTGGCCTCTCCCTCTCCCTCCCGTGACACTCCTCCATCTCCCTGAAGGAAATATGCCCTAGAGGCAATAATAAAGTTATTATTTATTTCCTTATTTCATGATAAATGTTTATTATTCATGCTAGAATTGTATTAACCGGAAACATAATACATGTGTGAATACATAGACAAACCAAACGTCACTAGTATGCCTCTACTTGACTAGCTCATTAATCAAAGATGGTTATGTTTCCTAACCATAGACATGTGTTGTCATTTGATTAACGGGGTCACATTATTAGGAGAATGATGTGATTGACATGACCCATTCCATTAGCTTAGCACCCGATCGTTTAGTATGTTGCTATTGCTTTCTTCATGACTTATACATGTTCCTATGACTATGAGATTATGCAACTCCTGTTTGCCGGAGGAACACTTTGTCTGCTACCAAACGTCACAACGTAACTGGGTGATTATAAAGGAGCTCTACAGGTGTCTCCAAAGGTACATGTTGGGTTGGCGTATTTCGAGATTAGGATTTGTCACTCCGATTGTCGGAGAGGTATCTCTGGGCCCTCTCGGTAATGCACATCACATAAGCCTTGCAAGCATTGCAAATAATGAGTTAGTTGCAAGATGGTGTATTACGAAATGAGTAAAGAGACTTGCCGGTAACGAGATTGAACTAGGTATTGAGATACCGACGGTCGAATCTCGGGCAAGTAAAATACCGATGACAAAGGGAACAACGTATGTTGTTATGCGGTCTGACCGATAAAGATCTTCATATAATATGTAGGAGCCAATATGAGCATCCAGGTTCCACTATTGGTTATTGACCAGAGACGTGTCTCGGTCATGTCTACATTGTTCTCGAACCCGTAGGGTCCGCACGCTTAAGGTTTCGATGACAGTTATATTATGAGTTTATGAGTTTTGATGTACCGAAGTTAGTTCGGAGTCCCGGATGTGATCACAGACATAACAAGAAGTCTCAAAATGGTTGAGACATAAAGATTGATATATTGGACGGCTATATTCGGACACCGGAAGTGTTCCGGGTGATTTCGGAGAAAACCGGAGAGCCGGAGGGTTACCGGAACCCTACCGGGAGAAGTAATGGGCCATATGGGCCTTAGTGGAGAGAGAGAGAGGGGCAGCCAGGGTGGGCCGCGCGCCTCCTCCCCCTTGGTCCGAATTGGACTAGGAGAGGGGGGGCGGCGCCCCCTTTCCTTCTCCCTCCCCACTTCCTTCCCCCTCCTAGTAGGATTCCTACTCCTACTAGGAGGAGGACTCCTCCTGGCGCACCAATAGGGGCCGGCCGGCCTCGTCCCCTTGCTCCTTTATATACGGGGGCAGGGGGCACCCCTAGACACACAAGTTGATCCACGTGATCATATTCTTAGCCGTGTGCGGTGCCCCCTTCCACCATAATCCTCGATAATATTGTAGTGGTGCTTAGGCGAAGCCCTGCGACGGTAGTACATCAAGATCGTCACCACGCCGTCATGCTGACGGAACTCTTCCCCGACACTTTGCTGGATCGGAGTCCGGGGATCATCATCGAGCTGAACGTGTGCTAAAACTCGGAGGTGCCGTAGTTTCGGTGCTTGATCGGTCGGGCCGTGAAGATGTACGACTACATCAACCGCGTTGTGCTAACGCTTCCGCTGTCGGTCTACAAGGGTACGTAGATCACACTCTCCCCTCTCGTTGCTATGCATCACCATGATCTTGCGTGTGCGTAGGAAAATTTTGAAATTACTACGTTCCCCAACAGTGGCATCCGAGCCTAGGTTTTATGTGTTGATGTTATATGCATGAGTAGAACACAAGTGAGTTGTGGGGGATATAAGTCATACTGCTTACTAGCATGTCATACTTTGGTTCAGCGGTATTGTTGGACGAAGCGGCCCGGACCGACATTATGCGTACGCTTACGCGAGACCGGTTCTCCCGACGTGCTTTGCACAAAGGTGGCTAGCGGGTGACAGTTTCTCCAACTTTAGTTGAACCGAGTGTGGCTACGCCCGGTCCTTGCGAAGGTTAAAACAACACCAAATTGACAAACTATCGTTGTGGTTTTGATGCGTAGGTAAGATTGGTTCTTGCTTAAGCCCGTAGCAGCCATGTAAAACTTGCAACAACAAAGTAGAGGACGTCTAACTTGTTTTTGCAGGGCATGTTGTGATGTGATATGGTCAAGACATGATGCTAAATTTTATTGTATGAGATGATCATGTTTTGTAACCAAGTTATCGGCAACTGGCAGGAGCCATATGGTTGTCGCTTTATTGTATGCAATGCAATTGCGCTGTAATGCTTTACTTTATCACTAAGCGGTAGCGATAGTCGTGGAAGCATAAGATTGGCGAGACGACAACGATGCTACGATGGTGATCAAGGTGTCGCGCCGGTGACGATGGTGATCACGTTGGTGCTTCGAAGATGGAGATCACAAGCACAAGATGATGATGGCCATATCATATCACTTATATTGATTGCATGTGATGTTTATCTTTTATGCATCTTATCTTGCTTTGATTGACGGTAGCATTTTAAGATGATCTCTCACTAATTATCAAGAAGTGTTCTCCCTGAGTATGCACCGTTGCGAAAGTTCTTCGTGCTGAGACACCACGTGATAATCGGGTGTGATAGGCTCTATGTTCAAATACAACGGGTGCAAAACAGTTGCACACGCAGAATACTCAGGTTATACTTGACGATCCAAGCATATACAGATATGGCCTCGGAACATGAAGACCGAAAGGTCGAGCGTGAATCATATAGTAGATATGATCAACATAGCGATGTTCACCAATGAAACTACTCCATCTCACGTGATGATCGGACATGGTTTAGTTGATTTGGATCACGTAATCACTTAGAGGATTAGAGGGATGTCTATCTAAGTGGGAGTTCTTTAGTAATATGATTAATTGAACCTAAATTTATCATGAACTTAGTACCTGAAAGTATCTTGCTTGTTTATGTTTGATTGTAGATAGATGGCCCGTGCTGTTGTTCCGTTGAATTTTAATGCGTTCCTTGAGAACGCAAAGTTGAAAGATGATGGTAGCAATTACACGGACTGGGTCCGTAACTTGAGGATTATCCTCATTGCTGCACAGAAGAATTATGTCCTGGAAGCACCGCTGGGTGCCAGGCCTGCTGCTGGAGCAACACCAGATGTTATGAACGTCTGGCAGAGCAAAGCTGATGACTACTCGATAGTTCAGTGTGCCATGCTTTACGGCTTAGAATCGGGACTTCAACAATGTTTTGAACGTCATGGAGCATATGAGATGTTCCAGGAGTTGAAGTTAATATTTCAAGAAAATGCCCGGATTGAGAAATATGAAGTCTCCAATAAGTTCTATAGCTGCAAGATGGAGGAGAACAGTTCTGTCAGTGAGCATATACTCAAAATGTCTGGGTATAATAATCACTTGATTCAATTGGGAGTTAATCTTCCAGATGATTGCGTCATTGACAGAATTCTCCAATCACTGCCACCAAGCTACAAGAGATTCGTGATGAACTATAATATGCAAGGGATGAATAAGACTATTCCCGAGCTCTTCGCAATGCTGAAAGCTGCGGAGGTAGAAATCAAGAAGGAGCATCAAGTGTTGATGGCCAATAAGACCACTAGTTTCAAGAAAAAGGGCAAAGGGAAGAAGAAGGGGAACTTCAAAAAGAACAGCAAGCAAGTTGCTACTCAAGAGAAGAAACCCAAACCTGAACCTAAGCCTGAAACTGAGTGCTTCTACTGCAAGCAGACTGGTCACTGGAAGCGGAACTGCCCCAAGTATTTGTTGGAAATATGCCCTAGAGGCAATAATAAATTGGTTATTATTATAGTTCCTTGTTCATGATAATCGTTTATTATCCACGCTAGAATTGTATTGATAGGAAACTCAGATACATGTGTGGATACATAGACGACACCATGTCCCTAGTAAGCCTCTAGTTGACTAGCTCGTTAATCAATAGATGGTTACGGTTTCCTGACCATGGACATTGGATGTCGTTGATAACGGGATCACATCATTAGGAGAATGATGTGATGGACAAGACCCAATCCTAAGCCTAGCACAAAGATCGTGTAGTTCGTTCGCTAAAGCTTTTCTAATGTCAAGTATCATTTCCTTAGACCATGAGATTGTGCAACTCCCGGATACCATAGGAATACTTTGGGTGTGCCAAACGTCACAACGTAACTGGGTGACTATAAAGGTGCACTACGGGTATCTCCGAAAGTGTCTGTTGGGTTGGCACGAATCGAGACTGGGATTTGTCACTCCATGTGACGGATAGGTATCTCTGGGCCCACTCGGTAGGACATCATCATAATGTGCACAATGTGATCAAGGAGTTGATCACGGGATGATGTGTTACGGAACGAGTAAAGAGACTTGCCGGTAACAAGATTGAACAAGGTATCGGGATACCGACGATCGAATCTCGGGCAAGTATCGTACCGCTAGACAAAGGGAATTGTATACGGGATTGATTGAATCCTCGACATCGTGGTTCATCCGATGAGATCATCGTGGAACATGTGGGAGCCAACATGGGTATCCAGATCCCGCTGTTGGTTATTGACCGGAGAACGTCTCGGTCATGTCTGCATGTCTCCCGAACCCGTAGGGTCTACACACTTAAGGTTCGATGACGCTAGGGTTATAAAGGAAGTTTGTATGTGGTTACCGAATGTTGTTCGGAGTCCCGGATGAGATCCCGAACGTCACGAGGAGTTCCGGAATGGTCCGGAGGTAAAGATTTATATATAGGAAGTCCTGTTTTGGTCACCGGAAAAGTTTCGAGTTTTATCGGTACGTACCGGGACCACCGGGAGGGTCCCGAGGGTCCACTAAGTGGGGCCACAAGCCCCGGAGGGATGCATGGGCCAAGTGTGGGAGGGGACCAGCCCCAGGTGGGCTGGTGCGCCCCCCACCAAGGCCCAAGGCGCAAGGGAGTGGGAAAGGGGGGCAAACCCTAGGGCAGATGGGCCCTAAGGCCCACCCTGGTGCGCCTCCCCCTCTCCCCTCCCCTTGGCCGCCCCTAGATGGGATCTAGGGGGCTGCCGCCACCCCTAGGGAGGGAACCCTAGGTGGGGGCGCAGCCCCTCCCCTTCCCCTATATATACTTGAGGTTTGGGCTGCCCACATCACATGACTTCTTGACCTCTCCCTGGCGCAGCCCTACCTCTCTTTCTCCTCATATCTCGCGGTGCTTGGCGAAGCCCTGCTAGAGTACCACGCTCCTCCACCACCACCACGCCGTTGTGCTGCTGCTGGATGGAGTCTTCCTCAACCTCTCCCACTCTCCTTGCTGGATCAAGGCATGGGAGACGTCACCGGGCTGTACGTGTGTTGAACACGGAGGTGCCGTCCGTTTGGCACTAGGATCATCGGTGATTTGGATCACGACGAGTACGACTCCTTCAACCCCGTTCTCTTGAATGCTTCCGCTTAGCGATCTAGAAGGGTATATAGATGCACTCTCCTTCCCCTCGTTGCTAGATTACTCCATAGATTGATCTTGGTGATGCGTAGAAAATTTTGAATTTCTGCTACGTTCCCCAACAGTGGCATCATGAGCTAGGTCTATTGCGTAGATTCTATGCACGAGTAGAACACAAAGTAGTTGTGGGCGTTGATTTTGTTCAATATGCTTACCCTTACTAGTCCAATCTTGATTCAGCGGCATTGTGGGATGAAGCAGCCCGGACCAACCTTACACGTACGCTTACGTGAGACCGGTTCCACCGACTGACATGCACTAGTTGCATAAGGTGGCTGGCGGGTGTCTATCTCTCCCACTTTAGTCGGATCGGATTCGATGAAAAGGGTCCTTATGAAGGGTAAATAGCAATTGGCATATCACGTTGTGGTCTTTGCGTAGGTAAGAAACGTTCTTGCTAGAAACCCATAGCAGCCACGTAAAACATGCAAACAACAATTAGAGGACGTCTAACTTGTTTTTGCAGGGTATGCTATGTGATGTGATATGGCCAAAGGATGTGATGAATGATATATGTGATGTATGAGATGATCATGTTCTTGTAATAGGAATCATGACTTGCATGTCGATGAGTATGACAACCGGCAGGAGCCATAGGAGTTGTCTTAATTTATTTATGACCTGCGTGTCAACATAAACGTCATGTAATTACTTTACTTTATTGCTAACCATTAGCTGTAGTAGTAGAAGTAATAGTTGGCGAGGCAACTTCATGGAGACACGATGATGGAGATCATGATGATGGAGATCATGGTGTCATGCCGGTGACGATGATGATCATGGAGCCCCGAAGATGAAGATCAAAAGGAGCAATATGATATTGGCCATATCATGTCACTATTTGATTGCATGTGATGTTTATCATGTTTATACATCTTATTTGCTTAGAACGACGGTAGTAAATAAGATGATCCCTCACTAAAATTTCAAGAAGGTGTTCCCCATAACTGTGCACCGTTGCGAAAGTTCGTCGTTTCGAAGCACCACGTGATGATCGGGTGTGATAGATTCTTACGTTCGAATACAACGGGTGTTGACGAGCCTAGCATGTACAGACATGGCCTCGGAACACATGCGAAACACTTAGGTTAACTTGATGAGCCTAGCATGTACAGACATGGCCTCGGAACACAAGAGACCGAAAGGTCGAGCATGAGTCGTATAGAAGATACGATCAACATGAAGATGTTCACCGATGTTGACTAGTCCGTCTCACGTGATGATCGTACACGACCTAGTTGACTCGGATCATGTAATCACTTAGATGACTGGAGGGATGTCTATCTGAGTGGGAGTTCATAAGATGAACTTAATTATCCTGAACATAGTCAAAAGGTCTTCGCAAATTATGTCGTACCTCGCGCTTCAGTTCTACTGTTTAGTTATGTTCCTAGAGAAAATTTAGTTGAAAGTTGATAGTAGCAATTATGCGGACTAGGTCCGTAAACTGAGGATTGTCCTCATTGCTTCATAGAAGGCTTATGTCCTTAATGCACCGCTTAGTGTGCTGAACCTCGAACGTTGTTTGTGGATGTTGCGAACATCTGACATACACATTTTGATAACTACGTGATAGTTCAGTTAAACGGTTTAGAGTTGAGGCACCGAAGACGTTTTGAAACGTCGCGAAACATATGAGATGTTTCGAGGGCTGAAATTGGGATTTCAGGCTCGTGACCACGTCAAGAGGTATAAGACCTCCGATGAATTTCTTAGCCTGCAAACTAAGGGAGAAAAGCTCAATTGTTGAGCTTGTGCTCAGATTGTGTGAGTACAATAATCATTTGAATCGGGAGTTGATCTTCCAGATGAGAAAGTGATGTTTCTCCGAAGTCATTACCACCAAGCTGCTAGAGCTTCGTGATGAACTATAATATATCAGGGACATATATGATGATCCTTGAGATATTCGCGATATTTGACACCACAAAAGTAGAAATCAAGGAGCATCATGAAACCACTAGTTTCAAGAAGGGCAAGGGCACGAAGGGATACTTCATGAAACGGCAATTCAGCTGCTGCTCTAGTGAAGAAACCCAAGGTTGAACCCAACCCCGAGACTAAGTGCTTCGGTAATAAGGGGAACAGCCACTGGAGCAGAATTACCCTAGATACTTGGTAGATGAGAAGGCTGGCAAGGTCGATAGAAGTATATTGGATATACATTGTGTTGATGTGTACTTTACTAGTACTCCTAGTAGCACCAGGGTATTAGATACCGGTTCGGTTGCTAAGTGTTAGTAACTCGAAATAAAAGCTACGGAATAAACGGAGACTAGCTAAAGGTGAGCTGACGATATGTGTTGGAAGTGTTTCCAATGTTGATATGATCAAGCATCGCACGCTCCCTCTACCATCGAGATTGGTGTTTGCGTTGAGCATAGACATGATTGGATTATGTCTATCGCAATACGGTTATTCATTTAAGGAGAATAACGGTTACTCTGTTTATTTGAATAATACCTTCAATGGTCTTGCACCTAAAATGAATGGTTCATTGAATCTCGATCATAGTGATACACATGTTCATGCCAAAAGATATAAGATAGTAATGATAGTACCACCTACTTGTGGCACTGCCACTTAAGTCATATCGGTATAAAACGCATGAAGAGGCTCCATGTTGATGGATCTTTGGACTCACTCATTTTTGAAAAGTTTGAGACATGCGAACCATCTCTATTGGTGTATATGCATGAAGAAACTCCATGCAAATGGACCGTTTGGACTCACTTGATTTTGAATCACTTGAGACATGCAAATCATACCACATGGGCAAGATGACTGAAAGCCTCGTTTTCAGTAAAATGGAACTAGAAAGCAACTTGTTGAAAGAAATACATTTTGATGTGTGCAGTCCAATGAGTGCTGAGGCGTGTAGTGGATATCGTTATGTTCTTACTTCACAGATGATTTGAGTAGATGTTGAGTACATTTACTTGATAAATCACGAGTCTGAATTATTGAAAGGTTCAAGTAATTTTAGGGTGAAGTTGAAAGATCGTCGTGACAAGAGGATAAAATATCTATGATATGATCATAGAGATGAATATCTGAATTACGAGTTTGGCACAGAATTAAGACATTGTGGAAATTGTTTCACAACTAATACAGCCTGGAACACCATAGTGTGATGGTGTGTCTGAACATCATAACTGCACCCTATTGGATATGATGCATACCATGATGTCTCTTATCAAATTACCACGATAGTTTATGGGTTAGGCATTAGAGACAACCACATTCACTTTAAATAGGGCACCACGTAATTCCGATGAGATGACACCGTATGCTATGGTTTAGAGAAACCTAAGCTGTCATTTCTTAAAAGTATGGGGCTGCGACGCTTATGTGAAAAAGTTTCAGGCTGATAAGCTCGAACCCAAAGCGGATAAATGCATCTTCATAGGACACCCAAAACAGTTGGGTATACCTCCTGTCTCAGATCCGAAAGCAATAAGGGATTGTTTCTAGAATCGGGTCCTTTCTCGAGGAAAAGTTTCTCTCGAAAGAATTGAGTGGGAGGATGGTGGAGACTTGATGAGGTTATTGAACCGTCTCTTCAACTAGTGTGTGATAGGGCAGAGGGAGTTGTTCCTTTGGCACCTACACCAATTGAAGTGGAAGCTTATGATAGTGATCATGAAACTTCAGATCAAGTCACTACCAAACCTCGTGGGATGACAATGATGCGTACTACTTCAGAGTGGTACGTAATCCTCTCTTCGAAGTCATGTTGCTAGACAACAATGAACCTACGAGCTATGGAGAAGCGATGGTGGGCCCGGATTCCGATAAATGGCTCGAGGCCATAAAATCCGAGAGAGGATCCATGTATGGAAACAAAGTGTAGACTTTGACAGAACAGCTCGATGGTCGTGAGGCTGTTGAGTACAGATGGATTTTAAAAGGAAGACGGACAATGATGGTAAATGTCACCATTAAGAAAGCTCTGTTGGAAATATGCCCTAGAGGCAATAATAAAAGCATTATTATTGTATTTCTTTGTTCATGATAATTGTCTTTATTCATGCTATAACTGTATTATCCGGAAATCGTAATACACGTGTGAATACATAGACCATAATATGTCCCTGGTAAGCCTCTAGTTGACTAGCTCGTTGATCAACAGATAGTCATGATTTCCTGGCTATGGACATTGGATGTCATTGATAACGGGATCACATCATTAGGAGAATGATGTGATGGACAAGACCCAATCCTAAGCATAGCACAAAGATCGTGTAGTTCGTTTGCTAGAGCTTTTCCAATGTCAAGTATCTTTTCCTTTGACCATGAGATCGTGTAACTCCCGGATACCGTAGGAGTGCTTTGGGTGTATCAAACGTCACAACGTAACTGGGTGATTATAAAGGTGCACTACAGGTATCTCCGAAAGTATCTGTTGGGTTGACACGGATCGAGACTGGGATTTGTCACTCCATATAACAGAGAGGTATCACTGGGCCCACTCGGTAATGCATCATCATTATGAGCTCAAGGTGACCAAGTGGTTGATCACGGGATCATGCATTACGGTACGAGTAAAGTGAATTGCCGGTAACGAGATTGAACAAGGTATTGGGATACCGACAATCGAGTCTCGGGCAAGTAACATACCGATTGACAAAGGGAATTGTATACGGGGTTGATTAATCCTCGACATCGTGGTTCATCCGATGAGATCATCGTGGAGAATGTGGGAGCCAACATGGGTATCCAGATCCCGCTATTGGTTATTGACTGGAGAGTCGTCTCGGTCATGTCTGCTTGTCTCCCGAACCCGTAGGGTCTACACACTTAAGGTTCGGTGACGCTAGGGTTATGAAGATATGTATATGCAGTAACCCGAATGTTGTTCGGAGTCCCGGATGAGATCCCGGACGTCACGAGGAGTTCCGGAATGGTCCGGAGGTAAAGAATTATATATAGGAAGTGCTGTTTCGGGCATCGGGACAAGTTTCGGGGTTATCGGTATTGTACCGGGACCACCGGAGGGGTCCCGTGGGCCCACCGGGTGGGGCCACCTGTCCCGGGGGCCACATGGGCTGTAGGGGGTGCGCCTTGGCCTACATGGGCCAAGGGCACCAGCCCTACTAGGCCCATGCGCCTAGGGTTTCCACCAAGGAGGAGTCCAAGTGGTGGAAGGCACCCCGAGGTGCCTTGGGGGGGAGGGAAACCCTCCCTTGGCAGCCGCACCTAGGAGATTGGATCTCCTAGGCTGCGCACCACCCCCCCTTGGCCCTCCTATATATAGTTGAGGAGAGGGAGGACTTCATACCCTCAGCCTTTGGTGCTTCCTCTCTCCCCGTTACGTCTCTCTCTCGTAGTATAGGCGAAGCCCTGCTACTGTGACGCCCTGCATCCACCACCATGCCGTCGTGCTGCTGGATCTTCATCAACCTCTCTTCCCCCCTTGCTGGATCAAGAAAGGAGGAGACGTCATCCGTTCCGTACGTGTGTTGAACGCGGAGGCATCGTCCGTTCGGTGCTAAGATCTTCGGTGATTTGGATCACGTCGTGTTCGACTACATCATCCCCGTTCTTTGAACGCTTCCGCTCGCGATCTACAAGGTACGTGGATGCATCTAATCACTCGTTGCTAGATGAACTCCTAGATGGATCTTGGTGAAACCGTAGGAAAATTTTTGTTTTCTGCAACGTTCCCCAACAAGCTCGACTTGTCGTTAAGATGTTTTCTGACAAGTTCAAGGAGTTGACTACGATGAGACTTTCTCACTCGTAGTGATGCTAAGAGTTTGTTGGAATTATATTAGCGATTACTGCATTATTTATGAAATCTTGCAGATAGGATGTCAAAACATTGTTTCCTCGACGTTTTTTTGAGGAAAGGTTGTATGTGATACAAACCGGAAGGTTTTGTCAATCCTGAAAGATGCTAATAAGTATGCAAAGCTCCAGCAATCCTTCTAGGGACTGGAGTAAGCATCTCGGAGTTGGAATGTATACTTTGATGATGATCAAAGATTTTGGGTTTATACAAAGTTTATGAGAAACTTGTATTTCCAAAGAAGTGAGTGGGAGCACTATAGAATTTCTGATGAATATATGTTGTTGATATATTGTTGATCAGAAATGACGTAGAATTTCTGGAAAGCATATAGGGTTATTTGGAAAGTGTTTTTCAATGGAAAGCCTGGATTAAGCTACTTGAACATTGAGCATCAAGATCTATAAGGATAGATCAAAACACTTAATGGTACTTTCAAATGAGCACATACCTTGACATGATCTTGAAGGTGTTCAAGATGGATCAGCCAAAGAAGGAGTTCTCGCCTGAGTTGTAAGGTATGAAGTTAAGACTTAAAGCTCAACCACGGCAGAATAGAGAGAAAGGACGAAGGTCGTCCCCTATGCTTAAGACATAGGCCCTAAAGTATGCTATGCTGTGTACCGCACCTGAAATGTGCCTTGCCATGAGTCAGTCAAGGGGTACAAGAGTGATCCAAGAATGGATCACAAGACAGCGGTCAAAGTTATCCTTAGTAACTAGTGGACTAAGGAATTTTCTCGATTATGGAGGTGGTAAAAGAGTTCGTCGTAAAGGGTTACACCGATGCAAACTTTGACACTAATCCAGATTATTCTGAGTAGTAAACTGGATTCGTATAGTAGAACAGTTATTTGGAATAGCTCCAAATGTAGCATAGTAGTTGCATCTACAAGATGACATAGAAATTTGCGAAGTACATACGGATCTGAAAGATTCAGACCCGTTGACTATAACATCTCTCACAAGCATAACATGATCAAACCCAGAACTCATCGAGTGTTAATAACATGGTAATGTGAACTAGATTATTGACTCTAGTAAACTCTTTGGGTGTTAGTCACATGGGGATGTGACCTTGAGTGTTAGTCACATAGCGATGTGAACTGGATTATTGACTCTAGTGCAAGTGGGAGACTGTTGGAAATATGCCCTAGAGGCAATAATAAATTGGTTATTATTATATTTCCTTGTTCATGATAATCGTTTATTATCCATGCTAGAATTGTATTGATAGGAAACTCAGATACATGTGTGGATACATAGACAACACCATGTCCCTAGTAAGCCTCTAGTTGACTAGCTCGTTAATCAATAGATGGTTACGGTTTCCTGACCATGGACATTGGATGTCGTTGATAATGGGATCACATCATTAGGAGAATGATGTGATGGACAAGACCCAATCCTAAGCCTAGCACAAAGATCGTGTAGTTCATTCGCTAAAGCTTTTCTAATGTCAAGTATCATTTCCTTAGACCATGAGATTGTGCAACTCCCGGATACCGTACGAATACTTTGGGTGTGCCAAACGTCACAACGTAACTGGGTGACTATAAAGGTTCACTACGGGTATCTCCGAAAGTGTCTGTTGGGTTGGCATGAATCGAGACTGGGATTTGTCACTCCGTGTGACGGAGAGGTATCTCTGGGCCCACTCGGTAGGACATCATCATAATGTGCACAATGTGATCAAGGAGTTGATCACGGGATGATGTGTTACGGAACGAGTAAAGAGACTTGCCCGTAACGAGATTGAACAAGGTATCGGGATACCGACGATCGAATCTCGGGCAAGTATCGTACCGCTAGACAAAGGGAATTGTATACGGGATTGATTGAATCCTCGACATCGTGGTTCATCCGATGAGATCATCGTGGAACATGTGGGAGCCAACATGGGTATCCAGATCCCGCTGTTGGTTATTGACCGGAGAACGTCTCGGTCATGTCTGCATGTCTCCCGAACCCGTAGGGTCTACACACTTAAGGTTCGATGACGCTAGGGTTATAAAGGAAGTTTGTATGTGGTTACCGAATGTTGTTCGGAGTCCCGGATGAGATCCCGAACGTCACGAGGAGTTCCGGAATGGTCCGGAGGTAAAGATTTATATATAGGAAGTCCTGTTTTGGTCACCGGAAAAGTTTCGGGTTTTATCGGTACGTACCGGGACCACCGGGAGGGTCCCGAGGGTCCACTAAGTGGGGCCACAAGCCCCGGAGGGATGCATGGGCCAAGTGTGGGAGGGGACCAGCCCCAGGTGGGCTGGTGCGCCCCCCACCAAGGCCCAAGGCGCAAGGGAGTGGGAAAGGGGGGCAAACCCTAGGGCAGATGGGCCCTAAGGCCCACCCTGGTGCGCCTCCCCCTCTCCCCTCCCCTTGGCCGCCCCTAGATGGGATCTAGGGGGCTGCCGCCACCCCTAGGGAGGGAACCCTAGGTGGGGGCGCAGCCCCTCCCCTTCCCCTATATATACTTGAGGTTTGGGCTGCCCACAACACATGAGTTCTTGACCTCTCCCTGGCGCAGCCCTACCTCTCTTTCTCCTCATATCTCGCGGTGCTTGGCGAAGCCCTGCTAGAGTACCACGCTCCTCCACCACCACCACGCCATTGTGCTGCTGCTGGATGGAGTCTTCCTCAACCTCTCCCTCTCTCCTTGCTGGATCAAGGCAGGGGAGACGTCACCGGGCTGTACGTGTGTTGAACACGGAGGTGCCGTCCGTTCGGCACTAGGATCATCGGTGATTTGGATCACGACGAGTATGACTCCTTCAACCCCGTTCTCTTGAACGCTTCCGCTTAGAGATCTACAAGGGTATGTAGATGCACTCTCCTTCCCCTCGTTGCTAGATTACTCCATAGATTGATCTTGGTGATGCGTAGAAAATTTTGAATTTCTGCTACGTTCCCCAACAGTATTTGGCGGATAAGAAGGATGGCAAGGTGAACAAAGGTATATGTGATATACATGTTATTGATGTGTACCTTAGTAATGCTCGCTGTAGCACCTGGGTATTTGATACTGGTTCTGTTGGTAATATTTGCAACTCGAAACAGGGACTACGGATTAAGCGAAGATTGGCTAAGGACGAGGTGACGATGCACGTGGGAAATGGTTCCAAAGTCGATGTGATCGCGGTCAGCACGCTACCTCTACATCTACCTTCGGGATTAGTATTAGACCTAAATAATTGTTATTTGGTGCCAGCGTTAAGCATGAACATTATATTTGGATCTTGTTTGATGCGAGACGGTTATTCATTTAAATCAGAGAATAATGGTTATTCTATTTATATGAGTAATATATTTTATGGTCATGCACCCTTAAAGAGTGGTCTATTCTTATTAAATCTCGATAGTAGTGACACACATATTCATAATGTTGAAACCAAAGCAGAGTTGATAATGATAGTGCAACTTATTTGTGGCACTGCCGTTTAGGTCATATCGGTGTAAAGCGCATGAAGAAACTCCATACTGATGGGTTTTTGGAACCACTTGATTATGAATCACTTCGTACTTGCGAACCGTGCCTTATGGGTAAGATGACAAAAGCACCGTTCTTCGGTACTATGGAGAGAGCAACAGATTTGTTGGAAATCATACATACAGATGTATGTGGTCCGATGAATGTTGAGGCTCGTGGCGGATATCGTTATTTTCTCACCTTCACAGATGACTTAAGCAGATATGGGTATATCTACTTAATGAAACATAAGTCTGAAACATTTGAAAAGTTCAAAGAATTTCAGAGTGAAGTTGAAAATCATCGTAACAAGAAAATAAAATTCCTATGATCTGATTGTGGAGGAGAATATTTGAGTTACGAGTTTGGTGTACATTTGAAACAATGTGGAATATTTTCGCAACTCACGCCACCCGGAACACCACAACGTAATGGTGTGTCCGAACGTCGTAATCGTACTTTACTAGATATGGTGCGATCTATGATGTCTCTTACTGATTTACCGCTATCGTTTTGGGGTTATGCTCTAGAGACGGCCACATTCACGTTAAATAGGGCACCATCAAAATCCGTTGAGACGACGCCTTATGAACTATGGTTTGGCAAGAAACCAAAGTTGTCATTTCTGAAAGTTTGGGGTTGCGATGCTTATGTGAAAAAGCTTCAACCTGATAAGCTCGAACCCAAATCGGAGAAATGTTTCTTCATAGGATATCCAAAGGAAACTATTGGATACACCTTCTATCACAGATCCGAAGGCAAAACTTTTGTTGCTAAATTCGGAAACTTTCTAGAGAAGGAGTTTCTCTCGAAAGAAGTGAGTGGGAGGAAAGTAGAACTTGATGAGGTAACTGTACCTGCTCCATTATTGGAAAGTAGTACATCACAGAAACCAGTTTCTGTGACACCTACACCAATTAGTGAGGAAGCTAATGATGATGATCATGAAGCTTCAGAACAAGATACTACTGAACCTCGTAGATCAACCAGAGTAAGATCTGCACCAGAGTGGTACGGTAATCCTGTTCTGAAAGTCATGTTACTAGACCATGACGAACTTGCGAACTATGAGGAAGCAATGATGAGCCCAGATTCCGCGAAATGGTTTGAGGCCATGAAATCTGAGATATGATCCATGTATGAGAACAAAGTATGGACTTTGATGGATTTGCCCGATGATCGGCAAGCCATAGAAAATAAATGGATCTTCAAGAGGAAGACGGACGCTGATAGTAGTGTTACTATCTACAAAGCTAGACTTGTCGAAAAAGGTTTTTGACAAAGTTCAAGGTGTTGACTACGATGAAATTTTCTCACTCGTAGCGATGCTTAAGTCTGTCCAAATCATGTTAGCAATTGCTGCATTTTTATGAAATCTGGCAAATGGATAAAACAAAACTACATTCCTTAAAGGATTTAAAGAAGAGTTGTATATGATGCAACCAGAAGGTTTTGTCAATCCTAAAGGTGCTAACAAAATATGCAAGCTCCAGCGATCCATCTATGGACTGGTGCAAGCATCTCGGAGTTGGAATATACGCTTTGATAAGTTGATCAAAGCATATAGTTTTATACAGACTTGCGGTGAAGCCTGTATTTACAAGAAAGTGAGTGGGAGCACTACAACATTTCTGATAAGTATATGTGTATGACATATTGTTGATCGGAAATAATGTAGAATTATTCTGCAAAGCATAAAGGAGTGTTTGAAAGGATTTTTTCAAAGAAAACCTCGGTGAAGCTGCTTACATATTGAGCATCAAGATCTATAGAGATAGATCAAGACGCTTGATAAGTTTTTTTCAATGAGTACATACCTTGACAAGATTTTGAGGTAGTTCAAAATGGAACAGTCAAAGAAAGGATTCTTGCCTGTGTTACAAGGTGTGAAATTGAGTAAGACTCAAAGCCCGACCACGACAGAAAATAGAATGAGAATGAAAGTCATTTCCTATGCCTTGGCCATAGGTTCTATAAAGTATGCCATGCTGTGTACCAGACCTATTGTATACCCTACACTAATTTTGGCAAGGGAGTACAATAGTGATCTAGGAGTAGATCACTGGACAGCGGTCAAAATTATCCTTAGTGGAATAAGGATATGTTTCTCGATTATGGAGGTGACAAAAGGTTCGTCGTAAAAGGGTTACGTCGATACAAGTTTTGGCACTGATCCGGATGACTCTTAGTCTTCATCTGGATACATATTGAAAGTGGGAGCAATTAGCTAAAGTAGCTCCGTGCAGAGCATTGTAGACATAGAAAATTGCAAAATACTTACGGATCTGAATATGGTAGACCCGTTGACTAAACTTCTCTCACAGGCAAAACATGATCACACCTTAGTACTCTTTGGGTGTTAATCACATAGCAATGTGAACTAGATTAATGACTCTAGTAAACCCTTTGGGTGTTGGTCACATATCGATGTGAACTATATATGGGTGTTAATCACATAAAGATGTGAACTATTGATGTTAGATCACATGGCGATGTGAACTAGATTATTGACTCTAGTGCAAGTGGGAGACTGAAGGAAATATGCCCTAGAGGCAATAATAAAGTTATTATTTATTTCCTTATTTCATGATAAATGTTTATTATTCATGCTAAAATTGTATTAACCGGAAACATAATACATGTGTGAATACATAGACAAATCAAACGTCACTAGTATGCCTCTACTTGACTAGCTCATTAATCAAAGATGGTTATGTTTCCTAACCATACACATGTGTTGTCATTTGATTAACGGGATCACATTATTAGGAGAATGATGTGATTGACATGACCCATTCCATTAGCTTAGCACCCGATCGTTTAGTATGTTGCTATTGATTTCTTCATGACTTATACATGTTCCTATGACTATGAGACTATGCAACTCACGTTTGCCGGAGGAACACTTTGTCTGCTACCAAACGTCACAACGTAACTGGGTGATTATAAAGGAGCTCTACAGGTGTCTCCAAAGGTACATGTTGGGTTGGCGTATTTCGAGATTAGGATTTGTCACTCCGATTGTCGGAGAGGTATCTCTGGGCCCTCTCGGTAATGCACATCACATAAGCCTTGCAAGCATTGCAACTAATGAGTTAGTTGCAAGATGGTGTATTACGAAATGAGTAAAGAGACTTGCCGGTAACGAGATTGAACTAGGTATTGAGATACCGACGGTCGAATCTCGGGCAAGTAAAATACCGATGACAAAGGGAACAACGTATGTTGTTATGCAGTCTGACCGATAAAGATCTTCATATAATATGTAGGAGCCAATATGAGCATCCAGGTTCCACTATTGGTTATTGACCGGAGACGTGTCTCGGTCATGTCTACATTGTTCTCGAACCCGTAGGGTCCGCACGCTTAAGGTTTCGATGACAGTTATATTATGAGTTTATGAGTTTTGATGTACCGAAGTTAGTTCGGAGTCCCGGATGTGATCACAGACATAACAAGGAGTCTCAAAATGGTCGAGACATAAAGATTGATATATTGGACGGCCATATTCGGACACCGGAAGTGTTCCGGGTGATTTCAGAGAAAACCGGAGAGCCGGAGGGTTACCGGAACCCTACCGGGAGAAGTAATGGGCCATATGGGCCTTAGTGGAGAGAGAGAGGGGCAGCCAGGGTGGGCCGCGCGCCTCCTCCCCCCTGGTCCGAATTGGACTAGGAGAGGGGGGGCGGCGCCCCCCTTTCCTTCTCCCTCCCCACTTCCTTCCCCCTCCTAGTAGGAGTCCTACTCCTACTAGGAGGAGGACTCCTCCTGGCGCCAATAGGGGCCGGCCGGCCTCCTCCCCTTGCTCCTTTATATATGGGGGCAGGGGGCACCCCTAGACACACAAGTTGATCCACGTGATCATATTCTTAGCCGTGTGCGGTGCCCCCTTCCACCATAATCCTCGATAATATTGTAGCGGTGCTTAGGCGAAGCCCTGCGACGGTAGTACATCAAGATCGTCACCACGCCATCGTGCTGACGGAACTCTTCCCCGACACTTTGCTGGATCGGAGTCCGGGGATCGTCATCGAGCTGAACGTGTGCTAAAACTCGGAGGTGCCGTAGTTTCGGTGCTTGATCGGTCGGGCCGTGAAGACGTACGACTACATCAACCGCGTTGTGCTAACGCTTCCGCTGTCGGTCTACAAGGGTACGTAGATCACACTCTCCCCTCTCGTTGCTATGCATCACCATGATCTTGCATGTGCGTAGGAAAATTTTGAAATTACTACGTTCCCCAACACTCCCTGTGCTTGGCGAAGCCCTGCCGAGATCACCGTTGCTTCCACCACCACGTCGTCGTGCTGCTGGATCTTCATCAACCTCTCCTCCCCCCTTGCTGGATCAAGTTGGAGGAGACGTCTTCCAAACCGTATGTGTGTTGAACGCGGAGGTGCCGTCCGTTCGGCGCTAGGTCATCGGTGATTTGGATCACGACGAGTACGACTCCATCAACCCCGTTCTCTTGAACGCTTCCGCGCGCGATCTACAAGGGTATGTAGATGCCCTCCTTTCTCCCTCGTTGCTAGATGACTCCATAGATTGATCTTGGTGATGCGTAGAAAATTTTAAAATTCTGCTACGTTCCCCAACAGTGGCATCATGAGCCAGGTCTATGCGTAGTTTCTATGCACGAGTAGAACACAAAGCAGTTGTGGGCGTGGATATTGTCAATTTGCTTGCCGTTACTAGTCTTATCTTGATTCGGCGGCATCGTGGGATGAAGCGGCCTGGACCGACCTTACACGTACGCTTACGTGAGACTGGTTCCACCGATTGACATGCACTAGTTGCATAAGGTGGCTGGCGGTTGTCTGTCTCTCCCACTTTAGTCAGATCGGATTCGATGAAAAGGGTCCTTATGAAGGGTAAATAGAAATTGGCATATCACGTTGTGGTTTTGGCGTAGGTAAGAAACGTTCTTGCTAGAAACCTATAGCAGCCACGTAAAAACTTGCAACAACAATTAGAGGACGTCTAATTTGTTTTTGCAGCATGTGTCGTGTGATGTGATATGGCCAAAAGGATGTGATGAATGATATATGTGATGTATGAGATTGATCATGTTCTTGTAATAGGAATCATGACTTGCATGTCGATGAGTATGACAACCGGCAGGAGCCATAGGAGTTGTCTTTATTTATTTATGACCTGCGTGTCAACATAAACGTCATGTAATTACTTTACTTTATTCCTAAAGCGTTAGCCATAGTAGTAGAAGTAATAGATGACGAGACAAGTTCAAGAAGACACGATGATGGAGATCATGGTGTCATGCCAGTGACAACGATGATCATGGAGCCCCGAAGATGGAGATCAAAAGGAGCAAATGATATTGGCCATATCATGTCACTATTTGATTGCATGTGATGTTTATCATGTTTTACATCTTATTTGCTTAGAACGACGGTAGCTTAAATAAGATGACCCCTCGTAATAATTTCAAGAAAGTGTTACCCCTAACTGTGCACCGTTGGGAAGGTTCATTGTTTCGAAGCACCACGTGATGATCGGGTGTGATAGATTCTAACGTTCGAATACAATGGGTGTAAGCCAGATTTACACACACAATACACTTAGGTTGACTTGACGAGCCTAGCATGTACAGACATGGCCTCGGAACACGGAAGACCGAAAGGTCGAGCATGAGTCGTATAGAAGATACGATCAACATGAAGATGTTCACCGATGTTGGCTAGTCCGTATCACGTGATGATTGGACACGTCCTAGTTAACTCGGATCATGTTTCACTTAGATAACTAGAGGGATGTCTATCTGAGTGGGAGTTCATTGAATAATTTGATTAGATGAACTTAATTATCATGAACTTAGTCTAAAAATCTTTACAGTATGTCTTGTAGATCAAATGGCCCATGTTGTCCTCAACTTCAATGCGTTCCTAGAGAAAACCAAGCTGAAAGACGATGGCAACAACTATACGGACTGGGTCCGGAACCTGAGGATCATCCTCATAGCTGCCAAGAAAGATTATGTCCTAGAAGCACCGCTAGGTGACGCACCCATCCCAGAGAACCAATACGTTATGAATGCTTGGCAGTCACGTGCTGATGATTACTCCCTCGTTCAGTGCGGCATGCTTTACAGCTTAGAACCGGGGCTCCAAAAGCGTTTTGAGAGACACGGAGCATATGAGATGTTCGAAGAGTTGAAAATGGTTTTCCAAGATCATGCCCAGATAAAGTTGCTACTGAACTTCGTAGGTCCACGAGGACACGTTCCGCACCAGAGTGGTACGGCAACCCTGTCTTGGAAATCATGTTGTTAGACAACGGTGAACCTTCAAACTATGAAGAAGCGATGGCGGGCTCGGATTCTGACAAATGGCTGGAAGCCATGAAATCCGACATAGGATCCATGTATGAAAACGAAGTATGGACTTTGACTGACTTGCCCGATGATCGGCAAGCCACAGAAAATAAATGGATCTTTAAGAAGAAGACAGACGCGGATGGTAATGTAACCATCTACAATGCTCGGCTTGTCGCTAAGGGTTATCGACAAGTTCAAGGGGTTGACTACGATGAGACTTTTTCACCCGTAGCGAAGCTGAAGTCCATCCGAATCATGTTAGCAATTGCCGCATTCTATGATTATGAGATATGGCAAATGGACGTCAAAACGGCATTCCTTAATGGTTTCCTTAAGGAAGAGTTGTATATGATGCAGCCGGAAGGTTTTGTCGATCCTAAGAATGCTGACAAGGTGTGCAAGCTCCAACGCTCGATTTATGGGCTGGTGCAAGCATCTCGGAGTTGGAACATTCGCTTTGATGAGATGATCAAAGCGTTTGGGTTTACGCAGACTTATGGAGAAGCCTGCGTTTACAAGAAAGTGAGTGGGAGCTCTGTAGCATTTCTCATATTGTATGTGGATGACATACTGTTGATGGGAAATGATATAGAATACTTGGAAAGCATAAAGGCCTACTTGAACAAGTGTTTTTCAATGAAGGATCTTGGAGAAGCTGCTTATATATTAGGCATCAAGATCTATAGAGATAGATCAAGACGCCTCATTGGTGTTTCACAGAGTACGTACCTTGACAAGATATTGAAGAAGTTCAAAATGGATCAGTCAAAGTTCTTGCCTGTATTGCAAGGTACGAGATTGAGCATGGCTCAATGCCTGACCACGACAGAAGATAGAGAAAAGATGAGTGTCGTCCCCTATGCCTCGGCCATAGGGTCTATCATGTATGCTATGCTGTGTACTAGACCTGATGTAAACCTTGCCGTAAGTTTGGTAGGAAGGTACCAAAGTAATCCCGGCATGGAACACTGGACAACGGTCAAGAATATCCTAAAGTACCTGAAGAGGACTAAGGATATGTTTCTCGTTTATGGAGGTGACGAAGAGCTCGACGTAAAGGGTTACGTCGATGCTAGCTTCGACACAGATCTGGATGACTCCAAGTCACAAACCGGATATGTGTATATTTTGAATGGTGGGGCGGTAAGCTGGTGCAGTTGCAAGCAAAGCGTTGTGGCGGGATCTACATGTGAAGCGGAGTACATGGCAGCCTCGGAGGCAGCACAAGAGGCAATCTGGGTGAAGGAGGTCATCACCGACCTAGGAGTCATACCCAATGCGTCGGGGCCGATCAAACTCTTCTGTGACAACACTGGAGCTATTGCCCTTGCCAAGGAGCCCAGGTTTCACAGGAAGACCAGGAATATCAAGCGTCGCTTCAACTCCATTCGTGAAAGTGTTCAAAATGGAGACATAGAGATTTGTAAAGTACATACGGACCTGAATGTGGCAGATCCGTTGAGTAAACCTCTCCCTAGTGCAAGTGGGGGACTGTTAGAAATATGCCCTAGAGGCAATAATAAAATGGTTATTATTATATTTCTTTGTTCATGATAATTGTCTATTGTTCATGCTATAATTGTGTTATCCGGAAATCGTAATACATATGTGAATACATAGACCACAACACGTCCCTAGTGAGCCTCTAGTTGACTAGCTCGTTGATCAAAGGATAGTCATGGTTTCCTGACTATGGACATTGGATGTCATTGATAACAGGATCACATCATTAGGAGAATGATGTGATGGACAAGACCCAATCCTAAGCATAGCTCAAAGATCGTGTAGTTCGTTTGCTATAGCCTTTCCGAATGTCAAGTATCATTTCCTTAGACCATGAGATTGTGCAACTCCCAGATACCGTAGGAGTGCTTTGGGTGTGCCAAATGTCACAACGTAACTGGGTGACTATAAAGGTACACTACAGGTATCTCCGAAAGTGTCTGTTGGGTTGGCACGAATCGAGACTGGGATTTGTCACTCCGTATGACAGAGAGGTATCTCTGGGCCCACTCGGTAATGCATCATCATAATGAGCTCAATGTGACCAAGTGGTTGATCACGGGATCATGCATTACGGTATGAGTAAAGTGACTTGCTGGTAACGAGATTGAACGAGGTATTGGGATACCGACGATCGAGTCTCGGGCAAGTAACGTACCGATTGACAAAGGGAATTGTATACGAATTGATTGAATCCTCGACATCGTGGTTCATCCGATGAGATCATCGAGGAGCATGTGGGAGCCAACATGGGTATCCAGATCCTGCTGTTGGTTATTGACCGGAGAGTCGTCTCGGTCATGTCTGCGTGTCTCCCGAACCCGTAGGGTCTACACACTTAAGGTTCGGTGATGCTAGGGTTGTTGAGATATTAGTATACGGTAACCCGAAAGTTGTTCGGAGTCCCGGATGAGATCCCGGATGTCACGAGGAGTTCCGGAATGGTCCGGAGGTGAAGATTTATATATAGGAAGTCAAGTTTCGGCCATCGGGAAAGTTTCGGGGGTAATCGGTATTGTACCAGGACCACCGGAAGGGTCCTGGGGGTCCACCGGGTGGGGCCACCTATCCCGGAGGGCCCCATGGGCTGAAGTGGGAGGGGAACCAGCCCCTAGTGGGCTGGTGCGCCCCCATGGGCCTCCCCCTGTGCCTAGGGTTGGAAACCCTAGGGGTGGGGGCGCCCCACTTGCCTTGGGGGGCAAGCCAACCCCTTAGCCGCCCCCCCCTAGGGACCCTATATATAGTGGGGGGAGGGAGGGCAGCCGCACCCTAGCCCCTGGCCTCTCCCTCTCCCTCCCGTGACACTCCTCCATCTCCCTGTGCTTGGCGAAGCCCTGCCGAGATCACCATTGCTTCCACCACCACGCCGTCGTGCTGCTGGATCTTCATCAACCCCTCCTTCCCCCTTGCTGGATCAAGTTGGAGGAGACGTCTTCCCAACCATACGTGTGTTGAATGCGGAGGTGTCGTCCGTTCGGCGCTAGGTCATCGGTGATTTGGATCACGACGAGTACGACTCCATCAACCCCATTCTCTTGAACACTTCCGCGCGCGATCTACAAGGGTATGTAGATGCACTCCTTTCTCCCTCGTTGCTAGATGACTCCATAGATTGATCTTGGTGATGCGTAGAAAATTTTAAAATTCTGCTACGTTCCCCAACACCTTCACCATCGTCACCGATCACAAGAGTCTCTGCAACTTGCAAGATCAGCAGCTCGCCACTGATTTGCAACGCAAGGCCATGCCAAGCTGGTGGGCTTAAAGTTCCAGTTCCTCTACAGACACGGCAGCGACAATGGAGCCGCGGACGCTCTCTCTCGTGTGGGCGCGCCCCTGAACCTCGACGCGCTCTCCATCTGCCAGCCGGCATGGGTGCAAGAGGTGGCCAACTCCTACGCCACGAACGCCGACGCACAGGATCATCTGGCGCGCCTTGCGATCCACAGTCCCGATGACGACGGCTACGAGCTCTACAAAGGGCTCATCCGCAAGCAGGAGCGCTTGTGGATCGGCAAGAACACGGCTCTCCGCACCAAGATCATCAGCGCTCTGCACGACAGCGCGCTGGGTGGCCACTCTGGCGCGACGGCCACCTACCAGCGCATCAAGAAGCTCTTCGTCTGGGATGGATTGAAGACTGATGTCTCCGACTACGTGCGGCAGTGCTCCGTGTGCCAGCATGCCAAACACGAGCAGTCCAAGCCGGCGGGCACGCTCGCGCCCCTGCCAGTGCCAACTGCTCGCTGGCGCGACCTCACAATGGATTTCGTGGAAGGGTTACCATCATCAGAGGGCTTCGATTCAATCATGGTAGTCGTGGATCGGCTGACCAAATCTGCGCACTTCATTCCACTTCGGCACCCGTTCAAGGCTCCTCAGGTCGCCAAGGTCTTCTGGGATCAGATCGTCAAGCTGCACGGCATCCCCAGCTCCATCGTCTCCGACCGCGACCGCGTCTTCACCAGCGCGCTCTGGCGCGAACTCTTCGCCAGCGCGGGCACCAAGTTACTCTTCTCCACGGCTTACCACCCCCAAACGGACAGCCAGAGCGAACGCGTCAACCAGTGCATGGAGATGTACTTGCGTTGCGCCGTGCATGACTCGCCCAGGCAATGGCGCCGCTGGCTGCCTATAGCGGAATTCTGGTACAACTCGTTGTTCCACTCCTCGATCAAGTGCACCCCCTTCAAAGCTCTGTATGGCGTTGAACCCAACCTGGGCGCCATGACACTTTGGGACGACAAGACGGTGCCCATCATCTACGGCGAGCCCTGGGACTGGGGCCTGCACACGGCACCACTGCGCGAACAAATTCTTCGTGCCCAACATCGCTTCAAGAAACAGGCGGACAAGCATCGCTCCGAGCGCTCCTTCGAGGTGGGCGACAAGGTTCTTCTCAAACTCCAGCCCTACACGCAGTCTTCGGTGGCGAACAGACCGTGCGCCAAGTTGGCATACAAGTTCTTCGGGCCATTTGTGGTGCTGGACAGGATCGGCAAGCTGGCGTACAAACTGGAGCTGCCAACGGACAGCAGAATCCACCCCGTCTTCCACGTCTCTCAGCTCAAGCCGTTCACTCCCAACTACACACCGGTCTTCTCCGAGCTGCCCCGACCGCCCGACCTCGCCGGCCACGACGACGAACCAGTGGAGATTGTCGAGCGCCGCATGGTCAAGCGGGGCGCAAGTGCTCTGGTGCAAGTCAAGGTGCGATGGCGCAGTGGCGAGGCAGCAATTACTTGGGAGGACTACGATACCCTCCGCCGCCGTTTCCCTCAAGCAGCAGCCTGGGACGTGCCAGCGGCTGGCGATGACGACATTCCTGAAGATGGCGCTCGTTCTGAAGATGGCGCTCGTTCTGAAGAAGAGGGGAATGTCACACCGGCATCATCAGGACCTGATGCGGTGGACGTGTGATTCGGTGGGCCCCGCTGCCTACTGGCACGGACCCACCTGTAAGGCGAGTTGCCAAGTGTTGCTTGGCTATATAGCCAGCTGGAGCGAGTAGGTGTGCGTGTGTGGAAATTATGTCAAGTCTCTGAACCTCTCACCTAATCTGTACCTCCTCCCTTGGAAAGAAATCCCCCTTCTCCAAGTCTCGATCTCATCCCCTTCCCCTCTCCGATCCCTTTGCAAGGATGAGCTCGTGACACGCGATGATGAGCAGCCGGGGCTTGCGGCCCGTTCCGTCGGCAAGGAGGGGCAGGGAGAGCGCGCCGGATGAACCAGGTGAAGTCCGGCGTCGTGAGGCCGTCCGGGCTGCGGTCGCGCTCCATGATGAGCTCCCGGTGCATGCGGAGGCAGAGGCTCACCACCGCGTGCCAGAAGCAGTGCGTCTTTCCCCTAGCGACGGCCGCCGCGAGGTCAAGGTGCGCGTGGCGAGAGAGCTCGTGGAGGAGCCTGTCGTACTTGACCAGCCACATGGGCGCCACGTTCGCCGTCACCAGCTGCACCGTGTTGTACTTGTACAGCAAGACCGGCAAGTTGTGGAAGATGTTGCCCATCGATCGACAACGTCACCGCCGGCACGCGAGTTAATTGCACAGGAGTACCGCATTTGGGGCATCACATACAGATTGGTACCACGATTGCTAATTTTTACGTGTCAGTATCAACATTGGTCCAAGTTTTTGCAAAAAAGGCTAAAACGCTGATTTATACGTATTGACGCTCTATCCGACAGCTCGGGCCCACCCATCAGGTGCCACGCTGGCCAATCGGCACGTGCCCGCGCGCTGACTAGGACGAGCCGCTCTCCAACCCGGTCCGGTCGCACCGGTTCGCCCCCACCGCACCATTCCCCTCCCCTCCTCCTCCTCCTCCTCCTCGACTCATTCCCTCCATCGCCGCCGCCCGCGTCCCGACTGCCGGCCGCCACACCGCCCCGCCGACGCCATGGTTTTGGAGGACGAAAGCAGCGACGACCAGTCTAGCCTCCCGTACATGCAGTCTTCCTCCTCCACCGACGGGCTCAACCAGGTCAGGACAGTGAGTTTAGGGTTAGGGTTTCAGATTTGGGATTACTTGATTTGGTTGATTTAGGTAGGTTTTGATTTGGTCATTGTCTTTGTGCGAGCTTCTGCAGGTCCCTTTCAGCCTTGAAGATCCAGAATACAAGGGGCTTGAGCTGGATGTGATGTCCCCATGTGAGAAGCACGACATGGCATCTGAGAGGCTTGTTGCCTTTGAAGGAACTGACACAGACAGGAGGTTTTTAGCATGTGCACAGCCAGTATGGATTGTAGGCATAGTGATTTTTTTCTTAGTTTGTTAGTGCCATATTGAACTCTGCTTGCTGGAGTAATCTGCTTGTTGTGAACATTTTGGTTCATAGTGGTAGTACAGTAGCTTATTTAGGTCAAGCATTAGTATATTTTGCTGGAGTACAATGGCATAGTAATTTTGGTTCATAGTGGTACTAGGGTAGCTTATGTAGGTCAAGCATGAGTATATTTTGTTTGCTGAAGTACAATGGCATAGTAATTTTGGTTCATAGTGGTACTAGAGTAGCTTATTTAGGTCAAGCATGAGCATATTTTGCTTGCTGGAGTACTCTGCTTGCTGTGAAATTTTTTTAACTGACCATATGTTTAAAAATGGTTGAACACACCTTGATATGAACACTAGAGTATCTAACCTAGTCAGTCAGCTACTCAAGTGGCTGCTCCTCTTGTTAAATTTAGATATTCTTGTTGGCAATTTCAGTGATCTTGTGTAATTACTTGTTGTATGAACTCTGTTGGTGTTGTTGTTGTTTTTGCAGGAAGGTAGCAATTGTGGCTTTGTTGAATGGGTTGATCACCAGTGGCCCCCAACAATGCAAAATGCATTGTTGAAGCTATGGGCAATGGTTGAAGATGCCAAGAGTGCTAGGGTGAATGACAATCTTGAAAGTTCTTTCACTATCCACCATCTGACAGAAGAGAAGAACAAGTTGGAGGCCAACTATGACAAGCTAGTCCAAGGTGTGCATCAGCTTATGAACTTCCAGGAGGATAGGGTGGTGGATTTCAGACATCTGTAGTCTGCCATTACATATCAGCAGGAGGTAAGAAAAGAACTGATTGATGATATGAAGGCACAGATGGCAACTGAGATGGCAAAGAAAGATGCAGAGACCCAGAAACTTAGTCAGAAGTATGAGCTGCTGGTCAACTTGACAAGAGCTCAAGCAACAGTCATTCAGAACTTGAAGTTGAACAAAATGAAAGAGAAGCAAGTTCTTACTGAAGCTAGGATGAATTTGGAGCTGAAGAATTCAGAGCTAACAAAGTGTCAGGAGAAGCTCACCCAAGAGAAGCTAGAGTTGAAGCTTCAGGTTGCTGATCTGCTTAAGGGAAAGGAAAAGCATATTCAAGTGAAGTGGCAGTTAGAGTTTCAGAATGTTGAGCTCATGATGGGAAATGAAAAGCTGAAGGAGAAGTTCATGGGGATTCAGGCCATTTTGGAGAAGTGAAGAAGATGAAAATGAGATCAGTGGCATTGCTGACCTTTTGGGAATGATGGTTGTGTAATGACCTAGCATCTAGGAACTAAGGTTGTGTACTGTATGCTTGTACTAATTGTGAACTATGGCTGTGTATGTATGTAGTAGTTATGCTATTCATCCTTTTGTGAGAAAAGGATGAACTATGCATTTGAAGTTGAACTCCTCTATGTATTGTGAACAAATGGTTATGTATGGCTATAATGAGTTGAACTCCAGAATTTAATGTGTGGTATGATTGGTAGACATGGAACAGTTTCTTATTTTGTAGTGCCATGTCTGCAAAAAAATGATTGCTAGATGGATATGCTGATTATGTAGATGGATATGTTGATGATCATATATTATGACAATGTTGCAGCAAACCACTCATGTCATACAAAATAAAAGAGGATCAAGACTGACTCAATCTCATTGCATGAGAAGATAACTTCACTGATCCATTACATATTAAGCAAGAGCAACTAAACCAACAGTACATTGCATTTAGAGCAACTAAAGCAACAGTACAAAAGACAACTTGTCTTAAACTAGAGCAACTAAACCAACTAACTAACTAAACAAGAGCAACTTGGCTTCAACTTGAGGATAGTACATTGCATTTAGTTGCTATAAACCAACTAACTAACTTAAGATCTTGCCTGCAACTAAGCCAAGCACAAATATAGTGAAAAGAAATAGCACATTGTGAAATTTGGCCCTAATCCCAGCAATCTCTGCATTCTTCTCTCTGACTTGAGCTTGCAGAGACAGAACCATGGCCTCCCTTGTGCCATCATCTTCATTGGGAGTTACCATTGGATATTGATCTTCAGATCGAGCAACAGTAGCACCTTTAAGCCTCCAGACTTCATCTCGCAGATCCCCAATGAGCTCACTCCAAAATTTGGGAATGGATCATCATGCCATTGCACAAATCCACAACCACCGTGCTATTAAGATGCACAAACATAAGGTCCAAATATATATATCATTTCACATACTATTGCACAGAAGAAAAAAGAGGAAAATTAGGCAGAAAACCACACTCACCAGAGCATCCACGCAGCTGTAGTACCTTCTACCAGGGTTCAACCTACTCCAGGAGATCCATCTTGGCGCCTTCCTCGGAGTTGAGCAGTGGCACATCGCTGGAGGCTCGTACGCCATTGGGTTCTCGCGGTAGTGCACTGGCGAGCGCGACTCCTCCCCCTCCTTCCTGTAGCTCGACAGAATCCGGGAGCGGACCCGGCACTGGACGACCACGACATCTCTCTCTCCGCCGCAGGTGTCCCAGTCAGCGCCTCCACGCTGAGATCTCTCTCTCACTCTCTCTGCGCTCCAAATGGTGACCGCGTGGACGAACCCTAGTTTCGTTCCCCACTCGCCGCTTGTGCTGTCACACATTAATAGTAGGAGAGGTATCGGTCCCACATGTCAGAATCCCCAAATGTGGTACTGCATGTTATGTGATGCCCCAATACTGGTACTGACATGCAACAACTTGCACCAGTATTGGTACTGACTTGCAACAAGTAGCCCCAAATGTGGTACTCCTTTGCAAATATTGGTACTAGATAGTGTGTGTACATATTCAGGAACTGGCAACACATACATAAAGACAGTGTGTGTACATATTCAACAGCATAGTACTCTCAACAGCAATACTCCAATAGAAACATTAAGACTCCAGTAGCAACATCAACAGCAACACCTCAAGTTTAACATTACAATAACCAGTTCAACCAACATAACACCAGCACATCAAGTGGCAACAACACATCAGCATCAACATCAAGTTCAACCAAATTAACACCAAATCATTTAAAATTACATGGCTCATCTTCCTCTGCTAGCATTGAAGTAGGACATCCATCCAGTGTGTGTACCGTCAGTAGGAATGTTAGCAACAGTTGGGGCATATTGCATGGGGGCAGTGAATGGCCTTGGAGCACCTCTTCTAGCTCCAGTGCCAACTCTTCCTCTGCCAGCTCCTCTTCCAGATGGTGGTGGTGTAGTAGTTGCAGCAGATCTTCCTCTGCCAGCTCCTCTGCCAGCTTGTCTTCTTCCAGATGATGGTGGTGTAGGAGCAGAAGCAGCAGCTCTTGCCTGTCTTGCTGTTGGTGTAGTAGAAGGGCCAGCAGCTCTTGGCTGTGAGTTACTTGGAGTATCCTTGCAAAGAAAAGGAAAAACAATTAATAATACTAGAAAGAAATGTATAATAAAGGAAACATTAGTATATT
Source organism: Triticum urartu (assembly GCF_003073215.2). Lineage (NCBI taxonomy): Eukaryota > Viridiplantae > Streptophyta > Magnoliopsida > Poales > Poaceae > Triticum > Triticum urartu. The sequence goes on along the minus strand of NC_053022.1, from coordinate 580,346,830 downwards.
TGAAGGTGAAAATTTATTACCACATGTTTATTCTTCCTCAAAGCTAGCTCAGGCTTCAACTGTTTAAGACAGTTAGTGTACCTATGCCCTTGGAGACCACAATTGCCACATGTTATGGTCCCCATTCTTGAAGTGTCTTTTGGCTTTGGTACTTCAAATTTTCCCTTGATCCTATTTTCTTTCTTTCTTCCTCTCTTGATTTTGAATGCAGGTGGTTCTATGTCTGGACCAGGGGTCCTTACCCAATCATGCTCACCAGGCACAGGAAAGATCATTGGTTCATAAGCTGCAACATAAAAATCTTTCTTGAAGAATTTGCTGACATAATCCTCTGGTTTCCTTTTAGCCTTGTTTATTGCAGAGATGGCATGGTTGCAAGGTATGCCACTAAGGTCCCACTTCCTGCATCCACAAGTCTCAAGTTCCAGGTTGACAGCATGTGTTTGCTGCCCACTTGTAACTTGCCATAAGTTGACCCCTGCCTGTATTGGCTTGCAGTATCTTGCCCTCTCCTTCTCAACCTCTAGCTTCTCACTGTAATGAGGTGTTATCTCCCATCTTGCTGCCTTTCCACTCTCTCTGTTCATGTGCCACCTCACCATCTGCTTATCTTTTATCCCATCACACATTGTCCTTATAGGTTTTCTCCTAACATCTAGAATGTACTTGTTGAACACCTCAGACAAGTTGTTCACTACCAAGTCAGTCTTGCAGTTTGTGTCAAATGCATGCCTTGCCCATGTTTTTTTGGTATTGCAGTAAGCCACTCCCAAGCTTCCTCACTTTCAGCTCTAAGATCATTCATTGCAATATTAAATTTGTGTTCATTGTAGGCATAGCTAGCATTATCCATGCAATTCTTAAGATCTTCACCCCTAAACCCAGCATTTTGGAAATTTGCATATAAATGTCTAAGGCAGAATCTTTGGTTGCAATTTGGAAACACAGCATTCACTGCATTCAGTAACCCCTGACACAAATAGTTTAACAAGTCTAAGCTACAAGCTAAAGAAATATGCACCAATGAATGAAATATGCATTCTAATCTACTGTAAACACTTGTGCAAAACAGAATGAAACTCTAAGCTACTGTAAACACTTGTGCAAAACACATACCTTTTGTCTATCTGACATTATAGTATAAGGTCCAAACTTGCCCACTTCTCCCCCTAGGCAAATTTTCAATTGGTGTAGAAACCAACACCAACTAGGTGTGTCCTCCTATCCAACTATGCCAAATGCCAGTGGATATATGTTGTTGTTGCCATCTCTACCAGTGGCAGCAAGGAGTTGAGCACCTGTAGTGAGCTTAATGAAGCATCCATCAACACCTGCATAATCAACATTTCCAAACATTAAATACATTCAAGTGAGAAACAATATGTAGTACTCTACAATATGTAAATGGTGCACAAGGTTCAGGAACTAACCAATGAATGGCCTACACCCATTGAGAAACCCCTCCCTTGCTCCATTCATGCAAAAGAACATGGCATGGAATCTTGGGCCTGGGTGGGGTATTCTTGCAGTTGGTACTGGAGTAACAGTAGTGACTATTACTCTGCTCCCAGGGTTTGTGTCCATGACAGTCTGAGCATAGTATTTAAGCCTAGGATATTGCTTCTTGTGATCTCCTAACACAGCATCAATAGCTATGTTCTTTGCCCTATATGCCATGCACTTGGGCACATCTACACCATATTTTTCCATGCATGCATCAATTATAGTCTGAATACCAGTAGTTATATCAGATCTGAAGAGATGCTCATATTTCTGTGCTAGCCACTTAGCACTAACCCTTGTGGTCTCAGTAGTACTAGGGCAAGTGTGCTCTAGTCTCATCTTCTTAATTACAAAGATTTTCTCCCCTTTTATAACTGTTTCCACCATAAAGAACTGGCATTGTTTATCTCTACACTAAAAAATTATCCTCTGATCTGAATTCCTGTGATACTTGAAATTCCTGGCCTGAGTGATATGCAAATTCAACAAAGCATCTCTGAATTGATGTTGATCCCTAAAACACAACTTTAGACATAGTTGTTCATGTGGTTGCTCCATTTTCTCATTGTACCACTTCCTAGCAGGCCTTTTCTTTGCCCTACTCTTCCTTTTCTTTGGTAGGACAAATGATAGTGGCTGAAAACCATCATCCTCACTCTCCCTCAACAATCCCTTCTCTTCTTCATCTGATGATGGTCTGAAATCAGGCTCAACCTCTGGTAGCTTACTGCAATGTGACCTAGTAGTTGGTCCTCTTCTAACTGGTAGCTTCTGCTTCTTTACAGGTACAACTATATTTGCTTCTTCTTCTTCTTCAAAAGTCATATCTTCCTCTACCTCAAATGGGTCCTCAACTTCAGTGTCACCCTCATAATGTAGAACTGGTTCCTCCTCTGATGGCTCATCATCTGATTCTTCCTCTTCTACTTCTAACTCTCTCTGTCTCTTCCCCTCTTCCACCTCTACATCTTCATCATCACACATATAATTAGGCTCACTTCCAATTTGACCATCCTCATCAGAGGCAGAAGCAACACCGTCCTCATATACCTCATATCCTTGATATCCCTCTTCTTCTTCTTCCAAAACAGCTTTCAACTTGGCATTTGCATTCTTGCTTTCTTGTGTGAAAACACCAGGAGGATGGGGTGTGCTAGAGCTGCTACATTGACTCTCAAAAACTACTCCGTGCTGATCAACAGCTAAGACAGGAGGCTCACTCAGATCATAAACAACATGATCTTGGTACACAACAGTGGACAAATCTGGCCTTTCACATTGCTGCAACTCAAAATCTCTATCAGGGGGTGCACAAGCCCTAACTAGCAAATTAATCTCCAATTTGTCCTGCAGCTTCCTCTTTATCATCTGTAATTCTGCATGATTGTCTACCAAATCCAGCCCTTTCTCTCCTAAAGATGGATTTTCAATGTGAAACAAACAATCATATGCATTAAATCCTTGGGTTTCCATCACTGCAACCAAATTCAGATAAGTAATATCTGAACTACAAAGCTTCATCTCCAATGGTTCTCTTGCATCAAAATGGATCCTTACTTGCCAAATGTCTTCATCCAAACTATAGAACGAATTCATTTTCATGTATTCATTATCATAACTCTAAATTTGGAGAGCAACAGTACACTACAGGAAAAATTTGAATTAACTTTACTATAAGACAGAACATGAATCAATGTAGCTTCGACCATTTGAGCACAATAGCATATTCAAAGAAAAATACAATGACAGAATACTTCAATTAGTCAAACCCTAATCCCAATTTGATACTGTAATTGAACTACTTTCTACACTAGGTTACTGTAATTGTACTACAGTGCTCACAGAAGATGAACAAACCCTAATCCCCAACTGGAGATGAACTAACCCTAAAAATCCACAATTGGATAAATCAGAGGAGGAGGGGGGGAAGTGTCGTGGTTTTGTCACGGCAGATGTCCTGGAGAAAGGACTTAGTCGTGGAGCCATCGCGACGGGTTAGCTTGAAGGGGTTAAGCGAACACAAGGACGCAAGAGAGTTTATACTAGTTCGGCCCCTTCGATGAAGGTAAAAGCCTACGTCTAGTTGTGATGGAATTGATGTGGTTTCGATGACTAGGGAGCAAACAAGCTTCGCCTATGTCTCGAGCTGTTGTCTGTTTCCCTTGAACCGCCGCCGGGTCATCCCCTTATATACACGGGTGACTCCCGTCGGCTTACGGAGTCCCAATACCGGCTCATAGATGTGTCTGGTTTGGTCTCTACTTATTCCTAACTTACAATATAGGTTAACTACTAACGCCGGTTTATGGCTACAGGCCTTGAACCGACCATGGGCCTTGAGCCCTCCTCTGTCTTCTTGGGCTTTAACATACTTAACTACTGACAAGGTTAACCCGGCCCAGATAGGCCGGTTTACGCCCAGTAGTAATATCCCCAACATTAGGCCCCAGATTGATTTGAACGGGTTCATGTCAATCCTTTTATAAAAACTTCACCTTCAACATCTTCTTATAAATTGGTAAACCACCATGATGTCATCTTCTCTGATTGCTGTAAGCCGGAGTGACGTCACCTGTCATAACGAAGCTATCCATTATGTTTCTTTGTTTAATAGATCGGCGGAAATCGAGGTGACAGCTCCGTTTTGTGGCCCCTTGATTGTCGCGCCTGACTTATGTTCTTTCGCCTTATAAATAGGACCGAAGGGTCATTTCTTTTCTCCTTCCGTGCCTTCTTCGTCTTCCTCGCGTCGCCAGCCTCGGAGCTCCGCCGCCGCCGTCGACCTCTGCCTCATCCTTGGCCGCTGCATCAACCTGAGCACATTAGAACACCGCGGCAACCTTCCGCATCTTCCTCAGCTCCGATAAATCTTCTATCCTTTCCCCCGCAGATCTGGCCTAGGGTTTCGTAGTTCTTTAGTGTTCATCATCTGCCTCTTGCTCATACGATAGATCTTTGGATGAATCCGCAAGTCTTTACTCTGTGCAATGATAGTTGTTTGACCTTTCGCCTTCACTTATGCATCTCAAACCATAGATCTATATGAATGTTTTGCTCATTGGTTCGGTACTGCTCCCTTGAACCTCTAAGTATTTATCTTTTTTTCTGAACTTGCTTCAGATCCAATGCTGTAAAGAACTCTTGTGAAACCTGTTTCTGCGTACCTGTCCATCCGCAATCTCAGCTTTTTAATGCTTAGATCAGGCGGTTTAACCTTATAGAAAATTTTCCAAACCGGTATATGCCATTAGTCCCCTTGTTGAACCGCCAGATGTTGGTTGCTTCATGAAACTCCGGTTCAGATAGTTCTGTCTCCGGTTTACCAGTGCATATACCAACGTACCTTGATCAAATGCCTTTTTGAACCGGGGTCTTCTACCTTGTAGATTCCATCATGGCCAAGCAAGTATATGAGTGCAATTGGGTTCCTTCTCGCGTCACAGAGGATCAACTGGACGATTTAGTCCTGATTGGCGCTTTGGGCAGCAAAGATACCATCCATTGGAGGGCTCCTGGCAAAGAATGTCCTCCCACACCTCGAGAAGGAGAGGTTGTTGTTTTCGTAGATCACTTAGCCCGGGGCTTTAAACCGCCCGGTTCTAAATTTTACCGGGATGACTTAGCCGATTTCCAACTCCATCCGCAAGACACTGGCCCCAACTCTGTTACAAATATGTGTCACTTTCAAGTGCTCTGTGAGGTGTTCTTTCAAGAGGAGCCCACAGTGGAATTGTTCAGAGACCTTATCCATCTAAACCGCCGTACCGAGTTTACTGATGGCTCTAATACGGAGTTGGGTGGCGTGGCGATTTAGAAAAGGAAAGAGGTCACATACCCGCCAAGCTGCACAGTCACCCCAAGGAGTGGAATCAGACATGGTTCTACTGCAAAGACACCTCCCCTGCTGGTGAGAATCCCTTGCCTGGCTTTCGTCCGGAGCGGCTCAGCAATACACACCCTTTTCCTCAGAGATTGACTGCCCAGGAGAGAAGCAAATATGCTCCCCAACTGTCAAAGCTCAGAGCCTTTATGGCCAACGGCTTAACAGGGGTTGATCTCGCTCGCTGTTGGATATCATGGAGCATACTGCCCCTTAGTCGGCGCTCCGGTTTGATGTGCGAGTATACTGACAGTGTGGATGACCCACTGCGACATTCAAAAATCCAGCTCTCGGATGAAGAAATCACAGAGGCTGTGAATAAGATGCTCAATGAACCGGAATACGTCTGCGCTAGAACCGGCCTGCTTCCCTTCTGCGCCACCAACAAACCGCCAGCTATAAGACTTTAATTTTTCTCTTTGCTGAATCTGTTATTGATATGTCTGGTCATTGTTTAACATTAGTGTATGCGTAATCAGGGCAATGATCCGTTTTGGAGCAAAAAACTGCCGCAGGAGAAACCAGAAAAACCAGATAAACCGGAAAGAGCAACTCGGCAAAAGACTAAAGCTGTGAAGAAGACTGCCCACAGGAAAAGAACCACTGCATCTTCTAATCCAGCCCCTAGTGATGATGTGGATAATCCGGACTTTGAGGTAGAGCTTGACTCACTTGGTTTATTTTTCATGCGTCTTATTGATGATGATATTTGTCAGGATGATGCTGAAGCCAGCCACGCGGATGTTGCAGAGGTAATTATTCTCTCTTCCGATTCAGAAACTTTGCCTTCACAAAAAATCCGCCAGGCAAACCGGAAAGTTAAATTTTCTCATCCTCTTGCTTATTTGGATCCTAAATTTCTTATGAAGACCCAACAACACGAAGCTCGTCGCATAACCCGGCACAGCGGCCAGGTAGTTACCTCCGCCGGTTTACCGAATAGTCCGGTTCGGAAACGCCATTCAGAGGTCTCTAATTTGCTTGTCAGTGCTTGTTCTAAAGCGGGCTTCTTTCGTCAACCTCTTAATCCGTCTGACTCTGATTACCAGGTTACTTCCCACTCATCTTCTGGCGAGTCATCGGCTACTCAGCTCCCACCGCTTAAAACAGTGCTTGGGTAAGCTATATTTCTTGTGATGTTTGCAGTACATCGCCTTAGAACATATGTTGTATTTGATTTTATTATTCTTCTCAGGGCCAAACCTAGGCCAAGCAAGAAGGCCCGTCTGGACAAAATGGCCGAAGAAGATGTCGTTCTTGAAGCGGGCAAGACACCCAATGTTGAAGCGGCTATTCCTGAGGATATTCCCAACGATCCACCGCAGCAAGATGATGATCCTATTGCTGAAGAGAGACCTACTGATACCTCAAGTCCTGTCAATCAGCCCACAGGTTCCATCCGGATTGAAAACTCCACCGGTCCAGCAAAACCTACCGACAAGCCAACAGCTCCAGTGCAACCCGACGGTACCAAGGATGATGAGGTTGTCATTACTAGCACTGGCCATACTGAGCCAAGCAATCCTGTCGCTTTATCCAAACATTCTGCCAAGGAGGAAGTTGCTGCCTTTGGCAAAGGCAAGTGGAACGCTGATCTGACGACTTATGCTGCTCTGAACGCCCAAGATATCCATTCCGGCTATCTGAACCGGCTGTATACCAGTCGCGACTATGAAGCCGGTCTGGTTAATATGATGAAAGATAAATATGAGGTAACTTCCATATGCTCCTTCCTGCTTGTATGCTTCCATTCTTGCTGACTCTCCTAGCCCCCAAGGGCCGGTTTGCAATATTCTTTCAAACCGGGACTTTATAAATCTTGATGCTTTGAAATTCGCTGATGTAGCCCCCAAGGGCTGGTTCAACTTAGCGTAGTTAAACCGGTACTTTAAGTAATTGAAACTGCCGCATCAGAATATATATGAGCAAATAGCCATTAGCCCCCAAGTGCCAAGTTGAATACTTGTATTGATCTTGGGACTTTGTAAACACTTGAAAGATGAAGATCGAATATGCATTAGCCCCCAAGTACTAAGTGCATAACTTGTTATGTGATTGGTACTTGAATCCTTATACCGATTTGTTGAAGCATATATCTGTATGCATGCAGGCGGAGCTGAAGACAAAAGAAAACCAAGTCACTGATCTCCAAGAAAACCTGAAAACCCAACATGCTAAAACCTCCAAAGCAAAAGAGGAATTGGCCAGCGCTTTAAGCGCCATGGAATAGCTTAAGGAGAGCTTCAAGAAGAAGCGGGCGGATTGGGCCACTGAAAAGTCTACTTTGATCAAACGAGCAGAGGATGCCGAGGCTGCACTTAAACCAGTAGCGGATGAACTGACCAGCATAAAGCGGCACGTGCATGCCATGACTACTGCTATCTTTGGTAAGCCAGCTTGCCTTCTGAATTGGCTCTACCTTCTTACAGAGTCGCCGGTTTATTAACCCTTTATGGTATTTCAGGGACACGCATTGGTCACTTGGGGTCAGATGTGCGGAAGAAATTGAAAGCCGCCTATACATTGGTTGAACAATTGTATACCGGTGCCCAGCGGATCATCTGTACTGCATCTCATAACAAACCAGCGCCCACTTTGATTCAAGATACTATGATGAAACTGTCGGTGCTTCCTGCCCGGGTTGAAGAGCTGAAGAAATCTACTGCTCGAACCGGTGCAATCAATGCCTTAATCCGAGCAAAAGCCTGGGTGCCGGATTTTGATCCTATTGAAGCGGCTCATGGCTATCCCAGCTTGAAGGAATACGGGTCAGAATTTGGTGAAGCGGATCTGCGAGCAATAAATCGGGAGGTACGTCCGCTAGCCTGTCAACTGGCTGAAGAAGCAGACTTGTCTCATTATCAAGCCCAATATGACAGTCAGAACAAGCGAATAGCCGCACCAATCCATGAATCGGAAAATTTGATCCCTCCAATCCGTAAGCATACTTATGCTCCCGATATTGACCCGTCATTGCTGATCCATGATGAAGCTGTTTTTCAAGCATTAATGGGAATCGACTAGACAACTGTGGATTTCCAGCCACTGGGTAGAGAAACGGAAGCTGAAGCGGCGCAGGATGACCCACAACCATCAGGCCGGGCTGGTGACCAAGCTTGAACCGGAAGCCGATTTTAAAACTGCCTCTCCTTTGCGAAAAACAATTATATTATTATGGGCACCATGTTGCCTTGTAATAGGGTAGCTGATACTTTTGATGTTGATATGCCTTCATGCATAATTTGCTCTTCCTGTGGTGATGAACTTTCCAAAGTACCTTCTGCAATAAAAGCTCTTCAAGTGCCACCGCGGTTGTACCGTCCAGCGGAATATGATGAAGTCAAAACATCCAAAAAAAATTCTTAAGTATATGACCAAATGTTTGTGATACATAATACCTGTCCTTGTTGAACATGAAGTTGGCTTGGCCAATCTTGAAGCGGAGTTTTGCAAACCCACACTGTTGGAGGAGATAACAGCTCCTGTACATATATGACACTGGTTTACCAGGTAAACCGTGCCAGGTTATAATATACACCGTGTTACTCCATAAGAGGATGTTAACAACATGGATCAAACCGGGTAAATAGTCTCCGGATTGACGTGAACTGTGTTCCGTCAATTGATTGGTTAAAAAACTTTGTCGGTTTAAAAAATGCAATAAAAAAACAAAAACCCCCCTTCAAAGAAAAGTGTAAATCAAGTGCAAAGACAAAACCATTGCAAAAAAAGGTTTTATTTTAGCTGATCAGATGGTGTTACCATGGCCGAACACGACCAAGCTCCCGTTAGGTGTAACCATGGTTCTAGTCAGCCAGGTCCCCAAATGAAACCGTGGCATTTATGCCGATCAAGTGGCATGGTCATGGTTCGGGTTCGACCAAGCCCCCAAGTGATTCTGTGGCCTTAGGCCGATCAAGAGGCATGACTGGTTCAGACATGACCAAGTCCCCAAGTGATCTGATGGCTCTCGCCTATCAAGAGGCATGGTATTGGTTCGGACACGACCAAACCCCCAAGTGATATGATGCTTTTAAAAAGCGAACTCAAGGGGTAAACCGGAGGCCGCTTTAGAGCAACTCCGTGTAACCTCACATGATATAAAAGAACAGATACCCCGCTTTAGCTGAGGTTCCGGTTTATTATATTTAATCATGCTATATACATTGTCATAATATGTACACAAGTATAGCCAATGGCTCAGGTATAGTAAGGCCGAAGATGAGCTATGTTCCATGGCCTGTTGGTCTCCTCCTCTGATGTGCGCGAGTCTTTATGCTCTCGAATATCGATCAGATAGTACGACCCGTTGTGCAGATTCTTGCTGACCACGAAAGGCCCCTCCCAAGGTGGGGATAGCTTATGCATATCAATCTGATCTTGGATGAGCCGAAGCACCAAATCTCCTTCCTGAAAGGTTCTGGTTCTGACTCGGCGACTATGATAACGACGAAGATCCTACTGGTAAATCGCCGATCGGGCGGCTGCGATGTCACGCTCTTCATCCAACCGGTCCAAAGCATCTTGCCATGCTGTCTCGTTGTCCGCTTCAATGTAAGCCGTCACACGAGGTGAATCATGACAGATATCACTAGGGAGAACCGCCTCTGCTCCATAAACCATGAAGAACGGTGTATATCATGTTGATCTGTTGGGTGTTGTATTGATGCTCCATAACACAGATGGTAATTCTTCTACCCAACAACCTGGCGTTCTCTGCAAAGGAACCATGAGCCGGGGCTTGATGCCTCTCAAGATCTCTTGATAAGCTCTTTCTGCTTGACCATTGGACTGTGGATGTGCCACTGGTGAAACGTCGAGCTGGATGTGCTCCCGTTCGCAGAACTCCTTCATAGCACCTTTGGACAAATTGGTACCATTATCTGTGATAATACTGTGCGGAAAGCCAAACCGGAAAATCACCTTTTTGACGAACTAAACCGCCGTGGCCGCATCACACTTGCTAACAGGTTCTGCCTCCACCCACTTTGTAAACTTGTCAACCGCCACCAGGAGGTGGGTCTTCTTATCTTTGGACCTTTTGAAAGGCCCAACCATATCCAGCCCCCAAGTCGCAAACGGCCAAGTAATTGGAATCATTCTCAATTCTTGAGTCGGTACATGAGCACGTCTTGAAAACCTTTTGCAACCATCACATCGTCTGACCAGATCCTCCGCATCAGCATGAGCAGTTAACCAATAGAAGCCATGGCGAAACGCTTTAGCCACCAGAGACTTTGAACCGGCGTGGTGACCACAATCTCCTTCGTGGATCTCACGCAAAATTTCACGGCCTTCTTCAGGAGACACGCAGAGTTGAAAAGCTCCTGATACACTGCAATGATGCAACTCGCCGTTGATGATAGCCATGGACTTGGATCGCCGAATTATTTGCCGGGCCAGAATCTCATCCTCTGGCAACTCGCCCCGGTTCTTGTACGCCAGATAAGGAAGCGTCCAATCCGGAATAACATGAAGAGCGGCCACCAATTGAGCCTCCGGATCAGGAATAGCCAAATCCTCTTCACCAGGGATCTTGGCCGACGGGTTGTGCAGCACATCCAGAAAAACATTGGGTGGGACCGGTTTGCGCTGAGAGCCCAGCCGGCTTAAAGCGTCTGCCGCTTCATTTTTTCCGCCGGTCCACGTGGTCCACCTGATAGCCTTTGAAAGAACCTGCAACAGTATCCACCTCCCGACGATATGCTGCCATGAGTGGGTCCTTGGAGTCCCAAGTGCCAGACACTTGCTGAGCCACAAGGTCCAAATCACCGAAGCACTTAACTCGACTTAGATTCATCTCCTTAGCCATCCAGAGACCATGAGCAAGGCTTCATACTCAGCTGCATTGTTAGTACAAGGGAACATTAAGCGGAGAACATAACAAAACTTATCACCTCGTGGGGAAGATAATACGACTCCAGCCCCCGAGCCTTCCAACTGCCTGGATCCGTCAAAATGGATGGTCCAATACGTGTGATCCGGCTTTTCTTCAGGTGCTTGCATTTCCGTCCAATCATTGATGAAATCAACAAGTGCTTGAGACTTAACCGTTGTCCCAGGCACAAACTTCAAACCGTACGGCCCCAGCTCTATGGCCCACTTTGCAATCCGGCTAGTTGCTTCCCGGTTCTGGATGATATCTCCCAAAGGAGCAGAACTGACCACCGTAATTGGGTGCCCTTGGAAATATTGTTTAAGCTTCCGGCTTGCCATAAAAACTCCATACACCAGCTTCTGCCAATGCGGATACCTTTGCTTGGACTCGATTAGCACCTCGCTGAAATAATAGACCGGTCGTTGAACCGGATGCTCCTTGCCTGTCTCCTTTCGCTCCACCACAATAGCCACGCTGACCGCCCGAGCATTGGCAGCAACATATAGCAGCAACGGCTCCTTATCAATGGGAGCAGCGAGCACCGGCGGATTGGCCAATTGTCGTTTTAAGTCCTCAAATGCTTCATCAGCAGCAGAACTCCAGACAAACTGATCCGTCTTCTTCAACATCTGATACAAAGGGATTGCCTTCTCACCGAGGCGACTGATAAACCGGCTTAACGTAGCAATCCGGCCTGCCAGGCGCTGAACATCATTGATACACTTTGGTTTAGAGAGGGAGGTGATGGCTGTGATCTTCTCCGGATTAGCCTCAATTCCCCTATTGGACACCAAGAAGCCTAATAACTTGCCCGCCGGTACACCAAAGACACACTTGTCCAGATTAAGCATCATCTTGTATGTTCTCAGGTTATCAAAGGTTTCCTTTAAATCATCAATCAGAGTCTCCTTCTCCTTGGACTTAACCATGATATCATCCACGTAAGCATGTACATTACGGCCAATCTGCTTGTGAAGACAATTTTGTACACACCGTTGGTAAGTTGCTTGAGCACTCTTGAGCCCGAAGGGCATAGACACATAGCAGAAGGCTCCAAAGGGAGTTATAAATGCCGTCTTCTCCTGGTCCTTAACTGCCATTTTGATCCGATGATAGCCAGAATACGCATCCAAAAAACTTAAACGCTCACAACCCGCCGTAGCATCAATAATTTGATCAATACGGGGAAGGGCAAAAGGGTCTGCTGGACAAGCCTTATTAAGATCTGTGTAATCCACACACATGCGCCAGGTGCCGTTTTTCTTGAGGACCAGCACCGGATTGGCAAGCCACTCAGGGTGAAAAACTTCAACAATAAAGCCAGTTGCTAAGAGCCTGGCTACCTCTTCTCCAATTGCCTTACGTCTTTCTTCGTTAAACCGGCGGAGGAACTATTTCACCGGGTTATATTTAGGATCCACATTAAGTGTGTGCTCAGCGAGTTGCCTCGGTACACCTGGCATGTCAGAGGGCTTCCATGCAAAAATGTCCCGATTCTCACGGATGAACTCGATGAGCGCGCTTTCCTATTTCGGATCCAAGTTGGCACTGATGCTGAACTGTTTGGACGAATCACCAGGTACGAAGTCAACAAGCTTAGTTTCTGCTGCCGATTTGAATTTTAGGGCCGGATCATGCTCCGTAGTTGGCTTCTTCAACGGAGTCATGTCCGCCGGATCAACACTGTCTTTATAGTACTTCAACTCCTCAGTGGCACGAACCGACTCTGCATAAGCCGCATCTCCTTCCTCGCATTCCAAAGCGATTTTGCGGCTTCCGTGAACCATTATTGTCCCCTTGTGACCCGGCATCTTGAGCTGCAAATACACATAACAGGGCCGAGCCATAAACTTGGCGTAGGCCAGTCGCCCAAACAGGGCATGATATGGACTTTGGATTTTCACCACTTCAAACGTCAATGTCTCTGACCTGGAATCATAATCATCCCCAAAGGCCACTTCCAGAGCTATCTTACCAACGGGATATGCTGATCTGCCAGGCACTACACCGTGGAATACTGTATTAGACGGTTTGAGATTCTTATCTGCTAGTCCCATACGACGGAAGGTCTCATAGTACAGGATGTTAATGCTGCTCCCTCCATCCATGAGCACCTTGGTGAACTTGTAACCTCCCACCTGAGGCGCCACCACCAGAGCCAACTGACCCAGATTATCTACCTGGGGAGGGTGATCTTCTCTGCTCCATATGATTGGCTGTTCAGACCAACGTAGATAATGGGGTATGGCTGGTTCAACAGAGTTGACCGCCCGCCTCTGAACTTTCCGGTCTCGCTTGTCCAAGCTAGTGGTGAAGACATGGTACTGCCAATTACTCAACTGCTTTGGGTTGCTCTGGTAACCTGACTGTTGCTGCTGTTGGTTGTAACCACCCTGGTTGTTTTGACTATTTTGACCATTATGTCCGCCCGGATTACCATTGAATCCTGAACCGGAACTTCCCCCACCGTAACCCGGCCCGGATCCTGAGCCACCGCCAGATTCGTGATCATACCGTAAATTATTAGAATTCTTGAACTCCTGCATAATAAAGCAATCCTTCCAAAGGTGGTTTGCTGGCGCCTCCTTCGTCCCATGTCTTGGACAGGGCTGGCTTAACAGATAGTTTAGGCGGTTTGGGTTAGGGTTGGGCGCTCCATTACGATTTTTCGGTCTACCCTTGCGTCGTTGGCCATTGTCCTGTGCGTTGGTATTAGCCACAAAGTCCACGTTACCATCCGCTTTGCGCTTGCCTCCACCACCATTGCCTGCCCAGTGATGCTGCTGACCTTTGGAGCTGTTCTTCTTCTTCCCTTTCCCTGTTTTGTCATCATCAGATTCGGGATCCTTGGTACTATCAGAATCAGCATATTTCACCAAAGCGGCCATGAGGGTCCCCATGTCGGTGCAATGACGCTTCATCCGTCCCAACTTTAGCTTCAGGGGCCCAAACCGGCAGTTTCCTTCTAGGGTTAATACTGCGGTGTCAGCGTTGATGCGGTCTGAGGAGTGCAACACTTGTGAAACCTGGCGCACCCAATGAGTCATTGATTCTCCTTCCTCCTGGACGCATGCAGCTAAGTCCACTATCGACATAGGTTGTTTACAGGTATCCTTGAAATTGCTGATAAACCAGGCTTGTAATTGGGCCCATGAACTGATAGAATTAGCCGGCAAGCTTTTTAACCAAGTACGGGCCGTTCCTTCAAGCATCATGGTGAAGTATTTCGCACACGCCATGTCATCCACATCAAGCATCTCCATGGCCATCTCATAGCTCTCCACCCATGTCTCTAGAGGTTGATCCGCCGTGTAATTCGGTACCTTGCGCGGGCCTTTGAAATCCTTGGGCAGGCGCATGTTGCGTAAAGCGGGGATAAGGCAAGGCACCCCCAAAGAACTAGAAGTAACACCAGGTTCAGTCAAGGTGGTCGGACGAACCGGCGTGAGCTGCCGAGCCTGATGCTGTGTGGCTAACTCGGCCTCCCTGCGCGCGCGGGCCCGGTCCACCACTTCCTGAGCGTTATCAGCACCACCCGCCGGGTTGTTGTCACGGGGTGCCCCACGTCGTTCATTACTCGACACTGCTGGTTCATCCATATGTCTGCTATAGCTTCGGCTTGGACGGGGGGTCGAGTGGATCCGGTCGCGGCTGTACGAGTATGCTTCCTGTTGGGCCAAAGCTGTCCTTAGAAGTTCCTTGACCCGTCGCATCTCTACTGCCTGCGACGAGTCACCTTCAATTGGAATGGCCTCCAGCCGTGCAGCAGCGGCAACAAGATTGTCCATTGGGTTGGAGTAGTGACCCGGAGGTGTTAAAGCAGCCTGAGGTATAATGGTGTTTTGACGAGGCGGGTCCATCTGACGAGGCTGAACCGGTGCACCGGTCCCAGGGGCTTCTGCCCAGTTTCCCTCCAGCGGATTGCCGGCTCTTGGTCCTGGAGTGTTGAAAAGGTCTCTGGCCTCGAAAACCGGGGGTAAGCGGGATCGGTGCTTCCTCCTCATGACTTCATGCGACGCGCTCTGGTCCAACATAAGCATGTAGGCCTGTGCGTCTAAAGCGGCCCGCTCTACGGCCATCCTGGTGTCCTCAGCCGCCAGATCTGCCTTGGCATGGGTGATCTGTTCCTTTACCATTGCAATCTCCACGTTGTGAACATCCTGATCCGGTGGATTAACTTCCGCCATAAGCACAGCCAACGCATCAAATAGTTCTGATAGAACCTGAGCCGGCAGGCGCACAGGGCCTCCTGCCCCGGCAGCCGTTGCCGCTGCTGAACCGGAGATCGTTGCCGCAGCTGTCGAAGAATGAAGTGCTGCTTGTGTTCCGGCCATGAATATTCCAACCCGGTTGGGCAGATCGGAGGGGTCTGGAATACTGTCGCCATCGGAACAGCTCCCAATCCGGCCATCTTGTAGCTGATAAAGCGATTCGGTTTCTCCGTCGAAGATTCGTCACCGGAACAAACGACGGTCGCGCTGCGAAATTCCGATCCGTCCTCATAACTCCCTCCATGGATGACTCCCACGAAGGCACGCTTCATGGCCGGTTTAACCCGGGCGGATCGCGCACGCTGAGCCGTCTCGACGAGGTTGGTGCAGATGTCTGGCTCAGGGCCCGGTTCGCCGATCTTGCCAATGAAAACGTGAATGCTACCAAAGGGGACCCGGTACCGTACTCGATTGAGCCGGCCTCAGGGCCCCAGCCTGCGTCGTCGATGTAGAGCTTGCCGCGATGACTCTTAGTCATCCGGCCTACAGCGTAGCCCTCGAGTCCTTCAAAGCGGCCCTCCAAGAACCGGAAACCATCGTGCGATAGCCCCACGGTGGGCGCCAACTGTCGTGGTTTTGTCACGGCAGATGTCCTAGAGAAAGGACTTAGTCGTGGAGCCATCGCGACGGGTTAGCTTGAAGGGGTTAAGCGAACACAAGGACGCAAGAGAGTTTATACTAGTTCGGCCCCTTCGATGAAGGTAAAAGCCTACGTCTAGTTGTGATGGAATTGATGGGGTTTCGATGACTAGGGAGCAAACAAGCTTCGCCTATGTCTCGAGCTGTTGTCTGTTTCCCTTGAACCGCCGCCGGGTCGTCCCCTTATATACACTGGTGACTCCCGTCGGCTTACGGAGTCCCAATACCGGCTCATAGATGTGTCCGGTTTGGTCTCTACTTATTCCTAACTTACAATATAGGTTAACTACTAACGCTGGTTTACGGCTACAGGCCTTGAACGGACCATGGGCCTTGAGCCCTCCTCTGTCTTCTTGGGCTTTAACATACTTAACTACTGATGAGGTTAACCCGGCCCAGATAGGCCGGTTTATGCCCAGTAGTAATATCCCCAACAGGAAGGATACGTACAGCACGCCGCCGAGTCCATGCGTCAACTCATGGCTGCTGCTAGGGTTCGCCACCCACAGCTGCGCCAACCGCAGCCGCTGCTCCATGGAGAGTAACAGCGACTCCTCCTCGTCGTCGCTCGAGTACGCGGAGCTGGAGTCATCGCCTCCGTCGCCGCCGACGCCAGCCGGGCCGCTAGGCGGCCAAAACGGTAGGTCACCGCCGCCGACGACGCCCTCGCCGCCGCCTACCGGAGTCGACGACGCTATGGAGTAGGGTTTGAGTCGAGGAGGAGGAGGAGGAGGGGAGGGGAATGGTGCGGTGGGGGCGAACCTGTGCGACCGGACCGGGTTGGAGAGCGGCTCGTCCTAGTCAGCGCGCGGGCACGCGCCGATTGGCCAGCGTGGCACCTGAAGGGTGGGCTCGAGCTGTCGGATACAGCGTCAATATGTATAAATCAGCATTTTAGCCTTTTTTTGCAAAAGCTTGGACCAATGTTGGTACTGACACGCAAAAATTAGCAATCGTGGTACCAATCTGCATGTGATGCCCCAATTGTGGTACTTATGTGCAATTAACTCCCGGCAGGCTGTGCGTCGGCGGCGGCGGCGTACGTTGACGAAGAAGACGTCGTCCGCACGGTGATCTCGGGGGCGTGGCCCATGCATGCATGTCTGGTCGCCCTTGCGCGGGTACGGACGCAACTTGTGCGACTGTTGCGGTCGCGGCGACCAGGACAAACGACGAGTCGACTGACTTCCATGGGGATGTTGCGAGTGAAGTTGTAGACGTTGTTGCAGCGGTCGGAGAAGTCACACACCGGCGGCAGTTACACGCTAAACATACAAAGAGTTACACGCATTTACACGCTAACTAGGATTTTTTCCATCTACTAACCAATCACAAACTTGTCCCCCCCCCTGATTTTCAGAGGGGTGGACCGCTTCCCACCTATTGACCAATCAAATTAACCCACTTTGTAAAAGCTTGTAACTCGTTTGTACTTGTAGCATTACTCCGGCGGCAGAGGCTGCGGCTGGTCCCGGGCAGGGCATACCACCTGTACAAGCATGGCGTACACCACGTTCGTTGCATAAGGGGATGAGTACCTATAAACAAGTAGTAACTCCAAATGCGATTGCCACGATTTTGTACCACCGGCGAGCTAGTTAACTTCCTCTCGGCCATCAGCAACATACTCTAGGGCCAACAGAACAAGCGCAAGGACGTTTCGACTCAAGTCACCAGGCCAAAAAACTTGCTTATGCTCAACTGCTGGTGAGCATGATGTGCAACAGATTGACCCAGATGGGTCTAATGGCAATGGAGATGGCTCTGAGTTTGTGCGAGATCCTAAAAAGAAAAGGCCTACACCAGATAATTCGGCAAAGACCGTGGCGCAGTCCTGCCTGTCGCAGTGAGTTGAATCAGTTGGAACTGTCGGGGGGCTTGGGAACCCCGAGACAGTTCAAGAGCTTCGCGGCCTTGTGAAGCTAGAAGGCCCCTCTCTTGTCTTTGTCATGGAAACAAAGATCAGTGGCAAAAGTGTAGATGATCTGTAACATACTCTTAAGTTTTGGAGGTTGTTTTGCAGTTGATACTTGATCGTGTTGGTTTGAATGGTGGAATTGGTAGTCTTTTTGGATGAAAGATATTACTGTTGAACTTAAGAACTATAGCACCTGTCATATTGATGTTATAGTGCGGAATAAAGATATGAACTCACCGAAGTGGAGATTCACCGGTTCTTATGGAGCGCCCAGATCAAACATCTTAGTTGGTGGTTCCTTCGCACGTTGCATGCATTGTCGCATTTGGCATGGCTATGTATGGAAACCTTTACCGAGACACTCTTTGCCTGCGCGCACTTTAGCAGAGCACCCCATCCAAAATCACAGATGAGAGTGTTCTGAGAAGCTACTGATGAGATTTCCTTCCAGGACTTAGGGTGGTCAGGTAGAACTTATACTTGGGACAACCACTAGTTTGGAGAGGCAAATGTTAAAGCAAGGCTCGATAGAGCTCTCGCTAATGAGGAGTTCAGACAGTAGTTTCAACATATCAGAGTGCGTCATCCCAATTCTTTAGAATCTGATCACTGTTTCGAAGTTCCTAAAATTCATTCTTCCACTTCCTTTCAGTTTAGGCCACCCAAGCAGTTCAGATATGAGAACATTGTCAAACGCATGTAGATTATGATTGCATGGTAACTGAAACTTCAAGGTGTCGACAACGATACCCATGGCTCCAAGGCCTAGCCGATTCTCTGAAACATATTCAGGGGGTTCTTGAGCCATGGGGAGTGAAGGAGTTTGGGTGCCTAACCCCCACTGCTCGACAACTACAGAAAAAAACTTGATAAAGTCAGCCGACTGTCAGTTGGTCATGGTCCTACTGACGAAGAAATAAACATGGATCAAAAGTTGCATGAAGGCTCTACATCAAGAGGAAATATGGATTCGCCAGCACTCATGTGTTCCTTGGCTTTGAGAGGGTGATCGTAACACGAGCTATGAAAGTGCGTTATATCGACTAGAGGGGGGTGAATAGGCGATTTTTATGAAATTCTTCACTGAGGAATTTGCCAGTGAGGAAATTCCTTAGTGAAGAACTACTAGCAGCGGAATAAGTACTCAAAAGTAAACATAACAAAATACAAGCATAGTCATCTTGATGAAATGAAGACAGGCACAGAGTACAGGAAGCGTAAGCACAGGATAACACAGGATGAAGACAAACAGACTGAAGAAATTGAACTGAGGAAATTGAGAAAGTCTTCAGTCAAAGTCTTCAAACACAGATATGAACAAGTACGCAACACAGTTATGAGGAAATGAAAGAGTTGTGGAAATGGAACCAGTAAGCTCAGTGAAGACAATGATTTGGTAGACCAGTTCCAACTATTGTCTCAGTTGTACGTCTGGTTGGAGCAGCTGAGTATTTAAACTCAAGGACACACAGTCCCGGACACCCAGTCCTGAACACGCAGCTTAGGACACCCAGTCCTCACTGTATTCTCCTTGAGCTAAGGTCACACAGACCTCTCCCAATCACTCGTGGTAAGTCTTCAGGCGACTTCCAAACCTTCACAAACTTGGTCACTCGGCGATCCATAATTCCTCTTGGATGCTCTAGACCATGACGCCTAACCGTCTGGAAGAAGCACAGTCTTCAAAGGTAATAAGCGTCGGATCCACGCAGGATCAATCTCTTCAGTGATGCTCAATCACTTGGGGTTTGTAGGTGTTTGGGTTTGGGTTTTTCCTCACTTGATGATTTTCGCTCAAAGTCCTCGGAGGATGCGTTGCTCTCAAATGACAAGTGTCAGTTTCTCTCGGAGCAGCCAACCAGCTAGTGGTTGTAGGGGGCGGCTATTTATAGCCTAGGGAGTAGCCCGACATGATAAGACATAACTGCCCTTCAATGATATGATCGTTAGGAGGATAGATATTTTGGGACAGCTGGCTCATAGCACAGCAACGATCGGAATTTTGAGTAGAAAATCCTTAGGTCTATCATGTTCCTCACTGTGTAGGAAATTCGCACTAGCGAATTCCTAACTCCTCAGTCAGAACAAATTCCTCAGAGACCAGAAGAACTTCGTCTCTGTTACTGAAGAAATTGACTGAACTGTATGAGATTTCCAATGGCTTCACTCGAAGGGATTGGTAGGTGTAGGATTTTGAGTTGAGCATCACATGGAAATTTTTCCTTAGTATTTCCTCGACCCCCTTTAACAGTACGGTGTTTCCTATGACTCAAGAAAGAGAAAATGAAACTACGAAAACAAAAGTCTTCACGCTTCATGTTCCTTGAATGAATACCAAGTCTTCAAGGTCACACCAATTTCTTCACTTTCAAAGTCTTCAGAAAGTCTTCAGAATACCAAAGTCTTCAGTCGAAGAACTTCATTTTTAGGGGTCGACTTTCTCTGTAAATATCAAACTCCTCATAGACTTATAGACCTGTGTACACTCACAAATGCATTAGTCCCTTAACCTATAAGTCTTCAATACACCAAAATCACTAAGGGGCACTAGATGCACTTACAATCTCCCCCTTTTTGGTGATTGATGACAATATAGGTTAAGTTTTCAACGGGAATAAACATATGAAGTGTAAATACCAATGTTGAGGAATTTGATTGCAAGATATAGAAGAACTCCCCCTAAAGATGTGCATAGTGAGGAATTTGCTTTTGAAGCAATGCACACTTGAAGAGTTGAATCATGGAGATCTCCCCCTATATCTTGTAATTCATACACGCATTGGACATATAACAGTGAAGAATTTGAAATGCATGATGAAATATGGTGACTGATGTAATTCAGCATGCGTGCAATAATATTAACGAGGAATAAGAATGCAGAAAAACGCATCAAGAGTATCAGAGCACCATCGGGTTTAAGTTTACAACTCGATCCAATAAAAGTCTCAGAAGAACGAGAGTTGTAACTTGAAAAAAAACGCCCATATAGAAAGACCCGCTTGAAGACTAACTCAAAATTCTCCCCCTTTGTCATCAAATGACCAAAAGGATCGAATATGAGGACTAACGCCCCTGAAGAATATCAAGTTGATGAAGGAGCGCCAGCGTTGTTGGGGTCGTTTGTTGTAGTAGGGCCTGCCGCAGTGTCGTCCAAGTCTTCATTTTCATCAGTGTAGCGCGATGAAGAATATGAGCTGGCCACCAGAGAAGGAACCTTAACCTTCTTGAATTTCTTCGGTGGAGGTGCAGACCAGTCAAAATCTTCTTTGAGACCCATTTTCTTCAGATCTTCTTCACCATACAGATGTGATAGGATTGCCCAAGTGCGAGCGAAGACTTGATGGAGGTAGTAGTGGTTTTTCTTCACTGCATTGTGTGTAGCAGTCATGTTGTGAAGAAGAGAACCAAACTGACGCTTAACCCATTTGTGATTTCGATCCACCTTCTGGTGAAGACTAAGCAGAAGTTCACGGTCAGTCATCACGCGCGGAGCAGTGGCTTGAGGAGTGGACTTGGGTGCATTGGCAGAGTCATCATTGGTGGAATAGGAGGCAGCCTTGCGAAATTGACCATCCAATGGACGAATGCCTTCATCAATAACAGCTGGTGCCTTGCCCTTTCCATCAACTAAGGAATAAGTCTGCTTGAGAACTTCAATTGGGGGCAAGTAGCTGAGGTGATTCTGAAAATCAGCTTTGTAGTTGAGTGAAGACCTTGTCCTGAGGAATCTCATAATCCAAGGTGCATAAGGCTTCAGCTCAAATGGAGATAGTGCAACATTTGCCAGAGGCCTCATGAAGAAATCGTGATAATTGAAAGGAATGCCATGAACGATGTTGAATACCAGATTCTTCATGATGCCAACAATTTCCTCATCAGATGAGTCGTGGCCTTTGATAGGACTCATTGTCCTCGTAAGAATACGATAGACAGTTCTGGGCACGTAAAGCAATTCCTTCACGAGGAATTTGGTTCTTGGTGCTTGACCTGGCTTCAAAGGTTTCATCAGCACCTGCATGTAATGATTTGTATGCTCAGGTTCACTATAGATGCAATGAGCTTCTTCAAGGGGAGGACTGAGTGGTAAGGCACGAAGCAATTCAGGAGCTGGTGCAGTGTAGTGAGTATTTTCCGACATCCAGTCCAGCACCCATGAATTCACATCTTCAGAATCTCCTGTGAAGTGCAGTGTTGCATAGAATTGAAGAATCAGTTCTTCATTCCAATCGCGGATGTCAGAGCAAAAGTTTAACAGTCCAGCATTGTGAAGAACACTAAGGACTGGTGCGAAGCACGACAGAGATTCCATGTCCGCGTGAGGAATATGCTCATGATAGAAGATTTTCTCCTTGTTGAACAAGACTGAGGAATAGAAATTGGCTTGACTAGCAGTCCAGAAATGCCTCTTCCTAATGCGAGCAGAGTTATATGGGTTGTAATCTTCGAAGAATATGTGCTCGCCGAAGAAATCATCAGCCTTGAACTTTTGCTTGCGTGAGAATGGATCCTTTGGCTTCGGCAGAGGAGTGTCAGTGAGTTGCATCACGACCTCAGGAATCTCAATCACAGGTTCTTCAGGCTGAATAATTTCTGGTTCCTCTTCAGTGGCAATCTGCGTCTTCAAATGTTCAACAGCAGCATTTTCTTCAGCACTAGTGGCTGGAATTTCCTCATGCACAGATGAAGTGGATGAGTTTCTTCAGAGCCCATTTGAACAGTTGGTGCAGGCGAGTGAGGTATTTGCTGCAGCGGTGTGAACATTGGAGAGTTTGGATGCTGACTGTCCCAGAATTCATCAATGATTATGGGTGTGGAGCAGCCAACGTCCACATCTTGATCTTCCATTTCTTCAATGCCAGCCTCTTCAGCTGTTAACTGAGGCATGGGCGAGGAGATGACAGGTGTTGAAGGGATCGTATCCACTTCAATTTCTTCATCAATCTGCTTTGACGAAGCAGCAGAATGATTTTCTTCATCGGATCCGCTAGGGATCTCATATTCTTCACCAAAAGGAACAAGGTCCTTTGATGTCCTGGTTGAGATGGGAACAGCATCAATGGGATTAGCAAATGAACTTGTCATAGGCTTCATCTTCTTCGAAGCTGAAGAATCTGAAGCAGCTGATGCTTTCCTTTTCTTCACTGCTGCATGCTCCGCAGCCTTGGTCTTCTTCACATCTGATGCAGATGGAAGGATTGGAGTTGGTGTAGGCGCAGGAGGAGCAGAGGAATTTGGTTGATTTTCTTCAGGCACAACTGATGCAGTTGCCCTAATTTCTTTAGTTTCTTCAGGCGCACCACTAGTGGATGCCCTGGCAATTTCTCCAGCGGCTGGAATGCAGTCATCAGCCCTGGAACTCACATTTTCTTCAGCAGCCTGATTTTCATCAGTGGTGCTGGCATGTTCTTCAGTAGGCTGAGCAGATGCTTTAGCCTGAGGAATTTCCTGTTGCGTTGGTGTTGCAACATTTGAGGTGAACTGTTCTATGATCTTTACAAATCTGACTTTGGCTCCCAGCTAGTCAGCATAATAGCGATCAAATTCATCACTCGGTTTCTTGATTTCAGATTGGACAGCAACTAGTTCTTCAGGTGAAAGCTTCAGAACGATTTGCTTCAGAAAGCGCTCTTTCTTGTACTGCGCTTTCTTCACTCTCCTCCCCTGTTCGAATTTCCACTTCTCTTCTTGTATGAAGTGAGTCAGCATGTGACTTTGACCAGGAGTCGGCTTGAAATCAGGCATGGGAGTGTTGGGGTCCTTGTGCCAAACATCAATATATTCGAGGATCAACTTGGGATCCAAAAGCAGTGGCACATTTGTTCCCTTGGCTCTAGCGGCCCTGACTTGCCTGTCTTTGATGATTCCCACAAGTTCATCATCATCAGCTTCGTCTTCTTCAGACGGCACTTGGAAAGCGACTTGCTTCTTTTGAGGACTTGGTCGAGAACCGCGTCCAGCAGTTGACTTTGTCTTTAGCAGTGAGGGGCCAGCTGAGGAACTTGGTGCAGCTGAGGAACCTGCTGAGACACTTGAGGCAATAGACATGCCTACAGTCCTTTGGCACGAGGCAAGATGCACAGGTGCTGAGGACTTTGTCGGAACAACTAAGGACTTTGGAGGAGCTGAGGATTTTGAGGGAGCAGGAGCAGCATGAGGAATTGGCCGTGAGGGCTTTGAGGATTCTGGCCGTGAGGGCATTGCTGAGGAACTTGGCCTTGAGGGCATTGTTGGTAAAGCACTTGGCTTGTGCACATGCTTCTTTGACACAGCCTTCTTTGGCTTGACAACAAAGGCCTCAGCAGAGGCAGCAGCAGCAGCAGAGTCTTCATTGAATTTCCTCACTGCTTCTTTGGCTTGCTTAGCCAACTTGACTTGGCGCTTGGCCCATTCATCGGGATAGTCCTCACCGTGCTTGAGGCTGGTGGGATCAGCGATTTGGCCAGGTGCCAATGGAGGTTTTGGGCATGGAGGATTGAGTGCGAATTTCTTCATATACTTAGAAGTGACATATCTGTACTCCCTCCACTCTCTGGCCCATCTCCTCTCTATCTTCTGAATGCGCACCTTGCGCTCATTCTTGGTTTCCTCAGTAGGTGTGCAGTACCCAGCATATATTTCATCAGGGATCTCAAACATTGTATTGACCTCAGGCCTTTTTCCTCCCTTCTGTGGCTTCTTACCGTCAGCCATTTTCTTCAGTTGAGGAATTTGGACAATTGAATTCTCTGAAGAAGTATGCAACTTTTCTTCGAGGAACACTATAAATGAGTTAAGTTGATGAGAACCTAGTGATTCAGCAGCTGTCATGAGTACCTGTGAACAGAGTATAGTTGCGAGGAATTTGGAGAGGTCATATGCGTTCTCAGAGGATTTTTCAAAAAGAACAAGTTTGAGGAATTTGACCAGATGAGTCTTGAAGAATTTCACTAAGCGTTCTTTGTCTTAGGTTCCAGAGTTGTATAGATCGAAGATCCACACAATTGAGGAATCTTGAAGAAAAATGATGCTTAGAGAAACGAATCAAGAACAGATGACTTGTGAGGTGTTTAGCATGTGAAGATATGAAGAAAAACACCTTTGAAGATTTTATAGATAATCATTCGAATCAACGAGGGCAGTAAAAGTAACTTTTAATTACCCTGGATGAAGAACACGACGAACAGTGAGGTGTAGAAATGAAGTTCGTCTGTGTAGATCTTCCATGCCCTAACTCGGCAGAGGAAGATGGCTACGGCGGCGGCGGAGTGAAGATTTCCGCGGTCGGCATGAGTACATCGGCGACGAGGTCGAGGCAGTGAAGCTCTTCCTCACCAGCGACGATGAAGTAGCGGCAGCGCTAGGGTTTGAGAAGCTCGAGCTAGAGAGAGAGATCGAGCGGAGTAAAAGAAGTGAGGAAGGGAAGGAGGGGTATTTATAGCCACGGTGAAAAACTGCTCGCCCGAAGAAATTGGACAAACGTGCCCCTGACCCTTCTCATTCGCATGACATGTGTCACCCACGTACTGAGAGGTGGAGATCGTGTGTGATCGTGGGTGAATGGATAAGTGTATCGTGGGATGCGGAACGGTTTGAGCGGCAAAGCCGAAAATTAGATAAGATAGGTTTTAAAGTTCCGTTCGCAATTTCTTCAGCTAACAAGGACACAGTGAAGATTTTGAACGAGTTTTAAATAGAACGCACATGAAGAATTTGTGAACAGATTGGGTTGAGTATAGCATAGAGGGGAAGGGTCCGATCACATTCACTTAGCAGAAAAATCAACTTGAAGAATTAGCAATAAGTGAATGCTGTAGAGGACATAAACTCATATATATATATAAAGCTAATGAAGAAAAATGACGGAAACAGTGAAGACAGTGCAAAGTTGAAGAATATGATCAATTGAGGAATTTCAACTTTTGGTGGTGGCATGACCCACCGTATAAGAATGATGATTTCAGACACCGCGTATAATTATTGTAGGGTTCTGAGAATCATATTCTTCGTTAATTTCTTCACACTAAGAGTGTTATTCTTCATTGATTGAAGAAAAATGTTTCTTCATGTGTTGCACATCTAAGTCATCAATTTTGCATAAGTGTTAGGATGAGTGTCCTTTTCAAAGAACATTCGAAGATTCTAGGATATTTAGCTCACACCGCAACTTGCTAAATCTCTTCTCATCCAAGGGCTTTGTGAAGATATCGGCTAGTTGTTCTTCAGTCTTCACATGCTCAATAGAAATGTCGCCCTTCAACACATGATCACGAAGAAAATGATGATGAATCTGAATGTGCTTTGTCTTCGAGTGCTGAACTGGGTTGTGAGCAATCTTGATAGCACTCTCATTGTCACAGAAGAGAGGCACATTCTTCATGTTGACGCTGTAGTCCTTGAGAGTTTGCTTCATCCATAGCAATTGAGCACAACAAGAACCAGTGGCAATGTACTCAGCTTCAGCAGTAGATAGTGATACGCAGTTCTGTTTCTTCGAGGACCAACAGACCAAAGATCGTCCGAGGAAATGACATGTACCAGATGTTGACTTGCGGTCCACACGATCACCAGCATGGTCAGAGTCAGAATATCCAATGAGATCAAAAGCCGAGCCCTTGGGGTACCATAATCCAAGTGTTGGTGTGTGAGCTAGATATCGAAGAATATGCTTCACAGCCTTATGGTGTGATTCCTTCGGTGTAGCTTGAAATCGGGCACACATGCAAACACTAAGCATTATAACTGGCCTAGATGCACATAAGTACAATAAAGAACCAATCATGGAGCGGTATACCTTATGATCGAAGTCAATACCATTTTCATCAGTGCACAGATGGCCATTTGTGGGCATAGGAATTTTGACGCCTTTGCAATCTTGCATGCCAAATTTCCTCAGTACATCCTTGAGGTATTTCTCCTGATATATGAATATGCCATTGCGTTGTTGATGAATTTGAAGACCTAAGAAGAATTTCAACTCTCCCATCATAGACATTTGATATTCTTCACTCATCATATAGGCAAATTCATCACTATAACGTTGGTCAGTACAGCCAAAGATAATATCATCAACATATATTTGGCACACAAACAATTCACCATCATAAGATTTAGTGAAAAGAGTAGGGTCGAGTGAACCGGGTTTGAAGCCTCTCTTCATGAAGAATTCCTTCAAGGTATCATACCACGCCCGTGGGGCCTGCTTGAGGCCATAGAGGGCCTTGTTGAGTCTGAAGACTTTGTCGGGATTCTTTGGATCTTCAAAACCTGGGGGTTGAGCAACATATACTTCTTCCTCAAGCTTACCATTGAGGAATGCACTTTTTACATCCATTTGATATAAAATGATATCATGATGGTTAGCATAAGCAAGTAATATGCGAATAGCCTCAAGTCTAGCAACAGGTGCAAAATTTTCATCGAAATCAATTCCTTCAACCTGTGTGTAGCCTTGAGCTACAAGCCATGCCTTATTCCTCACCACAAGGCCGTTTTCATCTTGCTTGTTGCGGTAGATCCACTTTGTGCCAATGATATTGTGCTTGCGAGGATCTGGACGTTTGACCAGTTCCCAGACATTGTTGAGCTCGAACTGATGTAATTCTTCTTGCATGGCCTGAATCCTCTCAGGCTCCAGAAATGCTTCATCTACCTTAGTGGGTTCTGTAATAGAGACAAAAGCATAGTGCCCACAAAAGTTAGATAAATGTGAAGCTTTTGAGCGTGTGAGAGGACCTGGCGCTTTGATGTCATTGATGATTTTTTCAACTTGCACTTCTTTTGCAATGTGAGGATGAGCTGGTTGTCGTTGAAGAATTTGATCGGCATTTTCTTCAGCACCATTTTCTTCAGTATTTTCTTCAGGTGCAGTAGCTCGACGTTCTTCATGCTCTGGAATGAATTCTTCAGCAGATTCTTCAATAGGAATGACATCCTCAGTAGCCTTGAACTTGATAGTTTCCTCAGGTGCTGGTTCATCTATCACAGTAGGTAGGTGCTCTCTTTGCGAGCCATTAGTTTCATCGAACCACACATCTACAGTTTCAACAACCTTGTGAAGAACATTGTTGAAGACTCTGTAGGTGTGCGAGTCCTTTCCGTAACCAAGCATAAAACCTTCATGTGCTTTCGGTGCAAATTTTGAGTTGTGACGAGGATCTCTAATCCAACATTTAGCACCGAAGACTCTGAAATAACTTACATTGGGTTTCTTATCAGTGAGGAGTTCATAAGCAGTCTTCTTGAAGAATTTGTGAAGATATACTCTATTGATGATGTGGCACGTAGTATCAATTGCCTCAGTCTAGAAACGACGAGGCGTTTTGTATTCATCAAGCATAGTGCGAGCCATCTCAGCAAGAGTCCCGTTCTTGCGCTCCACGACGCCGTTCTGCTGAGGAGTGTAAGGAGCAGATAACTCATGAGTAATACCAAGTTCATCAAGATAGTCATCGAGACCAGAATTCTTGAACTCAGTGCCATTGTCACTTCTGATGTGCTTGATCTTCACACCAAAGTTGGTTGAAGCCCTCGAGGAAAATCGTTTGAATACTTCCTGCACTTCATGTTTGTAAGTAACAAGGTGTAGCCATGTGTAACGAGAGTAATCATCAACAATAACAAAGCCATATTGAGATGCTTCATTTGAAATAGCAGAATAATGATTAGGACCAAAGAGATCCATGTGAAGCAATTCAAATGGGTGAGTAGTGGTCATGATAGTCTTCGCTGGATGCTTGGCCTTGGTCATCTTTCCAGCTTCACAGGCTCCGCATAGGTGATCCTTGAGGAACTTGACATTCTCGATGCCAATGACATGCTTCTTCTTCGCAAGCGTGTGCAAATTCCTCATGCCTGCATGACCAAGTCGTCGATGCCAGAGCCAGCCTTCTGAAGATTTTGCAAGTAGACACACGGCTGGTTGTGGTCCTGTAGAGAAATCAACAATATACATGTCTCCTCTCCTAAAGCCTTCGAAGACTTTGGAAGAGTCAGCTTCCATAACCACAACACAACGGTACTTGCCAAAGACAACAACCATATCAAGATCACAAAGCATTGAGACAGACATAAGGTTGTATCCTAAGGACTCAACAAACATGACTTTGTCCATGTGTCGATCCTTTGTGATCGCAACCTTACCTAGACCCAATACCTGACTTTTGCCTTTGTCAGCAAATATGATATGCTTCAG
Source organism: Triticum urartu (assembly GCF_003073215.2). NCBI lineage: Eukaryota > Viridiplantae > Streptophyta > Magnoliopsida > Poales > Poaceae > Triticum > Triticum urartu. The sequence continues at coordinate 580,317,571 of NC_053022.1, read as the reverse complement.
ATGCGACGGAGATAATGGAGCATCCATCAATAGATTCTTGTCACCAGTCATGTGATTTGTACATCCACTATCGAGGACCCACTCAGTGGCTTTGGGTTGATCATCCTGCATATGAATTAGTGCAGCTTACAAACTCATATACTTCATCAGTGAAGAATATGACATCAATTTATCAGATCAATTTCATCAAGCAAAAGAATAGATAAAGCAATATGAGGACGTGAGAAATGGAAGTTCATTTCTTCATGATTAGCCCGCGTCCTATCAGGCACACTCAGGTCTCCAGCAAATTCTTCAGACGATTACGTACGTCTGGAGACCTGACCCTGTAGAAGAGATTAGTTCTTTTTATTCACCACACACATCTGAAGGGGTGGCAAAGAGTTCATCATTCTGCGAGCTCCATACGAGAAGGATGGCATAGAAGCCAGTCCATTTCGTTTCACATAAGAGGGGTTAGAGTAAGCATAAGAGTATGTAGAGAAATTCTTCGAGGACTTATGGACATAATGATTTGAAGAATAATGCACATATCCATAATCCTTAGATCTTCCCTACGAAACAGACGGGTTAGCACGATGATGTTCATATGAGGACTTTGATCCATATGAAGAATTTGGTCCATATGAAGAATTTGATCTGGGGTTCCTATTCTTCACAGGTGGCGTCATGATGACATTCACCTGAAGATTTTCAAGGCATCTTTTGGGAACCCAGATTTTCTTCATAGGGGGACCGTTCCTGCAGTTAGTGCCAACATATCTAGCAAATACTTCACCATTCTGATTTTTGAACAGTTTATAGTTGGAGTCAAATGACTCATCATCAGAATGAGGAGATTCACATGCAAATCCAGATAAGTTAGATGGATCAACTGGAGGTCCCTTTGCAGCAACCCATGTAGTTTTGGGGTACTGCTCAGGCTTCCAATATGTACCATCAGCGTTGAGTTTCCTCTCAAAGGCAATACCCTCTTTCCTAGGGTTCCTGTTGAGGATCTGCTTTTTAAGCACATCACAAAGAGTCTGATGCCCTTTGAGGCTTTTGTACATGCCTGTCATGTACAATTCCTTTAGCCCTGCATCGTTAGTGATACTAGCAATGTCCTCGGATGAGGAATTAGTGATAGCAGAGGCATGTGAAGAATTTGAAACATTAGCAGCATTTGAACATTCAGGTGAAGAATTAGCAGATTCACGTTCAATGCATTTCAAACAAGGAGGAACAAATTCTTCCTGAGATGCGCTGATTTGTTGAGCAAGTAATGAATCACGCTCCTTCTGAAGATCTTCATAACTCACTCTTAGCTTCTCAAGGTCTTGCTTTCTTTGAAGAAATTCATAAGAAATCTTCTCATGATCGGATAAGAGAGTGTTATGATGACCTTGAAGATTGTCAAACCTAGTCTGAAGTCTCTGAAGATTTTCAGTCAAGGCTTTAGTGCGATCCATTTCTTCACCCAACATATCATCACTTTTGTCTAGCATGTTTTGAACCTTTTCGAGAGCCCTTTGTTGTTTTACAGCAATCTTAGCAAGTTTAGAATAGCTGGGCTTAAGGTTTTCATCAGATTCATTCTCACTTGATTCAGAGGAGGTATATTTGAGTACCTTGGCACCCTTTGCCATGAAGCAATAGGTGGGAGCGTAGTCATCATCGCCTTCAGCAGCCTTGTTGGTGAGGTCATTTTCTTCAGTGTTGAAGATAGACTTGCTGACGAATGCAGTAGCGAGAGCTAGGCTCACCACTCCGGATTCGCACTCCTCAGATGACCCCTCTTCCTCATTTTCTTCAGATTCAGCCTCAGAGTCCATTTCCTTGCCAATGAATGCCCTGGCCTTCTTGGAGCTGCTCTTCTTGTGATATGAAGGCTTTGAGGATTTTGATGATGAAGATTTTGTGGATTTCTTCTTTTTCTTCACATCATCAGAACTGTAATCCTTGTATTTCTTCTTCTTTGATTCCTTTTCCCATTGAGGACAATCTTGAATGTAATGTCCAGGTTTCTTGCATTTGTGACAGAGCCTCCTCTTGTAGTCACTGGATGAGGAATCACTGCTCCTTGAGGGTCTTCCAAGGCGACCACGTCTTGAGAACTTTTGGAACTTCTTCACCAGCAGAGCCAGATCATGCCTTAGTTCTTCAGGATCACCAAGGCTGCTACCAGAGTCTTCATCTTTGAACTCAGATACTGCCTTGGCCTTCAGTGCACGTGATCTGCCATAGCTTGAACCATAGAGATCTCTTTTTCAGCAAGTTGGAACTCATGAGTATTTAGCCTCTCGAGAATATCAGCGGGATCAAGTGACTTGTAATCAGCATGTTCTTGTATCATCAATGCCAGAGTGTCAAATGAGGAATCAAGCGATCTCAGCAATTTCTTCACCACCTCATGGTCGGTGATGTCAGTGGCACCAAGTGCTTGAAGCTCATTTGAGATGTTAGTGAGGCGATCGAAGGTTTGTTGAACATTTTCATTGTCAAGTCTTTTGAAGCGGTTGAAGAGATTGCGAAGAACATCAACTTGAGAGTCACGATGTGTTGAGACTCCTTCATTCACTTTGGACAACCTGTCCCAGATAAGCTTTGCTGTCTCCAAAGCACTCACTCTGCCATACTATCCTTTGCTCAGATGGCCACATATGATATTCTTCGCTCGAGAGTCGAGTTGCTTGAATCTCTTCACATCAGCAACATTCAGAGAAGGTGTGACTGAGGGAACACCATTTTTCACAACATACCAGAGATCGTTATCAATTGCCTCAAGATGCATTCGCATATTATTCTTCCAGTAGGGGTAGTCCGTCCCATCAAAGGTAGGACACCCAGCAGAGACCTTGATCATACCTGTGGTCGACATAACTAAAACTTCAGGCGGTTAAACCAAAATCACACAGAACAAGGGAGTACCTTGCTCTGATACCAATTGAAAGTGCGTTATATCGACTAGAGGGGGGTGAATAGGCGATTTTTATGAAATTCTTCATTGAGGAATTTGCCGGTGAGGAAATTCCTTAGTGAAAAACTACTAGCAGCGGAATAAGTACTCAAAAGTAAACATAACAGAATACAAGCATAGTCATCATGATGAAATGAAGACGGACATAGAGTACAGGAAGCGTAAGCACAGGATACCACAGGATGAAGACAAACAGACTGAAGAAATTGAACTGGGGAAATTGAGAAAGTCTTCAGTCAAAGTCTTCAAACACAGATATGAACAAGTACGCAACACAGTTATGAGGAAATGAAAGAGTTGAGGAAATGGAACCAGTAAGCTCGGTGAAGACAATGATTTGGTAGACCAGTTCCAACTGTTGTCTCAGTTGTACGTCTGGTTGGAGCGGCTGAGTATTTAAACTCGAGGACACACAGTCCCGGACACCCAGTCCTGAACACGCAGCTTAGGACACCCAGTCGTCACCGTATTCTCCTTGAGCTAAGGTCACACAGACCTCTCCCAATCACTCGTGGTAAGTCTTCAGGCGACTTCCAAACCTTCACAAACTTGGTCACTCGGCGATCCACAATTCCTCTTGGATGCTCTAGACCATGACGCCTAACCGTCTAGAAGAAGCACAGTCTTCAAAGGTAACAAGCGTCGGATCCACGCAGGATCAATCTCTTCAGTGATGCTCAATCACTTGGGGTTTGTAGGTGTTCGGGTTTGGGTTTTTCCTCACTTGATGATTTTCGCTCAAAGTCCTCGGAGGATGGGTTGCTCTCAAATGACAGGTGTCAGTTTCTCTCAGAGCAGCCAACCAGCTAGTGGTTGTAGGGGGCGGCTATTTATAGCCTAGGGAGCAGCCCGACATGATAAGACATAAATTCCCTTCAATGATATGACCATTAGGAGGATAGATATTTTGGGACAGCTGACGCATAGCACAGCAACGGTCGGAATTTTGAGTAGCAAAATCCTCAGGGCTATCATGTTCCTCACTGTGTAGGCAATTTGCACTGGCGAATTCCTAACTCCTCAGTCAGAACAAATTCCTCAGAGACCAGAAGAACTTCGTCTCTGTCACTGAAGAAATTGACTGAACTGTATGAGATTTCCAATGGCTTCACTCGAAGGGATTGGTAGGTGTAGGATTTTGAGTTGAGCATCACATGGAAATTTTTTCCTTAGTATTTCCTCGACCCCCTTTAATAGTACGGTGTTTCCTATGACTCAAGAAAGAGAAAATGAAACTATGAAAACAAAAGTCTTCATGCTTCATGTTCCTCGAATGAATACCAAGTCTTCAAGGTCACACCAATTTCTTCACTTTCAAAGTCTTCAGAAAGTCTTCAGAATACCAAAGTCTTTAGTCGAAGAACTTCATTTTTAGGGGTCGACTTTCTCTGTAAATATCAAACTCCTCATAGATTTATAGACTTGTGTACACTCACAAACGCATTAGTCCCTTAACCTATAAGTCTTCAATACACCAAAATCACTAAGGGGCACTAGATGCACTTACAAGCTATTTTCATGCCCAGGCCGCACAATGAAAATGAGTAAACAAAATCCATGGTCTTCGATGACAAGATGGTCCTGTTTTGCATCGATGAAATGAAAGAGAAGATAGAGGTGCAATCCTCCTATGAGCTGCTTGGGTGGGGCCAAGACCAGTCACTATCTAGAGGCCATACTGCTGAAGTTGGGGTTTTGCATGAGCTTTGTCAGACTAATTATGAAATGTGTTACTTCAGTCAGGTTTTCTATCAGAGTGAACGTAGAGCTCTTACCTTACTTCACCCCTTCAAAAAGTCTACAACAAGGCGATCCGATTTCACCGTACCTTTTCCTCCTATGTGCGGGAGGTTTCTCCTCGTTGCTGAAATATTATGATATGGGATATATTTACAGGGGATCAGAGTTAGCTACAGATCCCCATGGGTGATCCATCTCTTGTTTGCTGAAGACAACTTATCTTTATTAGTGCAAATGGGGATAGTGTGAATTGTCTTAATGCAATATTGCAGATTTAAGGTGCCGCCTCAGGACAATGTGTAAATAGAGACAAGAGTGCTATATTTTTCAGTCCAAACACACCTGAATCACTGAAGGATTCTCTCTCCATGGGATTTTGGATATTCAAGTTGAGGCTTTCACTGAGAGATACCTGGGCCTTCCTACTATAGTTGGGCGCATTACCAGTGGCGCATTTGATCATATCGGTGAGAGGGCTAGAGAAGATAAAAGGATGGTCGGAAAAGGTCTTAGCTTGTGCAAACAGAGAAACACTTTAAAAATCTGTTGTGCAAGCCATTCCAACTTACCCTATGAGTATGTTTTTGTTCACAAAAAATGTAAGCAGGGCTTTAACTTCTCCCATGTGGAAATAGTTTTGAAACCAGACAGGGCATCCGCGTAGAATCATGACACTGGAGGCTTTCCTGGCATCCTTTACCCTTCTACCTTCTTTCTCCCTATTCCCTGTTCCCTGAACAACTCCTCTTGTATCCAGTCTTGTAGCTTGAACTAGTGTTCGTGAGGAGTGAACCCATAGCAGGTTGCTAACATCTGTTATTCAGGGCCAGGCACCACCCTTCCACCTCAAATTTTCCTCAATTCTGCCCACACACCCGATTCCTCTTTTCTTCCTGGCGACGACAACATGTTCACGACGGAGCCTCTTCTTGCACCCATCGTCTTACCACTGAAGTGGGATACCATGTCTGCCAATGAGCAGCTGTTGTGGTATCTCAAGAGATTATGGGTGAAAGCGGAGGAGATGAGGTCTCTGTTTGGTGTTGAACCCTGTGGTGACCCTCACATGGCTACCTCGATCGCGAGCCGATCCGGCTCCAGTCGCCACTACTTCAACCTCACCGGATGCCCCAGTTGTGCCCTATAGCCGCCTTGAGATCATGGAGATCATTTGTGATGTGTTCCCTAGCGGCATTGAGTGGCGCATGTCACGTGTTCGACGGAAATCTTGCGCCAGGTCACCACCACCGTCCACCGACATCGTCAACGAGGTCCGTGACACCACTGTTACCATCTTCCTCGAGCCTGCATTCGACCTCAACGAGACCACGCCTAGCCCTGCAATGGCCAAACCAGAAACATTAGAAGGAGTATCAGGTTGTGGCAATGCTGTCCCAGGCCCCTGGAAGTGTCACGTAGTAAACGACCCATTATTGTTGGATGTCAAAATTCTCTTAATGTATACTTTAGAAAAATATATTTGGAAAGACCTTTTTTGCATGGTAATACATGTCTCATTCATATAATAAAGTTCATAGTACAAGCCACGTAGTCACCGACCTCAAAACTGAAAAGACAGCAGAATGGTAGTCTTTGCACACACAAAACACCAGCCAAGAAGAAAAATTACCATCAAGACCGAAGAATCCCTTGCAATTGACACCAACTCCCGTCACTTGCCTCCGGCACCACCACAACAACCATCAATGAAAAAAATGATGAATCACCTCCTCCCCTGAGCTCGACGCGGCTCCATCGCTGATATGCAGCTCTGCGGACATCGAAGGTAGCTTACCAAAGGTGAAGCCATTGTTGTTGAAAGAGTCAGACTGGGGTAACACCCTAGACATGCCATCGAACACCAAATTTGGCACGCCCACATGACTAACATGCCAGGTGAGGAAACCATACCTGACAGCCACCAACATGAACCCAACACATGATCCGTCTTTCAGATGTTGTCGATGCAGACCACCATCTACATCTGCTCCTCCCAAGCTCATAGACTAGTCATGGCAACAGCGAAGCCTGAGCACACAAGTGCACCGCAAGGATGTCGTCGCCGCCACGACATCCCTGCTTGAATAGACTAGTCACCAAATCCATCATCTATCATAGAGCCGGTAGCCCTGTCCAGAGAGAATCTAGAGCTTCTTTATTCGGCATCGCGCCAAACGACCCAAAACCTAAACTATCAGTGCCCTAAAACCTAAAGCTACATGAACCACACGCGCGGGATCTAGCAATCCTCCTCACCACCGTCAGTCAAGAAATCATCGATAGAGGGTAGCCGTCGCCAGAAGGCTAGCCTTTACTGGTGGCGGCTATGGTTCCCAGTCACTAAGGGACGAGAGGAAAACGCGTACGATATATTTGAAAACAGTGTCAAACAGAATTTATTGTAACCACTTCGGTAAACAGCCAATTCGTTGTACGATGTACTCCTTGTTGTATTGTAGAGTAGGTGGAGTTCATTTCAAGGTGACAAGGAGAAAAGAAAAAAAAAAGATTGCTTTTCTTTCCCTTCTCCCAAGACGACTAGGGAAAGCCTTACTCCCCTCGATTTTCGTCAGCGAGCATGTGGATTCGTCTCCCCTTCGCCTGCCGCTCCGGCGGTCGGTGGCGGGGAGAGATTTATGGTGCCTCGTCTCTGGCTAGTAGGTATGTAGTGTTTTAGTTTTCGCGGGGTGACGTTTGGACGGATGCCGACGCTTCTTCTTCGAGTTAGTCTTCCGGGCTCTGATCCTCCTCAAGTTCGTCCGCTAGGATAGACTAGACAAAGCTTCAGCGTAGATTTCTGCCAGCTCCTTGGGGCGGCGAGGTTACGGTTTCTTGTCATGTGTACGCATCAGCGATATTGGGTGTCAAATTCTTCAGATCGATTATAGAATTCAACGACAACACTGCAGCTCTGGGACGCTGGTCCTTAGGAACACGCGCGCAAAGACTTCTCAGCTGTAATAAGGTCAGGCCGGCTCCGGCATGAGAGCAACGACAACGGTGCGTCGACGGCTCGTTCTGGCGGCGGCAATGGTCATTCGGTGGTTCATGGACCTCGATGTAATTGTTATTATGTTTCAGGTATTTTGTATTTCCGGTGAATCTTTATAATATATCTGATCTTTTTGAAAAAAAAGGAGAGTGAAATATATTTGGAAGCTGTACGTTTTCTCCTTGTCACGTTGAACTTACCGCGGGTACACGGATCCTGTGCTTCCTTGCGCGACTTACGAGGCATCATATCGCGCGCTGAGTTATCCAACGGCTGCGCACCTAGATCTGCAACGTCACAGCTTTTCACTGCCCCTCCAGTCCGCCGAAACCGTCGTTCCCCATTCCAATCCCACTCCGCTACCACCGCCGCCACCACCCTGCATCCATGGATGCGCCGCCGCCGTCGCGCTCCAGGAAAAAGCGCAGGTTCGAGCGAGTGCACGACCAAGAATTACCACCGGGGGACAGCAGCGCCGGCCTCGATCTCATCAACGTCCTCCCCGACGCCGTCCTCTGCACCATCATCTCGCTTCTCCCCACCAAGGAAGGAGCCCGCACGCAGGCTGTCGCCCGCCGGTGGCGACCCCTCTGGCGATCCGCACCCCTCAATCTCGTCGCCGACTCCACCCTCCCCTTGGAGGAGCGCAAGCGCGTCATCGTCATCTCCAAGATCCTCGCCGAGCACCCTGGCCCAGCCCTCCTCTTCAAGCTCCCCAACGTCCGCCGACGCGACCACGACAAGATCGACGGCTGGCTTCGTTCCCAGGCCCTCACCGATCTCCAGATGCTCTACTTAGGGTTAAGGCACAGAGGGCACATCGGCGATGACATACACCGTCTGCATCTGCTGCTGCCGGCCGCACTCCGCTTCGCGCCCACACTCCGCGTTGCCACATTCTGCTGCTGCCATTTCCCCGACTTGTCCGGGCATTCTCTGAATTTTCCACCCCTCAACGAGCTCAGCTTGTATGAGGTCACCATCTCGGCATTGTCCGCGCATTCTCTGAATTTCCCACACCTCAAGCAGCTCACCATAAGCCAGGGCACCATCTCGGGAGACGCTGTGCAAAACATGCTCTCTGGCTGCCTCTCATTGGAAAGCCTTTATCTGCAAGGCAATGTTGGCCTTACTCGTCTCTGCATCAGCTCCCCAACTCTTAGGAGCATCGGCTTCTCTGCATATAGATCGGGGCGTGCGTGTGGGCTGACCTTTTACAAGAGCTGGTCATCGAGGACGCTCCTTGCCTTGAGAGGTTGCTGCCACTCTGGCCACGTGTTGGTCCGCGGACTATCCGGGTAACCCAAGCACCTAAACTGCAAGTATTGGGTGTGTTGTCAAACTACATGTCCAATCTTGTGTTGTCAGACTCAGACCACATGTGCAAACTCCACATTGGAACCACGGTTTTCCAGGTAACAACAGCCTTCTACAACCAAGCAATCAGAATTCACACGTATGCAAGTATTTGTTCTTATTTCCGTTTGTCATTTTTCATCAGGAAATGATTCCCATCAGCGTGACCGCCACAGTGCCCATCGTGAAGTTTTTAGCTATTGAATTTGATGGCCCTAATCTTGATGCACTAGCTGGCCTCCTCAAGTGCTTCCCCTGCTTGGAGAGGCTGTATGTCTTTGTGAGTATTCATATTTGCCTGTCTGAACTATCAACATCAGCATGATTGACTTGTGCTCTAATACATTAAGTAACTGCCCTTACACTGTTTATTTTTTCCATCTACAGTTTCACGACGAACGGTCACGGATGAAGATGAAAAGTGTGCGAAAATATGGCCCACTGGATCCAATTGAATGCCTTGAGAGCCATCTCAAAAGAGTGGTGTTGGAGGGCTACTCAGGGGACATGCCGGATGTTGAATTTGCCAAAATTTTCGTTTTGAATGCCAAGGTGCTAGAAGAAATGAAATTTGGATCCATTTACGGATGCAACAACGAATGGAAGTCTAATCAACGCACATGGTTACAACTGAACAGCAGAGCTTCTCAAGATGCTCGATTTGAATTCACAAGGGGTTATTGTGAGTTTAATGTCATAGATGAGGAGCATACCCATGACTTATCAATGGCTAATCCCTTCAGGTGCTTTGATGCTGCATGCAAAGTCGGCGCGGGATGCCCTTTTTGTAGTTGAAAGTAATCCTTCCCTTGTGATTCTTGTCTGTTGATGTCATGTTGTAAGGTGTGAGCTATTTACACCATCAGCGCTTCTGTACTGGCTTTAGAAGGCAGGGCCTATAATGTTGGTATTTGACCCTTTTCCGTATATTTTGCAGCGGTTGTTTCTTTCCTGTGTGATGTCACCTTGTAATCTGTTTACACTAGCAGCTACTATGCTTCTATACTGGCTTAAATGATGTCACGTTGTAATCTGTTTTACACTGTTTATATCAACAAATAGGTCGATGTTCTTTTACAGAAAAAGGTTAATGTGATTGGGTGGTTTACTCAATGGACTGAGCTCTTTCGTGGTGGTTCGTGCTGGAGCACCGGTTCAACCAAATTCTAGTCTAGTGAAGCCATTGTTAAAGTCTAGTTACCAGCCATCAGACCTGAATAGAGCATTCAGTTTCACTCAAATGGCATCCTAAAGTAGAAATATGCCACAGCAAACTAGAAAATACGTACATCCGTTACTTCTGAAACCTGAAACCATCTCTCTGCCTGCTCGATGTTCAGACTAGCTAAGCTAAGATCATTTACCCCCCTCATTTTGTAACCAGAGAAAAGGAAATGCAGAGAAGAAAGAGAGCCAAGAACAGAACAAGGGGAAAGCCAAAAACCAGAGCGACCAGGTTTACAAAGACAGACTCAGTACACCAACTCCTAACTGATTTGGACTGACTTTTAACGGGCTTGGATATTCAAATCCTACTCCTAATACTTTTTGAATCTTGCCTACGCCCCAGACTTGGCATGCTGCTGCTACTGTTGACCCCCAGTAAGTTCATAGGTTACAACAAGTTAGCACGATAAAGACTCCACGTTTGTAGTTGGATGGAAGTGATAAAATGACATTTGAAATGAAAGTCCGTGAGAGAGCAGCAGTCAATTCCGCAAATTTTTCATTGCTAATAAACTTACAATCTTTGATTTGCAGTTGGTAAAGCATATTCAAATTCAAGATCTCAAATTTGCGGAGGAAGGAAAGCAGAGGAGACAGAACTGGGAGCATTCCCATTTTTCATTTAGCTCAAAATGGGAATGCTGTCAGTTTGAAAAAAAAGGGCTCCAAAAAACTAGCCAGCAGAAATGTTCAACACTGATCCATTAGTTTATTAAATTTCTATTAATATCATAAGCAATCTGCTCAAACAATCTATTCAACCGATCAAAGACTACCTACTCTATGTTGAAATCTGAAGACAATTTAAGCATTCTGCTCATATGTGATTTTTCCAATTCTTCTATGGTCTCACCTGAAGCCAAAATGTTGAGATAATAGTTTGTTGAGGTGCACAAAAGGTGCAGAATAAAATCCAAACATCACTAAGGAACAGTAAACCATCACTCAAACTGAATATTGCAGTTAATTATTTTCGCATCATAACAGCAACAATCCACACAAACCTGATTTTGGTAGATCACCGTGTGCATCACTGATGAGATAGAACCAACTTGTACATCTTACACCATTCACTATGCGCTTTTGGTGCCCCATGGAACAGAAGCAATCGCCTTGTCTTGTTGTGGATGTGGTAGTAGCTTCAGAGTTGGCTAGCATCATGGGTAGGGCAGAGGCCAGAGGGCACTAACTTAACCTCGTCCTATGCTTGGCTGCTGCTACTTCTTGCGCTCGTTTCGGCTCCGTATAATTACATGCTGGCCTGTGGCCTTTGTTCTGACAGTGTTATCCCACTGCAACAACTGTGCTGGAATTGGTGTGTTGCTGTCAGAGAGCTTTTGGTTTCAGATTCCTTGGATACCAACCAAAATCTAGGGCAGTTGCAATTAGTGTGTTCTTGGATTAAAATCTGGTTCTAATCTAACCTGCTGCAGCACGAATCAAGCAAATGCCGCTGCACCCATTCGCCCATACATCAAACTTACCGTCATTGGGAGTGTAGTACAAAGGTCGGCATCACAATGCACATGAAAAACTAGTGCAAAATATTTTGAAAAGCATGAGTGGCAGACATCACATTGCACAGGAAGAACTCTTTCAAATTAATAAAATTATCTGATGACAGGATTTGATAAACCGACCACAACAGCTCGAATGTGTGGCAGAGTTTCAGGGGTAGAAGCCACGTATACAAATAGTCTGTACAACCCCAAATAATATCCAGATCATATACAACCTCAAATAGTATGGTCTGAAGCTCACTTAGTGTAAAAAAAACAGTCTTGCATTTTGGGACGAAGGGAGTAGTACGTAGTTGGACAACAACTTCCAGTTTACATGTGGGCGCATGCGCATGCATAAATCATCTAGGAAGCTCAAACACAAGATGACTTGCAGTTGCAGGTCTGTACACATAAGATGATTTGTCAACACGCTTGCAGGTTCCACGCGCAAGATAGGGCGATACCATTTTGTAGTCAGTAGGAAGAAAAAGAAACACTGTCATTTCAGATCATGTGTTCTGAAACTTCTTCGTTGCGTCCACTCGCATATGGTTCTTTTACTAGGGATCTGCCTGAAAAAAGGCAGAATTAAGTGAGCCATGATGATTCTATATACATGAGACATGATCAGACTTCAGACTTGCTCAAATCCTGGTAGCGAGACATCCGATCGAGGAGAGTTGCAAAACCATTGAGATATGTATGTTTCTGTGCATGGAATTAATAATTATTTTTCCTCCCTATTCCTACTAGTATTCCCATTTCTTTAGCACAAGAGAAGCATTCAGCACATCTAACCATTGTTTTTGTCATCATCTACATTTAAGATAGCAGTAGATTTCTAGAAGGAAGGGGTACAAGGCTTGGAATTCAAACTGAATCGCGTGCTCTCTGAAGTATGGAGTAGACACTATAAGGTGTGCATACAAACTGAACTTTCCCCTAGCAAGAACAGCTGCAGCCAACTAAAGAACAGGGGAAAAAATCATCAAGACCGACCTTTTGGAATTGTTCAGTTGTCTTCATGCCGACAGACTTGATCTATTCAAACTTAACTTTGGCAAGATTGTCTTGCTGCCGAAGGTTAAGGAGGCCGAACGGATCCAGCAGTTCAGACCAATATGCCTCCTTAATGTCAGTTTTAAGATTTTCACAAAAGTGGCTACAAATAGGTTAAACTCGGTGGCTGAACATGTGGTCCGACCGTCTCAAATGACATTCATGCAAGGAAGGAATATTATCGATGGGGTTGTAATCCTACATGAGGCCGTTCATGAAATGGACCGAAAAAACATGAGTCGAGTAGTATTTAAAATTGACTTTGAAAATGCATATGACAAGGTCAAATGGTCTTTCTCCAACAGGCCCTAAGGATGAAAGGTTTCTTCTATAAATGGCGCCAATGGATCCAAAACTTTGTAACTGGAGGTAGCGTGGCCATCAAACTCAATGATGATGTAGGCCATACTTTGACCCATGTCCCCAATGTTATTTTTTAAAATAACACACCTAGTAGGCCACTGGTCAGATGCAGGAGTATAAGTTGGCATTCGTTCATCCATCCATCCATCATATCATCGATAGAGCGCCGGCCGTGATCACGCCCAGCTCGCAATTCTACTCCCGGCAGCAGCCAGCAATCCTACTACTACTAGTCATCATTGCCGCCGTGGTTGAAGCTCAAGGGGGTTGCCTCCACAAATGCGGCGACATGGACAACCCCTTCCCTTGGGCATCGGCGTCGGCCCCGACTGCTTCCGCCATGGCTTGGAGGTCTTGTGCAACCACTCCTCCGACCACCCTCGCACCTTTTTTGCTGACAAGAGAGCATTCAAGCGTGAGATCTACTTGACCGATTCCCGGATCTACACCAGTGGTCCCTCAAGGTGGTCGCCATTGGAGGTGCTGAGCATATCAGTCGCCACGGGCGAGGCATGGTACAACGAGTCCTTGTCCAGGCGCCAATTCGTTTTCTAACAAGGGAAGAGCGAGCCGTTTTCTTTAGCGATGGCATTTCAGTTGTAAATACGTGTAACTCTAGCTTTTCATTTATTTTGGAGCTGGGCCAACGGGGCTTCTTCTTTTTACACTTGGGGAGGCTCTAGCTTCTCAGATTCAGCTTCTGAGAGATAAAACGTTCGGCTCGACTCTAAGTGTGGAGTTCGTGGAGTTGAAAGTTGAAAGTTGGAGGACTTTAGAACAAACCCTTAGTGAAGAAGATGAAAAGGATCCGGTGCAGAATGCAAAGAGAGCTGTGCAAAATCAATCGATTCAGTGGGGACTGCTGCTTCGAGACCTTTGACAAATCATACCCACTAGATCTGGATATGCACTCCGTCTACACAACCCACAATCCCGGCCGAGCTGTCTATGTCTTGGAGGAGGCTCACATGCAATTAGTTGTAGATCGAGCCAAGTTTGCATTGTAGTGGTTCTGTGGTAAGTAGGTGAGTGGATGAGACGATATATATGATAGTGTGTTAACTAGAATGGGGTGATTGTTCGGTTCATTGTGTGACGCCAACGTCAGGCAATACGGTCCGGTCCGTCCAGCCATGGTATAAAATGTACCTACTTCCTCCATCCTGTAATGTAAGAGCGTTTTCGACACTACACTACATGTGTTGAGAGGACAAGTTGCGTCTTGCTTTCTTTGATCCACTTCCTTTGCGCGCGCAGTTCTTGGTCGCCGTCGCCGTCAGGGACAGGCGATGCAGCGTGCAGCACCGCCGTAGCAGCCACACGCTTCACGACATCTTCCACTAACTTGACCGGTAGATGAAAAGACATCATGTGACCGGCGAAGGAGAAGCAGACCAGAGCACAACTGTGGAGAAGGAGCTCAGAACGGCAAAGCACAGGAGAAGGAGCAGAGCAGTGGCGGATCTAGCTAGGGGTGGGGTGGTGGGGGCAATGGCCCCCACATACAATTTGCGCGACTTAAACTTATTTTACTAGTGCATTTTTATGTATATTTAGTACTTTGTCAACTATTGTAATGTGTTTTGACAAAAAAAAAAGAGTCACCGGTGGTGTTACAACTTGGCGCAAATGATCATTTTAGTGCTAAAATTTATGATGTACATTGAAGTGGTGTAAAAACTTGGTTTGGGTGTGCAAATACAATGCTGACGCTCGCGATCGCATTTGTATACGCCTGCAATGTTGATGAGGCATGCCAGCATGGCATGGGCCCAATGCCAGTGACAGAACAATGAAGACGAGGCATGTTGTGTGCTCTTTCTGCAAAAACCGCCTTGATTTTTTATTTGTTTCACGCAAAAGCCCTTGACAAGTGCGAGAAATTTTTATTGAGCAAAAATGATCCGCTCGGGGATCAAGCTCAAGGTCCAGTTAAATGACTGCGCAGCTGGCCACCAGATGCCAACTACCTCACATATGCGGATAAGCATTCTTTAATCTTTATATCCTTTAATTAAACAACATAATTATTTACCTAATAATAATGCACACAATGCTTCTGATCGTATGTCGCGAAATTGCCCCTAGAGTTCGCATGAATTACCCCTATGCCACTGGTAAATGGAAAAAAATGATTCGTTTTTTTTTCTTCAAGTCGGCCGTTGCTTCTAATTCAATAGGCAGTGATCCCCCAACAAAACAAAAGTGCATTGCCACCCCGATTGGCTCGACCCTAGGTTCAATACCACATTCTCCTTTTTTGCTCCACCTTTTCTCTATTAGACAGATACCCGATTGGGCCGGCCCAGCGCGAAGTTCAACACTTATTTTTCTTACTTTTGTCACTTCTCTTACATTCGTTTTGTAATTTTTTTTCTTTCATATTTATTTCAAAATACTATGAATATTTTAGTTATAATAATCACTTATAGACTTTGAAAAAATGTTAATCATGCATTAAAGAAATGTCAAACTTGTATAGAAAAAATGTTTCCTCTATATTAAAAAAAAGTACGATGCATATAGAAAAATAATAATATATATTTTATTTTTATTAAATGTTAATAATGCATTAAAAATTATTAAATGTGCATAGAAAAAATGTTTCGAATGTATAAGAAAAATGTATAAAAAATATACAATGTGTATGGAACAAAGTAGACATAAAAAATATATGTTCTCAAAAATATTATCATGTATTTGGACAATGTCAAACATGTATATAGAAAATGTTCCTGGTGTATACAAAAAATGTAGAATGTGTATAAAAAATTAGACATAAAAATAAATGTGTTTTGAAAAATGTTGACCATGAAATTGGAAAGTACTATTCATCACCCAGGATGTAGAATAAGTTATTCTTCACCCGAGGTAATCTTACGATCGCTTCTTAAATAAATTAAGTTTGAAATAAAAATAGTTACATTTATATTGATTCACTACGTAAAATTTGGTATAAAAAATAAAAAATATAGGAAAAAATTGCATTTTATGTATGTTTTACACTATGTTTTTATATTCGTAATTTTACGTAACGTAAAATATTTTTTAGGTGAGTATATATTTTCTTACATTCTCTTTTTACGTATAAAAT
This sequence comes from Triticum urartu, assembly GCF_003073215.2. Classification (NCBI taxonomy): domain Eukaryota; kingdom Viridiplantae; phylum Streptophyta; class Magnoliopsida; order Poales; family Poaceae; genus Triticum; species Triticum urartu. The sequence goes on along the minus strand of NC_053022.1, from coordinate 580,301,279 downwards.
AAGACAATTTACAAAACATAAAAATACGGTACATTGATGTCAAAATAGAGAGAGGATGAAGAATGATTATTCCTCACCCAGGGTGACGAATAGCGCGATATATAAAATGCACATTGTTGCTGATACAAGCTTTACGTAAACCAATGGCTCATAGTAAAAATAAATTAAGAATATCGATGTTGATATGCAACCTTGAACATTTGGTATGCATGTCCTTAGAAATTGATTGTTTTTGACGGAGATGTCTAATATGATTGCAACGAAATTAAGACTTGACTTGCATTACAAAAAAACACATATATCGGGAATGCACATGCCGACTTGGTTGTTCCTTCCAAGACGATGTGGGTGGCCGGTGGCAGTGGCAGTGGTCCGACCCCCATAGCGAGGAGTCATAGGCAAGGCAGACCGGCTGTTGTGCGGGAGGACCAGACTTCAAGGTGGAGATCACCGGACTACTGTGGCTAAGGGGGAAAGTGGTTTCTATTTTTTTCTAGAGAGAGGGCTGGCCTTCCATGGATGTTGTAGGTAGCGGCAAAGCCAGCCATTATACGTGGGAGGGGAGAGAGGCTGTTTGGCTGTTATGTTGGAAACGGAACCACTGATGAGAAAGGAATGTGGAACCAAGCTGCTGTTGGTTTCTCAGAACTTTACCTGCGTATATATGCGTTTCAGGGAAGTTAGTGACGTGGCATGTTGAGATAATGAAAGTGGTGGGGATCATCTACTTAGAAATATATAGGATATAGGATATGACGCGGCTAGATGTGATTGAATACTGAGGTGTCTATGCTGCATGTTGAGATAAATCAAGCAGTAGGGGTGAATTCCTTAAGTATATAAGATGTGTGACATTTTTGTGTAATGAAATTACAATTGTCGGAGTGGCCGACCTGCTCGCCTGTCTGAGCGCAGGTCGCTGGTTTGAATTTCAGCGGCTGCATATGTTTTTTATCAAGAAATTAAAATTCTTAATTTATTTATGTTGTCTAACTGAAGATATATAAACTTAGTTTCTTTAGAGTTCTTAAAGCACTAGTTGGATGGGCATCGGTCTGAATCCTGCCGGCACCGTTTGGATCCTGATGGGCATCAGTTTCTATAGAGTTCTTAAAGCACTACTCCCTCGGTTCCAAATTACTCTACTTGTTGTGGTTTTAGTTCGAACTAAAACCACGACGAGTAGAGTAATTTGGAACGGAGGGAGTAGTTCTTAAATTCTTCGCTTGCTAGGTACTAGAGGTCACCGGTTTGAATCCTGACGGCATCGTTTTTCTCAATTAAAATTAGTGCCGTTGACAGCTGGGACCAGCCTGTCGGGGGCTTTTGTGTGGTAAATTTAAAGAAAAAACAAGGCAATTTTTGAAGAAAAAAAACACACACACACCTCATCTTCATTGCTCCATCATTGACAATGGGTCCCGCGCCACACTCGCATGTCTCGTCATCATCACAGGTGTATACAAATGCGATTAGCACCGTATTTACATGTCTTAGTCAATTTTTCACCACTTCAGACTTTGATGTACATCACAAGTTCTAACACTAAATTTTTTTATTTAGGAACGGAGGAAGCGTAGCTCACTAGTACCTGAGTGAAGTGTAGTTTTGAGGATGTTTTACCTAAGAAAAGTGGTGATGGCTTTCCAGGCCTGAGTTAAATCCAGTACAGGATGAAATTGCGTGCCCATGAAAAGCTTATGAGTTGGTAGCTCAATAATCTGTATCCAGTAAAGCATTTTACATTAGGTATTTGGAGGAACAAAAATATTAGTGCATTACTAATTCTAAAGAAAATTTATTAAGCTTACCTCTCTCCTTTTTATTTCTTTCTCTTTTCTATTTTTCTACCTTATTTTTGATTTAGTAAAAATACTAAATCAGTTCTAAAACTCTTGAAAATAATTGTGGGCACTGCTTGGATCATTCCAAAAGCCCTCTACTAGTTTCAGAATTATTCGAACATTTAAAATATTTATAGCAATTAAATGCCCCAATTCGAATACATTATGGCTTAATTAAGAAAAATCCAAAAATGTCCTAGAATTGCGTGCATAATTTTAGACAGAGGTTTGCATCTTTTTCAAAACTCATGAACTTTTTTGAAGGGCATTTTGGATTCATTGAAAAAGATTTTATATTGAACCTGGTTGAATTCCATTTGGTGCTAGGGTTTCAACATCCCGATTCCAAGTTTTAAAATTTTAAACATGATGCATGGATGCTTATGCAGTGACAGGCAAGGACTAAGCTAGGACTTTCACAGTTTGGGCACCTTCGAAATGTGCGAGATGCGGAAACGTCTTACCCTCGTTGGAGGAGACGACTACGTGTTTATAGGCAGGGGCGCAATAACCCTGATGCGCATACAGAGAGGTTAAGATATTACAGGAGATTTCAATCTTGGAGAAGAAGGGATAGAGATGGTTACAATAGATAGATATGAGAGCCAACTACCAAGTCTATCTCTAAGCCGGTCGTGTATCTCCTTGGACAGCCGTGACAGGTGCAATTACCTGTTTAACACCCTCCCTTAATCACAACTTCATCAAGTTGAGATTATGTTTGAAGTCTTCAAAGCTTGCATGCCTGCAGGTCGACTCTAGAGGATCCCCGGGTACCGAGCTCGAATTCGCCCTATAGTGAGTCGTATTACAATTCACTGGCCGTCGTTTTACAACGTCGTGACTGGGAAAACCCTGGTTCTTGCATGAAAGACAGGATTAGCAGATAGGTAAGTGGCACCAAGGTTATCACACTACAAACATGGAGCTTGAGTACTTTTGACACCAAGTTCCTTCAACATGGATTGTACCCATATAATCTCAGCTGTAGCATTAGCTAATGCTTTGTACTCTGCTTCTGTACTAGATCTGGAAACAGTAGCTTGTTTTCTTGCACACCATGAAATCAAGTTAGAACCAAAGAATACTGCAAAGCCACCAGTTGAGCGTCTATCATCTAGACATCCTGCCCAATCAGAATCTGAGAAAGCACTAATAAGTGTTGATGGTGTGTGACGCCCGGATAATTAGGCTACAGTAATCCCACGTTAACGATGCCACGTCACTCCGATTACTGTTGATAATCTCGCGTTAGTTCAAAATCATTTCAAATTCAATTTAAAAATTAGGCAAACAACAATAGTTTTCAAAAATTAAAACTATAATGTTCAGAGTGAGCCAAATAATATATAAGTAATTATGGCATTGGAACTACACTTTTATAAAATGTTCAAATACTCTAAAATGATTTAAACAGTAGCAAAAACAATTATTTAAATGCTTCTAAAATGATAAACTATTACAAACTAATATATTTAGTTGCCAAGTTAATTGTGACAGTGGTATAATTCCTATTACCAATTTAGGGATCATTTTGTACTTTACAAAACTAAAATGCAATGATGAACGAATTAAAACAGAAAAGGATAATAAATAAAAGAAAAGAAAATACAAAACAGAAAACAAAACTAACAAAAAAAAGAGAAGCAGACCCAGGCCAGGCCCAACCGGCCGCCCCCTCACCCCCCTGGCCTATAGGCCACAGCCCCACACCCCAGAAACCCTAACCCCCCACTCCTCTCTCCCCCTCCCCACGACCCCACGTCCCTCTTCCCTTCCCCGATCCAGATCGGGATCGGGGAAACGAACCTCCCGCCCGACGCCGCCACCCGTCGCCTCCACCTCGCCCTCGTCCGCCGCCACGCCGCCCCACGCCGCCTGGATCGCCCCCTCGCCGCCACTCCGCTAAGGCCGCTGCCCCTCCCGGCCTCCTCCTCGCGGCCCCGTCCCATCCCTCGTGGCCCGACGCCTGCTCGACGCCATCGACATCATCATCACCTCGCGTCGTCGCCGGACCCTGCCGGACCGCCTCCTCGACCCCACCCCGCCTCTCCATCGTCGGCCTGCATCGAGCCTCGCCGACCCCCTGCCCTGCAACGGGGGTGAGCAACCCCCTCGCCTCCTTCCGTATTCCCCGCCATAGACGTCGCCGCCAGTACGCGCTCGCCCACGCTTGGCCGCGGCCCTGCCTCGCGTGGCCGTACCCGGCCGCGACCGACGCCGTCCGTGTGTGCGCCCCGCCGTGCTCGTGGCTCGCCTCCTCCCGTCGCTGCCGCTGCTTCCTACTGCTGCTGCCGTCGTTCGCTCACAGCCGCTCGCCACTGCCGCTCTCCCCTGCTCCCCATCCCCGCGCGGCTGCCTTCGCCGGCGTCCGCCACCGCTCCCCGCTATCCCCGCGCCTGACGGAGTCCCTCTCCCGCCACTGCTGCTGCCGGGCGCCGCTCCGGCCGGCCTCGCCGCGACGCGCCCGGGTCTGCCTCGCCCGTTAGCCCGTGCCCTCAACTGGCAGGAGCCACTGACGAATGGGGCCCATGCCCCTGTCTTAAGAAAAAAGAAAAAAAAAAGAAATGTTAATAAAAGAATAAAATAAATACTAAAATAATTAATTAATTAGTGGTTCAGTTAATTAACTTAATTAATTTTTCCTAATTAACTAATTAGCTATTTAGTTAGTCCGAGGACTCCATGACAGAGGGGCCCCACCCCTAGTTAGCTCAATTTAAACCTCCTTTTAAAAATATGTGTCACTGACAGATGGGCCCCATTGACCTTGTTGACTGGTCAACTTTGACCCAGTCAACGCTGACTGTACTGCTGACTGGGCACTGACCGACCCCACACGTCAGGGTTGACCATGGTCAACTCAGCTGACTGATGACGTCATGATGACGTCATGCTGGTGCAATAATCCTATTTTAGTTTAATAATAAATCTAGGATATTGCTTAAACTTCAGAAATTCGTATAAAATAATCTGTAACTCGGATGGAGAAACTTTGTACATGAAAGTTGCTCAAAACAACGAGACGAATTTGAATACGCAGCCCGTTTATCCGCCACGCATCCCTAGTATAGCGAACACGCAACTTTGCCCCTCTGTTTCATCTGTCCGAAAACGCGAAACACCGGGGATACTTTCCCGGATGTTTCCCCCCTTCACCGGTATCACCTCATACCGCGATAGGGCACCCCTAGCACCGTTACTTGTCATGTCATGCATCACTATGCATATGCTTGCTTATATATTTATTTTTTCTCCCCCCTCTTCTCTCGATAGACACCGAGACCGACGCCGCTGCTACCCAGTACGACTACGGAGTTGACGATCCCTCTCTCTTGCCGGAGCAACCAGGCAAGCCCCCCCCTTGATCACCAGATATCGCCTACTCTCCTCTATACTGCTTGCATTAGAGTAGTGTAACATGTTACTGCTTTCGTTATTCCTATCCTGATGCATAGCCTGTCCTTACTACTACTATTGATACCTTTACCTGCAATCCTACTTGCTTAGTATAGGATGCTAGATTATCATCAGTGGCCCTACATCCTTGTCCGTCTGCCATGCTATACTATCGGGCCGTGATCACTCGGGAGGTGATCACGGATATATACTATTTACTTTATACATGATACATGTGGTGATTAAAGACGGGTCGGCTCGTAGGAGCACCCGCGAGTGGATCTTTGAGGCGGAGCGACAGGGCAGGTTCCGACCACCTAGGAGAGAGGTGGGCCTGGCCCTGGTCGGCGTTCGTAGATACTTAACACGTTTAACGAGATCTTGGTATTTGATCTGAGTCTGGCTACTGGCCTATACGCACTAACCATCTACGCGGGGACAGTTATGGGCACTCGACGTCGTGGTATCAGCCGAAGCCTTCGTGACGTCAGCAACGGAGCGGCGCGCGCTGGATTGGACTGGAACGCCACTAGGCTAGGTCTGCTTCCGGCCGCCCACGCAACGTGCAGGTGTGCTAAGGGCGATGGGCCCAGACCCCTGAGCGCTTAGGTTTAGACCGGCGTGATGACCTCTCTATTGGTCTAGGTGGGGCTGCGACGTGTTGATCTTCCGAGGCCGGGCATGACCCAGAAAAGTGTGTCCGGCCAAATGGGATCGAGCGTGTTGGGTTATGTGGTGCACCCCTGCAGGGAAGTTAATCTATTCGAATAGCCGTGATCTTCGGTAATAGGACGACTTGGAGTTGTACCTTGACCTTATGACAACTAGAACCAGATACTTAATAAAACACACCCTTCCAAGTGCCAGATACAACCAGTGATCGCTCTCTCATAGGGCGACGAGGGGAGGATCAGCGGTTAGGGTTATGCTATGCGATGCTACTTGGAGGACTTCAGTCTACTCTCTTCTACATGCTGCAAGACGGAGGCTGCCAGAAGCGTAGTCTTCGACAGGATTAGTTATCCCCCTCTTATTCTGGCATTCTGCAGTTCAGTCCACATATGATACCCTTATTCCATTTGATACCCATGCATATGTAGTGTAGCTTCTTGCTTGCGAGTACTTTGGATGAGTACTCACGGTTGCTTTCTCCCTCTTTTCCCCCTATCCCTTCTACCTGGTTGTCGCAACCAGATGTTGGAGCCCAGGAGCCAGACGCCACCTTCGACGACGACTCCTACTACACCGGAGGTGCCTACTACTACGTGATGCCCGCTGACGACGACCAGGAGTAGTTAGGAGGATCCCAGGCAGGAGGCCTGCGCCTCTTTCGATCTGTATCCCAGTTTGTGCTAGCCTTCTTAAGGCAACCTCGTTTAACTTATGTCTGTACTCAGATATTGTTGCTTCCGCTGACTCGTCTATGATCGAGCTCTTGTATTCGAGCCCTCGAGGCCCCTGGCTTGTAATATGATGCTTGTATGACTTATTTTATTTGTAGAGTTGTGTTGTGATATCTTCCCGTGAGTCCCTGATCTTGATCGTACACGTTTGCGTGTATATTTAGTGTACGATTAAATCGGGGGCGTCACATGGTGACTTGCTAAAATTGAGACCAAGATTGAGAGTATTCTTGACATATCTAACTATACGTTTTGCAGCAGTCCAATGAACTGTAGTGGGTGCATGAAGAAACTGGCAAACTTTGTTAATAGCAAAAGATATATCTGGTCTAGTGAGTGTCAAGTATTGCAATGCTCCTACTAGACTTCTGTACCTTGTGCTGTCATCTTGATTTAAAGGTTGTCCTTCTGTAAGAGACAATTTTTCTGAGCTTGATAATGGAGTAGGTGAAGGTTTACAACCTTGCAAGCTAGCTTTCTTAACCAGATCTGTTGCATACTTTTCCTGAGAGAGATGAAGTCCATCACCATGTTTCTTCACCTCAATTCCTAGAAAGTAATGCAAGTTTCCAAGATCCTTGAGTGCAAATTCTGACCCAAGATCCTTCAAAAGTCCTGTTATGGCCTCATCTGAAGAGCTTGTGACAATAATGTCATCAACATATATGAGAACAAATATATGTGTGTTGTACTTGTTGTAAATGAACAATGAGGTGTCAGACTTAGAAGGAATAAAGCCAAGAGTTTGCATTTTGTGACTGAGACGAGAGTACCACGCCCTTGGAGCCTGCTTCAGTCCATATAATGACTTGTCAAGTTTGCACACATGAGAAGGTGCATTCTTGTTCAAAAACCCAGGAGGTTGCTTCATGTACACTTCCTCTTCCAGAACACCATGGATAAACGCGTTCTGTACATGTAGCTGTCTGAGACTCCAGCCCCTGGAAACAACAATAGACAAAACCAGGCGAATGGTGGCAGCTTTTACAATAGGACTAAAGGTGTCCTCATAGTCTATACCATAACGCTGTTTAAAGCCTTTTGCAACGAGTCTTGCCTTATAGCGATCAATAGTTCCATCACATTTTCTCTTAATTCTGAATACCCACTTGTAGTCAATGAGGTTTTTACCTTACTCTGGAGGAACCAAATGCCAAGTCTTATTTTTCTGTAGTGCCATGTATTCTTCATCCATGGCCTTTTTCCATTTTTCATCACCAAGGGCCTCTTCAAGCGTGTGTGGTTCACCAGGTTCACCTGTGGAACAGACCAGCCCATATTTTGTTACATGCTTATAATTAACAGGTGGGATTACCCCTTTTTGTAGTCGTGTGCGGTGTTGGGACGATGTTGCTGAAGCTTGTGCCACAGAAGATCCCATGACATGCACCGGATCTGCTGTTGCAGTTGATCCCGAGGTGGATTCTGCTGCAGCGCCAGCCGGATTCACCTCAGCTTGATCTTCTGTGGCAGCCGAACGAGTTTTGCATGGCGCAACGATCACAGAAGATCCGGCCCTGCGTACCTCATCATTGTCGCATGATGGCGCATCAGCACAGGGTTCCGCACCTGTCCCCGCGCCTGTCGAGCGGGCTGCTTCGCGCCGCTTGTAGCAAAGCGGCTGGACTGGGAACCGCGTCCCAGTGGAGCCACCCGAGGGCCGCCAGGTGTCGAAGCCGGGGCCGCTCCCGCCCGAGCGCCCGACCGCACCTGACGAGGGAGCCGACGCGGATTCGGAGGTGGATCGCCCTAGCCCGCCTGGCGCATCTGCAGGCAGTGATCCCGAAGACGATGCGCCTGACGCGTCTGACGGCACGGATCCCAGGGAGGATTTGTTCCCTGTGCCTTGACACATGTGATATGGCTGTGTTGGGGCGATTTCTTCATTATTTTGGCCCTGGTTTTTTCTGCATGTTCTCCTGCATCATCACAAGGCTCATACATGGGATTAGTCAATAGTTGATCATCACAGTTATTACCCCCTTGATCAAGGCCGGTGAGATGAGGAGACAAGAGAAGGATTTCTTTGCGAAGAAGGGCTCCGGCGTTTGCGTTGGGTGTAGATCAGAAAAAGGGAACTTTGTTTCGTCGAAGACCACATCACGGGATATATAAACACGACCAGTGGCAATGTCAAGGCATTTAACACCTTTGTGTTGGGCACCGTACCCAAGAAATACACACTGTTTTGACCTAAACATAAGCTTCCTAGTGTTATAGGGACGGAGATTCGGCCAGCAAGCACAGCCAAAGACGCGAAGGGATTTGTAGTCTGGCTTAGTGTGGAGAAGCAGTTCCATGGGAGTTTCGTTGTGTATGACACGACTAGGAAGCATGTTAATAATATGTACAGCGGTTAAAAAGGCTTCGTCCCAAAACTTAAGGGGCATAGAAGCACCGGCTAGAAGAGCAAGACCAACTTCAACAATATGGCGGTGCTTGCGCTCAGCCGCTCCGTTTTGTTGATGAGCGTGCGGACATGACACGTGGTGTGAAATGCCAAGAGTTTGGAAGAAGGAATTCAACTTTTCGTATTCCCCTCCCCAGTCCGATTGGACAGCAATGATCTTACGATCAAACTTGCGTTCTACTAACGCTTGGAAATTCTGAAACACTTGGAAAACATCGGATCTTTTCTTAAGAAGATAAATCCAAGAGAATTTACTGTAGTCATTGATAAAACTGACATAATATGTGTGTCTACCAACAGAACTAGGGGCAGGGCCCCAAACATCTGAGAAGATTAATTGCAAAGGTTGAGTAGAAACACTAGTAGAGATAGGGTATGGCAATTGATGACTTTTTGCTCTTTGGCAAGAATCACAAAGAGTTTCAGTATTACGCTCTCCAACAAACGGGAGCTTATTCTTTCTAAGCAAACGTTCAACTAAAGAAAAAGAAGCATGTCCTAAGCGATCATGCCATCGTGTGGAAGATAACTTGATGGCACTGTAGACTTGTTTATTGAATCTTGAAAACTCCGGAAGCAACGGGTAAAGCCCTCGAACACATCTACCTCGATAGAGTACTTTCTTCGTGACCTGATCCTTGATCAAAAAGAAGAAAGGGTGAAACTCAAGGAAGACATGGTTATCAATGGCAATTCTATGGACAGATAGAAGATTCTTATGAGCACTAGGGACATGCAAGATTTTCCTAAGGTGTATTTTGCGATGAGGGGTATGTATAACTGAATGACCAACATGACTGATCCTCATACCTGCACCGTCGGCGGTGTGAATCTGATCCTTGCCGTGGTACTTTTCACGGAGAGTCACTTTTTCCAGCTCTCCAGTGAGATGGTTGGTGGCGCCGCTGTCGAGGTACCAGTTGGTGTCGACGCCATAGGAGCCATCTGCCGCTGCCACGACCTTTTCATCATCTTGGGAGTCTTCCTCGTCCTCGTCATAGTGGTACCAGCAGTCCCTGGCAGTATGACCAGGTTTGCCGCAGATCTGGCACCGCGGAACATCTGGATGGGTCCTGCCAGAGCCACCACCGCGACGTCCTCTGTTGCCAGATCGGCCGCCTCCGCCGCCACTGGTGAGACGTGCACCACCTGACCTCCCCTTGCCACGGGAAGGAGCGCGATAGCGAGAGCCACCACCGCGCCCACGGGTAGCCACGTTTGCTGAAGATTTGAAGCCGCCACCGCCCGATCCGTGGAACTGCGCCATGCGCTGTTCAAAGTTGCTGAGCATGGAGAAGATGTCGTCGAGGGAGGCGGGTGTGACTCGCGCGTCGAGCGCCGAGATGAGGGGCTGGTACTCCATATCCAGCCCATGCAAGATATACGAGATGAGCTCATCATCCTGGATCGGTTTGCCGGCGGCGGCGAGCTCGTCCGCGAGGCCACGCATGGAGGCGAAGTAGGCGGCGGCGTTCTGGTTGCCCTTCTGCGCGTTGATGAGGGAGGTGCGGATGTTGTTGACGCGGCTCAGCGACTGCGACGAGTACATGCCCGCCAGCGTCGTCCAGAGCGCATGCGCCGTGGTGACCGTGGTCACCGTGACGAGCACCTCCTTGGAGAGGTTGCTCAGCAGATAACCGAGCACCTGCTGGTCCTCCTTGACCCAGATTGGGTGGAGAGGGTTGGGCTCGAAAGTCTCCTTGCCGTCCTTGTCCTTGGCGGCGAGAAGCTTGGCCGGCTTCGGCGAGGTGCCGTCAACATAGTTGAAGACACCGGCGCCACGCAACTGCGGTGTGATCTGTGTGCACCATAGCACGTAGTTCGTGCGAGAGAGTTTCTCAATGACCTGCCCATTGAGGGTAGGGTGAGATGCGCCGGAGGAGGAAGACATGGTGTAGGGCACGATTGGAAATCGGGAGAAGCTAGATGGGAAGTAGGAGGGCTCTGATTACCATGTGCGAGATGCGGAAACGTCTTACCCTCGTTGGAGGAGACGGCTACGTGTTTATAGGCAGGGGCACAATAACCCTGATGCGCATACAGAGAGATTAAGATATTACAGGAGATTTCAATCTTGGAGAAGAAGGGATAGAGATGGTTATAGTAGATAGATATGAGAGCTAACTACCAAGTCTATCTCTAAGCCGGTCGTGTATCTCCTTGGACAGCCGTGACAGGTGCAATTACCTGTTTAACACGAAATACAAGTTGTTCGCTTGGTTGATCATCCAAAACCGCGTGTGGATAGTCAATCGTTTGCCCTGATTGTGGATGGCCTAATTGTGGCATGTGCCCTGTCTATGAACAAGACCATTTAAATTCGCGGTGCACCTCCTCTTCCAGTGCCACTTCTCCTAGCGTATCTGGACTGAGTTGAGTTTGGGTTCGTGGGTTGGTTTACGCGATGGCAAATCTTCTGTCTTGTTTCCAAAAAAAGAAGTAGAAGCCAGAATAAGGGAGCAACCAGTATAGGCTGACGTCACCGCAACATTCTTCAAACAGTTTCTGAATTTTACATATATAATAATAACTGTGATGCAAACTCAAACAGGTTTCTCCCGTCAGGAGAAACACAAGAGTTGGCTGGTTTTCCTGAAGGCTGAAGCCATGTCTTATTTGGTGCAAAAAGCTCTGGATTCACTGCCGGCGTCACCGGGGCTGAGGCAGCGACACTCTGAAGAAGTGAGCTGAGGAGAGTCCTAGAGCAGGTTAAAAATACAAATCGATCAGTATCTTCTCTATGATGCTGAACTGAGCAGACTGAAGTGATTTGGATTTTCAACTTCCAAAGCCTTCCACTAGCGGCGGCATATATATATAGGATTGGTATCAAATTGAAGAGCACCAAAACCAATAGTTTCCATATCAAGGTTCTGTGAAGATTTTTTTTACTTTGGAAATGATTCTCCCCCTAGCAAACGACGCTTATTCCAACCTTCAAACATCTTCCCGTAGGCTAGCTGATATAAATCCAGCAGTTTCACACAATTCCCAACACAAGAGATATAAGTAAGTAAACTTGTGAGCAAACTGTTTTTCAGACCAGACCAGTTTCAGTAAACTGTTTTTCAGAAACAACAGTTTCAGGCATTGCAATTTGCAAATATGTTGGAGTACGCGTATGCACACGTGTATTGATAGGTACAGTAGTACCCATGCCTGCTGCGTCCTCCAAGTCGATCACCACCAACTGAGTAAGGTAAGGGCAACACAGGACGGCGGACTGGGCGTCGAGTGGAGTGGAGGTTGGTCACAGGTTCATGTCCACCACGAGCAGCGCGTCCCCCTTGCGCACGTCGAACCCTCGCCTGACCTTCCCGCCGGCGCACCACGAACTTGTTCCCGGCCTCGCTGGAGGAGTTGGCGCTTGCGATCTATGCCCAGGCCAGTGTCTGAGGGCCTAGCCAGCCATGCTTATTGGGCACTGGATACTATAGTGGCCCCAATCTATTCTGAACCCGCGGGCATGACTTGCTTGCTGCAACTTTTTTGGTCCCTGACCGAGCGGTCCTGTTTTCGGACCGACCAAGCCCAGGCCGGACCAACCACCAAGTCCGTCGATGTGTGCGCGAGAAATTAACTGACAGCTGAAACTTTGACCAAACTGACCAACTGAATTTTCTGAAAATTTGACAGCACCTATATATTTTACTGACAGCCTCGGCGCTCGCCCAGAAGAAGCGCAAGAACGCCTCGAACAGCAGCCGCGGGTTCACCTTGAGAGCGTCCGGGATCATGCCCAGTTCTTCCTTGTGGGTTGTGGCGCCTCAATCTCTCCTCTTCTCTCTCTGAGAAAGCGGACCAATCCAGTGTGGAACTACCACCAGACCAAGTATTATTCAGATCAAATATGCAGCTAGTACACAACTGCAAAGTCCACAGTCAGTGATAACAGCATCACTGTGTCAAAACTCGCGCTAGTTACCGTAAAACAGTGCGCCACCCTCTGCCCGTGGCTGCTTCTCCTCTACAAATGTTTCCTTTTCATCTTCTTTTTTTGCTCTAATTTGAAGCATTAGACTGCATGTTTGACGACCAGTAGGTTCACAAGTTGCATCTGTATTATCTGGAGATTCAGTTTTGTCTTCATTGCAGAAACCACCACCCAAAATCTGAATTCACAGATTGTTTGACCTAGCAAGCAACCAAGGCCTGCCGCAACCTTTGGGACGACAGATTGTTAGACGCAGAACTTCATTATTTGCCGATGATGTCAGGACCATTCTTCTTAGGTTCCACTCGCGAGTCACTGGAATCACTCCATTACAGGGGAATAAATCTTCAGTATAGTCACAGATTCAGTAATAGTCTTCATGTGAAATGAGGGCTGCTGAGTGGACATGGCTGCAATAGGGAATGGCCACGGGTGTTTTTGTTGGACTAATGGCAACCAGAAGGAGATCCAATGTAACTTGTCCCAAGATAAGAGTCCCGAATTTTGTAACCCATTTGACAGTCGTCACACTAGGCATTCTATAACTGAATTCACGTATTGAATGTATCACTGAAGGAGAGCTTGCAAACACGTTGAAATAACTGCTCACAGGTGGAATTACAGTCGAAGTCGACTCTTCTTCATTGCTGAGCAGCATCTAAATCACACAGGTGCAATCCTCTCGACCCCATATACTTGTACTAATACTATATGTGAGCTCTGCAACTGAATTTCTTGAACCATTGTTCCTGAGCATAGTTGTAGTAGGTAGGAGGTCCCTGAATTCTTCCACAATCCATAGCACCCTTTTCTGCATTGTGCATAGTACTAATCTTAGTTGGAGCAAGAAGCACGTTGAGCCACTGTACAAGATGAACAAGAGTGACACAGGAAAAACTGAATTGGTATGTATGCCACAACTCCCTTACTAGAGTAATAAGTGCCTCTCGATGGAACTCATAGACGAAATCCCAATGGGAAAAAATAGACAGCTCCTGCCACACTAAAACCTGCATGTGTTGCAGTATCAGTTGTCCTACAAGTCGTTCCACCGAATCTCGAGTTGATCCATGCATCAGCCCTTATACTTGCGGAGATACTAAATGCCCGGCGTTGCACTGAATCACTTATATGCACAATGTAATTACACAAGCTGATTTGACAGGGGCCTGCCATTTCCAAATTGGAAAGGGAGGGCCGCTGATTGAGATTGAACATCGTTGAAAGGTCAGAGCTGTAAGAATTGATCTTGTGGAAGCGTTCCTACTCCCGATGGGAGCCGCGTTGTGTCTATTTATTGGGGGACAGGAATTGCCCCTGTCGTGGCTTACAAGTTTACGACGATCGCTAGGATTCATCGATACATGAGGAGTCCGAGAAGGAAACGAGAGAGGTAGAGATAGGAGGGAGGTTTAGATTACAAGAGTTAAACAGATTTTCTAACACCCTCCCTTAATCTAAACTATCCTATATTCAAATTTCTCTTGAACTCCTCAAACGGCCTTACTGGAAGAGCTTTAGTAAACCCATCTGCTAACTGATCCTTGGATGGAATAAATCGTATCTCCAACTTCTTTTCAGCAACTCTTTCTCGTACAAAGTGAAAGTCTATCTCAATATGCTTGGTTCTAGCATGAAAAACTGGATTAGCAGACAGATATGTAGCACCCAAATTGTCACACCATAGACAAGATGTACGATGTTGCTTGATTCCTAACTCATGAAGCAATGATTCCACCCAAATAATTTCAGCAGTTGCATTTGCTAGTGATTTATACTCAGCCTCTGTACTTGACCTTGATACTGTGGCTTGTTTCCTGGCACTCCAAGAAATAAGGTTTGATCCAAAGAATACTGCAAATCCTCCAGTTGACTTTCTGTCATCACTACATCCTGCCCAGTCAGTCCAGTTGACTTTCTGTCATCACTACATCCTGCCCAGTCAGCATCAGAAAAAGCACTAACAAGTGTAGAACTTGATCGTTTGAACTGAAGTCCCAAACTCACAGTGTGCTTGATATATCGTATAATCCTTTTGACAGATGTCCAATGAGTGGAGGTAGGAGCATGCAAATACTGACAAACCTTGTTTACAGCAAATGATATGTCTGGCCGTGTCAAAGTCAAATACTGTAGAGCTCCAACAGCACTTCTATATTTTGTACTTTCTTGTTCATTAAGCGGTTCTCCTTGATATGCTGAAAGTTGTTCTAAAGAAGACAATGGCGTAGGTGAAGGTTTGCAATCCTTCATTCCCATACGAGCTAGAAGCTCAGTAGCATACTTTTCCTGATTTAACATTATGCCATCTTGAGTCTTCTTAACTTCAATGCCCAAGAAAAAATGTAAGTCACCTAGATCCTTCAATGCAAACTCTGAACTCAAGTCACACAAGAGGGCATTAGTTGCATTTGATAGTGAGCTTGCTACTATGATATCATCAACATATATAAGCACAAAAATCACTGTATGTGCCTTATTATAAATAAACAAAGATGTATCTGCTTTGGATGGAACAAACCCAAGATGCTTCAATTGCAAACTTAACCTTAAGAACCAAGCTCTAGGTGACTGCTTCAGACCATAAAGAGCATTATCAAGCTTGCAAACATAATGAGGTGTTTGTTTATTCTCATACCCTGGTGGTTGCCTCATATAGACCTCCTCTTCCAGAACACCATGCAGAAACGCGTTCTGAACATCTAGCTGTCTAAGACTCCAACCCCTGGAAACAGCAATCGCTAGCACAAGTCTTATAGTAGCAGCTTTAACAACTGGACTGAATGTATCCTCATAATCAATACCATATCTTTGCTTAAACCCTTTCGCAACTAGACGTGCCTTGTACCTATCAATGGAGCCATCTGCTTTTCTTTTTATTCTGTAAACCCACTTGCAATCAATAATATTTTTACCTCTCTGACTTGGTACCAAGTGCCATGTTTTATTCTTCATGAGTGCACCATATTCTTCATCCATAGCTCTTTTCCATTTAGGATCTCTAAATGCATCACTTAGTTTTGCTGGTTCACCTGAAATACACAACATGCCATATGGTATTGTGCCATCTGTTCTTTGTTTAGGATTTCTAATACCTTTTTGAAGACGAGTCATGACACGTGTAGCAACAGGTTCTGGTCGTGCTGAACCCTACGCAAGAATATGCACAGACCGGCTAGATGTAGAAGATCCAGGAGAATTTTTAGAATCAGCCGCAGACGATCCAATAGCCTCCTGTGTGGTGGCCGTTTCTTGTGAGGCCACAGAGCCAGTCGCCGCAGCCGATCCGGAGCCTGACGCAGTATTTGGCTGCATGTGGGAGCAGCGTGCCGCAGCGGTTGGCTGCATGTGCCCGCGCTGTCGCTCCCGGCTGGCAGGCTCCCGATCCGAGGTTGCTGCGCGCCCGTGATCCGAGGCTGCTGCGCGCCCGTGATCCGAGGAGGATTCCTGCACAGGAGTGGCAGGCGCCGCCAAATCGTCCTCGAAGACCGCACCTGCTCCCTCTTCTTCATGCACATGAAATAACAGATTGTTTTGATCATTTTGAACACCAATTTCTGCACCGTTTTCTGCACCGTTTTCTGCACCGTTTCCGTCAGAGACCTGCACACATACAGAAGGAGCACTTCTAGGAGCATTATCACGTTGGTTAGTACAATTGTTATCTCCCCCTTGATCAAAACTAGGAGACATGGATGGAAGGAGAAGTATTTCTTGGCGAAGAAGGGCATCGGCGTTGGGATGAAGTGATGCAAAAGGAAATACTGACTCGTCAAACACAACGTCTCTAGAGATATATACTCGTCCCGTAGAGATGTCAAGGCACTTGACTCCTTTGTGCATGGGGCTATAGCCTATGAAGGCACATTTTTTTGAACGGAACGCAAGTTTGCGCGTGTTATAAGGCCTGAGATTGGGCCAACAAGCACATCCGAAAACTCTAAGAGACTTGTAATCTGGTGAAATACCAAAAAGACGAGTGATGGGGTTCTCAAAGTTGATGACTTTGCTAGGACGAATGTTTATAAGATATGTGGTAGTAAGAAAGGCTTTATCCCAAAATTTCAACGGCATGGAAGCGTTTGCTAGCAATGCTAGCCCTACTTCAACAATATGGCGGTGTTTACGTTCAGCCGACCCGTTTTGTTGGTGAGCATGGGGACACGAAACATGATGAGAAATTCCAATATTTTGAAAGAAGGAATTTAGTTTCTCATACTCACCACCCCAATCTGTTTGCATGGCAAGAATTTTGGAGTTCAATTGTCGTTCAACAAGGTTTTGGAAGTTGCTAAAAACTTGGAAAACATCAGATCGTTTCTTTAGCAAATAAATCCAGGTAAATTTACTATAGTCATCAATGAAGCTTACATAGTATGAAAATCTACCAACTGAGGTAGGAGCTGGTCCCCACACATCAGAGAAAATAAGTTGCAATGGAGCAGTGGAAATACTAGTGGAAATAGGATAGGGTAACTGATGACTCTTAGCTTGTTGACAAGCATCACAAACTAACTCAAGGCTAGGCTCATAGGAGAGCTTATTTTTACTAAGGACATGTTGAACTATAACTGAAGAAGGATGACCTAAACGACTATGCCACTTTGCCGAAGATGGTTTGGTGACACTCCAGGCTTGTTTATTCGACCATGATGAAGATGATGATATGAGTGGATACAAGCCTCCCTCACACTTTCCTCTAAGGATGATTCTCCTCGTTGCCAAGTTCCTTGACCACAAAAGAGTAAGGGTAAAAAATTATGAGAACATTATTATCGCGGGTAAAGCGATGAACAGAGACAAGATTCTTGGATGTATCAGGGACATGTAAGACATTGTTTAGATGCAAGTCTTTTAAGGGGGTTTTAACAATTGAATTTCCAACATGTGTAACGTCCATACCTGAACCACTTGCCGTGTGCACCTGGTCACCTCTCCATGGTATCTTTCTCTCATCGTCAGCTTATCAAGCTCCCCTGTAATGTGCTCGGTGGCGCCAGAGTCTGCATACCAGTTTGTGTCAATCCCGTAGGAGTTTGTGACGATGTTGGCCTTCTTTTCTTCGTGATCCTCATCATACCGATGCCAGTAGGCCCTTGCGCCGCCGGGGTGATGCTTGTAGCAGATCTGGCACTCGGGATAATCCCGTTCTTGCTGTTGTGGCTGTTGTGGTTGTTGTCGTGGGCGTTGCTGATGACCACCGTAGCCGCCGCCGCGAGCGGGAGAGGGGGAGGAGCGGTCACCGCGATCACCATGGCCACGCCCCCTGTTTCCTCGCCCACGGCCTCCTCTTGGTCTGTACTGCCCACGCCCTCTGTAGATGGCATTGGCAGAGGAGCGAAACCCGCCTGGACCATCTCCTAGCATCTCCATCCTCTGGTCAAAAGCAGAGATCTGCGAGAAGAGATCATCGACCGTAATGGAGTTCTTGATGGCACCAACTGCTGCTACAATGGGATCATAGTCTCGATCGAGTCCAGCCAAGATGTAATCAACCATCTCTCCATCGGTTACTGGGCGACCCGCTGCAGCGAGTTCATCTCCGAGGCTTTTCATCTTGGCGATGAATCCATTGCTGGACATGTTGCCCTTTTTGGTATTGGAGATTGCGATCCTCAGATTTGTTATCCGGGACTGAGACTGCGCAGCGAACAAAGTAGTAAGAGCAATCCAAAGATCATAAGTACTGTCTTTACCTATGACTTGTGCAAGGATCTCCGGGGTCAGCGAATTGAGCAAATAGCTCAGGACCTGCTGGTCCTTCGACAGCCACGGGCCATATAGAGGATTGGGCTCTATGGCCGTGGTCTTGTCCGCCTTGGTGGTTTCCACCGTCTTCGGTGGTGCGGCGTCACTGCCGTCAAGGAGGCCGGTCACCTGCGCTCCACGCAGCGCCGACATTACTTGCGCCTTACTGTCTTTACCTATGACTTGTGCAAGGATCCCCGGGGTCAGCGAATTGAGCAAATAGCTCAGGACCTGCTGGTCCTTCGACAGCCACGGGCCATATAGAGGATTGGGCTCTATGGCCGTGGTCTTGTCCGCCTTGGTGGTTTCCACCGTCTTCGGTGGTGCGGCGTCACTGCCGTCAAGGAGGCCGGTCACCTGCGCTCCACGCAGCGCCGACATTACTTGCGCCTTACTGTCTTTACCTATGACTTGTGCAAGGATCCCCGGGGTCAGCGAATTGAGCAAATAGCTCAGGACCTGCTGGTCCTTCGACAGCCACGGGCCATATAGAGGATTGGGCTCTATGGCCGTGGTCTTGTCCGCCTTGGTGGTTTCCACCGTCTTCGGTGGTGCGGCGTCACTGCCGTCAAGGAGGCCGGTCACCTGCGCTCCACGCAGCGCCGACATTACTTGCGCCTTCCACAGGAGGTAATTCCCCCTTGCAAGCTTTTCTGTTGGAGATGCGCCGAGGTTGAGGACGACGGCGCTCGATCTTGCGGCCATGGTGATGATAGGGTTTGGTTTCTGTTTGCTAGATAGAAGGGAAGAGGCTAGCTCTGTATACCATGTAAGAATTGATCTTGTGGAAGCGTTCCTACTCCCGACGGGAGCCGCGTTGTTCTATTTATTGGGGACAGGAATTGCCCCTGTCGTGGCTTACAAGTTTACGACGATTGCTAGGATTCATCGATACATGAGGAGTCCGAGAAGGAAACGAGAGAGGTAGAGATAGGAGGGAGGTTTAGATTACAAGAGTTAAACAGATATTCTAACAAGAGCAGGCTCCACATGACACATGAATAGCAGCAGCAAATGATACCCGATAGTCAGACCAAGTGTCCTCGTTGATGCGATGCATGCTTGTCTACAGCTACTTTCTGCTTGGCGGTTGGCTCGTCCAAGACAGCCTCATGGCTCTGTACAGCACTCTTCTGAGTGGAACTGTTATTGCTAGCAACATGTGCCAGCATTGCCTGCTCAAGATCCTCACATGTCATCGTAACTGGAGCTGGCTCTGGGATACCAGGCATGGCTGTACTGTTCAGGAAATGGAAATGATAGTAGCTTTGATGAAGCATCGAATCTATCGGTAGTTTATTTTGATGATAAACTCTGAATAGCACCATCAGACACACGGTTGGACCAGGAGATATGTTTTGTGGACCTGGATTTTCATTTTTCACTACCATGCAGAGCTGGCTCTTTGATGGCAAGTCCTCTGAAGGTTTTGAATCTACAAGACATCAAAATAAAACCAACACTGTAAAATAAAAGGAAAAGATCACCAAAACGAAAACTGTAAAATAAAAGATCATCAACTGTAAAATCTACGGGATAAAAAAATTATCAAAAGAAACGATCATCAAACGAACACTGTAAAAATAAAGTATAAACATGTATTTTAACCAAAATGCATGTTGCATGCCATAAGAGAGGGGTATGTGCTGTGCCTTGGGGGTCGATTTGGACCGGTCTTGACCAGAATTGGCTAGGGTTCGTCGCTCGGGTTACGTAGATCAGAAGAGAGGAAGAAAAGGATGACAGCTAAGCTACAATACAATAGTTCGTCATTAACTTTCTTACCCTCTCAATGCAAGTCCAATATGACCTATATAGTTCATTACAACTCAGCTGTTAACGTGAATTCAAATACTGTAAAGATAAATCTAATGACATGCAAACGGTGGAGTTAACTGATCCCTTGTAAACCTCACTGGACTTCCAATCCTGGCCGTTCGTTGACTGAAGCTTTTAGTGTCGATTCTGCGTGACACTTTGGGGTTCAGACTTAGCATCAGTACCCAGGTGCTGACAATGCCAGCGCCTTGAAACATCACCTGTCCTCAAGGCTGAAACGAACGAAAAGTTGTCTCAGTGAACCTGAAATCTTCCCAGGTGGTACCTTCTTGCAGTGGATGGTAGACAGGGCAACATTTTCATATACTTTAGCAAACCAATATGCATCTAGCAGACATCATGCTTAATGTCAGCTCTTAGACCTCCTACGAAATAACTTATGAGAAATGTTTGTTGTAAATATGGGTGGTCTCTTCTCGCCGACTGTAAACACTCCTCAGATTGGTCTATGTATTGCAGAACGAGCATTAGCCTATGCAAAATTCCTGCCAATTCACTGTTTGCCAGGGAATGCACATGTTTTTCATCCACACATTTGCTTTACCACAAAAGTGTCCTGTAGCAATATCCAGCCACTGTTCTATAGGTGTCCCAGACATGTCAAAAAACTTTTCCATTGCTGCAAGCCTGCAACTACCAAATAGGATCCTCTCCTGATAATAATGGAATTTCAAGTATGGGTCCTTTAGGACAACATCAACATAGAAAGATGTTCCCCCCATCTGCTGAATTCTCTCAGTTCTGTCCATTTCCATCCACATCCCTCTCTAATTTTGTGGCATATTTGGTCCCTTGGTGTGGACAGAGAAATAATGACCAGTCATTGCATTATACACTTCACCTTGTTGTGTTTGTTGCTGCATATGCATATGTGCCTGTGAAAAATTATGAGTTGGCAAAGTACCTGGCTATGGGGGAAATGATTGTTGTTTGACATGTGCAACGGGGGTACATGTATGCCATTTGGATGAATGATATGAGTTGTTGAATACTACCTCCGTCCCGTAATATAGGACGTTTTTTAACACTAGTGTAGTGTCAAAAAACGTCTTACATTATGGGACTGAGGGAGTAGTTAATAGCATACGGGTAGTCATGCAAGGAGTACTGTCTGAAAATTGCTGCAGAGGTAAGAACAGATGTGTGTACTGGTAGTTGCCATGGTGGTGACTGACTAGCAACAGGGATGTGCCTAGTAACTGGTGTATGACTACTTTCTGAAACTACACAACTACAGTACCAATCTGTCCTTGAGTTTTCTGTTCAGATGTTATAGCTTCCTGTACTGACAAACTAGCTAAGCTACAGTACACTAGTTTGTGATCAACTTTCTTACCCTTCCATTGCAAGCCCAACGACTTATATAGTCCATTATAATCCAGCTTTATAACTCAGCTGTTAACGTGAATTCAAATACTGTAATGGTAAATCTAATGAGATGCAAACGATGGAGTGAACTGATCCCTTCTAAACCTCACTGGACTTCCAATCCTGGCCGTTTGTTGACTGAAGCTTTTAGTGTCGAATCTATGTGACACTTTGGGGTTCAGACTTAGCATCAGTACACAGGTGCTGACAGTATGTCCACAAAATTTACTTCTGTTTGGAACTTTTCATAGCAAGACGATTCTAGTTCTAGTAACCGACACATAGCATATCCCACAATTATGAAAGAGGGTTACCTTCATGGCAAAACCAGCGAGCAAATTTGGATGATTCTACAGACGTGGCCATCATATCAGCAGCTGACTCTGCAAAAGGCGGCAAAGACAGAATAAACACATGTCAGTTAATAGATACCTGAATGCCCAACAAACTTGTAATTTCATTCTTACTAGAGCACCTTGCAGCAACTTAGCAATAACCAGGAATATTTTCACTTCTGCACTGTGATCACCAAATGCTAATTTTAAGCAGGAGCGCATAATGGTTTAAGTTGTGGGTATGATGCTATCTAAAGAAGTAAAAGGTCTAATAAATTTACATCACCATTGGCTATCAACATGCAAGACTATATGTACATGACCTACATTATTTAAGATAAAAAAAGTCTCAACACCCATCCATCCCCAGAAACAAAAATTGTTGAAATGGCACAGGAAAATATATCATAATTGAGCAAGACCTATTGGCATTTACGAATGACATGAACAACATAATACCGCCATAAAATCAGATATAAAATTGCAGAGGTGCAAGTTCAGCCAACAGCACATTTACATTCGCAGGGTAAGGTTGGTCCATGTCGCATGTTACATACAATCTCTAGCACAATATACGAGAAGGAGCCTCTTCTTCTCTGAACAAAACTCCTGCTCAGTCACATAAGGCCATACTTGTTGCTTAAGCCGCTTCAGGGCATCGGCATCGCGCTTAGTGTACATAGCAAGCAAGGACCTGAAAGCATCATGCATCATCTACATCCAGTCTCAACACATCTTATCCTCCAAGGAAGGATGCACCATCGGTCTACAACATTCAGTCACGCATTCTTATTTTCTGAAAGCTGCAAATGAAAAATCCGCAAGTGCATAGAAAATCATTAAGCATGCTAGCTAATTCCGAATTTAAAATTCATGTATTTTGTTTCTTAGACCTGACTCTAATTAAAACAATAAGATTTTGAAGAACAAAACATCTAATTACACCATCAATAACATAACTCGGCCAAGAACCTGTTGTAAACACTTACCAATTTAATTACTCAAAAAAATTTGGTATGAGGAAACACTGATAATATCCATTGCCACAAATTGATCCACTTTGATGCACATATGCACAGGAAGAAACAATTAAGCGCTCTCAGCGGGTCCTCGTGAAGCTATCTAAAAACTACTACCTCTGTAACATTTTATAAGACAATTTTAGAGTCCATGGCAGTGTCAAAAAGTGTCTATTATGTTACGGAGGGAGTACATTGCTACTTTCACATATTAGAGTATTTTCTCACTCACCCAATTTCACCTCACAAAAATCATTACCAGAGTTGCACTAAGCAGCTCCTGCTCAGTGGCATTACCACATACACAGGTAAAATGAACAATACATGTGTTAAAATACATAGGTGATCCATATAAATGTAGGGTATATAGTTCGCACAACAGAAATTTAAACATTCGTGACAACAGGTATGGATGGGTATCCACAGATATACATATTCACAAATACTTCCCATTAGGACGCTGAATTTGCGCTAGACACATTTATATATTTGCTACAAACATGATTGTCAAATACATTGTTGGAGACACTTTAATTAATTGATGAACATGGTGGAAAAACTTGTACTGCAAATTTAGGAACTACAGACGATTAAAATGACAGTTTTGTAAAACAACTCCAACTCCAAGATGTGCTAGCTTCCCTGTGGTCACATACAGGCAATCCAAACTGAAATGATTGCATGCTAAATTGTTGACAGCTCTTGAACTAGACATGTGAACCTTTTCGTGTATGATACACATACCTAGGCTCTAGCATACGCTTATATACTTATTTCTTAACCAAAATGAAGAACACAGGGACATTTGAAATGATAATTTTATGACGTGTTACCGAAATACCAAAATTCTTGCAATGCAGAAAATTAAAAAAAAAAAACTTGAAACGCACCACCACCTAGTTTGAAACTAGATTTTTTTTGTGCATTGCAGAATGGCCTGGTCTCTTTTCTAATCATGGCATGAGGATGAACAAGTTCATAACCGCTGCATGCTTTCTTCTCTACTGAATGATGGAATCAACAAATCATGATTCAGGACGAAAATTATCAGTTTCATCAGGCATTAGAAATGTCCAAACCAGCATGTAACAGACATACAATAGCGGACAATTTGCATATAATTAGGCAAAGAACACCAAAACATGTAACAGACATGTAAAATATCCAAACCAGCATGAAACAGATATACAATGGCGGACAATTCACATCTAATCAGGCGAGGAACACCAAAACATGACTTACCAACTTGCGGGAGTCAAAACTTTTGTGTGCCATAAGCAGTTACATTTTCCATTGCAGGTTCTTGTTCATGAAAATCTGAATCTAGTCGGCACTTCCCCCTTGCAAGCTACTGCGTAGTCTTCAGAGAGCTGCGGTGCAGCTTCCTTGTGAGGGCATATGAACTTCTCCATGAACACCTTCTCTGTCAGCGTGACAGCAGAACAGTAGTCCCGGTCATGATCTAGCAATCCATTTTCCTTAAGAAACCTTGTAACGTAGTACCGTGGCTTTAGCCGACCTTCCAGGCTGAAAGTGAGCAATGTCGACCGTGGAGCAATGTATGCTGGTGACAATCCCACATCAGAGATCAGGAAGTCTGACTTGCTCTGCAGCAGGTCCTTGGACAATGCCAGCACCATTGGGGCCTTACAGAAAGCAATGCCCACCTCAGCACCGGACCACCTGAAAATGTTCTTCAAGCTGTCCACTTTGGCGGCGATACTCTCCTCACGGAGAGATGCAGCAGCATTCAGCGCACGCCAGAACATCCTAGAGCCATGGGGTACGCCTAGACCTTCGGCGCATGCCACCATCGCCCGGAGGCGCTCTATGTTGATGGTGAGCATATCACAAGCACCTAGCCCGCACTTGTGCAGGAACGCGACATTGAGCTTGGTGACCCCCTCCAGGCTGTACGTGAGGAGATTGGTATTGAACTTCATCGCCTGGATGAACTTGTCGGGTGAGGCGAAGAGGGGCAGGTAGTACTGTAGCTTGGCGACGGCGGATTTGTTGCCCAAGGAGTAGCCGGCGAGCGAGACGATACGCGCGATCTCGCAGCGCGAGAGGCCGAGGCCGGCGAGCCCCGCGACGTTGGAGGCCAGGGCTTTATCCAGTTTGGCGCAGAGGAGCCTGGGGTCCCTCGCGACGGCCGTGGCAACATCGGCGCCGGAGAGGCCGATGCCGGCGAGGAAGGCGAGGACGGTGTCGGGGTTGGAGGGGGACTTGAGGTGGGGGAGCTTTGCGGAGGCCTTGAGTGCGTGCGCTCGGGTGAGGCCGCAGGTGGAGACGAGGTAGTCCTCCACGGCGAAGGTAGCGTTCGGCGCGGCGGCGGAGATGAGGCGCGCGGTGGAGATGGGATGCGGGAGAAGTGGCTGGATATGCAGAGGAGAGGAGGTGGTTGAGGACGCATCACCGGAGGCGGAGCATGGCCGCGAGGGATTTTTTTTTTTGAGAAATCTGGCTGTCTTTATTGATTCATGACAATGTTTATAAGTACACGGCTTGGGTCACGAGGAGTACCCAACCAAACATGTCTACCTATATCTAGGTTACAAGCAAATTTAGCGAGATTATGAGCCTCGAAATTAAAATTCCTACGCTCAAAAACAAAAGAGCAGGACGTAAAACTATCTTTGCGGTTCATTATTTCATGTATAACAGCCGCATTGGGCCCAGTTGTCCTTTCATTGATATCCTGCACCACACCTTGGCAATCCGATGCCACCTTGATATTCTGCTCGTGTAGATCTTCCGCCAGCGCTAGAGCCTCCCGACACGCGTATGTCTCCAGGATCATCGGGTCGCGTACGCCCCCATAGACCACGGCTGACGCGCCAAGATAGTTGCCATTTGAGTCACGGCAAATTGCGGCTGCCACTCCCACTCGCCTGTTTCTTGATAATGCACCATCCACGTTTATCTTATGTGAGCCAGGCGGTGGTGGAATCCAACATCGTTGCTGCTCCCTTGCCGCTTGACCTTGTACCCTCGGTTCACAATCGATAGCCTGGTGTAGCTCTTGAAGATAAGAGTCTACAAAGGAAATAGTCTGGTGTGGATTTTGAAAAAGGGATTCATAAATCGCTTTGCGCCTTGCGTACCACACAGCCCATAATGTGACAATCATCCTTGAGAAGCTCGCGTGGTCTAGTGCCTTATGAAGTTCAAAAAGCCAATTCTTCGCACTTGGCTCCGTACTCGCCGTCATCTTGGACACAATATTTTCATCTGATATCGCCCAAACACATCTCAATATCGTGCAAGACAGGAGCGCATGTCTCCACAAATCTTGGCAGCCACATAGAGGGCAGGCACTTTGAGTTGCCATATTCCGTCTTTGAAGAACGTCCGTGGTTGGTATTGAATGACGTGCTAGACGCCACAGAAAAATTCTCACCTTTGATGGCACTTTCAGTTTCCATAGATTGCTCCATGTGTCCTCTTCTCTGGAGTTAGATGAAGCACCTCCCCTTCCTTCTAACCAAGCTTCTCTCTGTAACTTAGTTGTGACAAGTAATTTGTATGCAGAGCTTACAGTGAACTTGCCTTTTCTATCAGGATTCCAAGCCCAGAAGTCCTTCGTGTTGCGGGTGCACACAGGTATTTTTAAAATGGCCTCAGCATCAAAGGGCAGAAAAACTAACCGAATTAGGGGTTCATTCCATGCCGCCATAGCTGGGTGCAAAAGGTCAGATACTCTCTCCGGTGGTGTCTGAACCAGCGACGCGATCGGCCTCGGTGCTGTTTCTTTGGGAATCCAGTTGTCCTCCCAAATACTAGTAGATCGTCCATTCCCAATCCTTCTAATAACTCCTTGTAGCAACACATCCCGGCCCTCAAGGACAGCCCGCCAGATCTGGGAAGGCCGAGACCCCAGCTCCGCCTCAAGGATTGTAGAGCTTGGGAAATACGATGCCTTCAAAAATTTTGCGCTTAAGGTTTCTGGCTCCTGAAGGATTCTCCATGCTTGCCTCGCCAGTAGTGCTAAATTGAACAGTTCAAGGTCTCTGGAGCCTAAACCTCCCAAGAATTTTGGCCTAGTCATAACGTCCCATGATAGCCATGCTGGTTTACGTTCGCCTTGTTTGCAGCCCCACCAAAACTTCCTGATGGTAGTTTTTATGTGATCACAAAGGCCTCTTGGCAATTTGAAACAAGACATTGAAAATACCGGAATAGCTTGTGCTACAGATTTTATGAGCACCTCCTTTCCTCCTGCCGACAAGCACTTGCTCATCCAACCCTTCACCTTATTCCAGACCCGATCACTCAAATATTTGAAAGTCCCCTTCTTGGATTGCCCCACATCAGATGGCATACCCAGATATTTGTCATTAAGCGATTCATTAGGAACTTGCAAAAAACCCTTCACGGCATTTCGAACTATTTCCGGACATCCTCTGCTGAAGAAGATTGATGACTTGTCCCTATTAATTCTCTGTCCCGATGCCAAACAATATTTATCCAATAGGTTTGAAACTGACTCCGCTCCGTCGATACTTGCCCTGAAAAACAGCAGGCTGTCATCCGCGAATAAAAGGTGGTTCACCGACGGAGCCGATGGTGCCACCTTAATGCCGCTGAGATGGGATGACTTGTTCTGAGATTTTAAAAGGCACGAAAGGCCCTCTGCTGCCAACAAGAAAAGATACGTGAGATCGGATCTCCCTGTCAAATACCACGGCTAGGCTTAAACACGTCTGACTTGACTCCATTAAACATCAGTGAAAAAGATACTGAACTTATCATGCTCATGATAATATTTACCCATTGAGAAGCAAAACCAAGTTTCTCCATAATAGCACGCAGGTAAGTCCATTCCACCCTGTCATAAGCTTTCATCATATCCAGTTTTAAAGCGCAGTAGCTATTCGCTTTGGATCTGTTCCTCTTCATAAAATGAAGGCATTCATAGGCTGAGATTACGTTATCCGTGATTAGCCTTCCCGGCACAAAAGCAGATTGCTCCTCAGAAATTATGTCAGGAAGCACCGCCTTCAAACGGTTTGCTAGCACCTTTGAAGCAATCTTATAAAAGACATTACATAGGCTAATGGGACGAAACTGTGAGAGCAAGACAGGGTTTGTTACCTTCGGGATCAGCACCAATAAAGTATCATTAAGCCCCTCAGGGCTCTCCTCCCCCCTGACAATGCCAAGAACAGCCCTAGTTACCGCCTCTCCACATACATCCCAGTGTCTCTGGAAGAAATGCGCCGGGAATCCATCTGGCCCCGGAGCCTTAGTTGGAAACATTTGAAACAACGCTGCTTTGACCTCTTTCTCTTCATATGGAGCCAACAGACTCGCATTCATTGCTGCTGTCACTTTCACCGGGACATGATCGAGCACCTCCTGCATACCTTGGACACCCTCTGATGTGTAGAGGTTCTTATAGAAATCAAGAGCTAATTGCTGCATCTCGGTGGGATCTTCAGTTAGCTAACCATTTGGCTTCTGAAGAGATTTTATCAAGTTCTTTCTCCTCCTCATCGAGGCCCTCATGTGAAAGAAATGTCTGTTTCTATCCCCTTCTGACAGCCATTGAACTCTCGACCTCTGCCGCCACATTATTTCTTCTCTCATATAGAGCTCAATAAGCTTGTCATTAATTTTAATTTCAACATGTGATGGCCCAGTCCTCTGTGGTTGGCTCCTTAATCGCTCAAGCTCTTTCTTTAAAATTTTTATCTCACCACGAACACTACCAAAAGTCGTTCTGGACCACTCCCCTAGGTTCTATGCAAGGTCCGCCAGTTTCCTGCGTACACCCTCCACCGATGGATTGTGGCCTTCGAGCTCCCATGCAGATCGAACTGTTGGCTTTAATCCTGCATGCGTGTCCCACATGGCCTCATAGCGGAACATCTTCTCTCCCTTCCTCACTTGTGCCGGTGCTAGGATCAGTAATATAGCATTGTGATCGGACGTAGCTGATGTAATATGCTGCACCTCTGCCTGGGCGAAGCGTTGACACCAATCCTGCGTACCTAGAGCTCTGTCCAAACGAACTCGCGTGTAAGTACCACCAACCACTTTTTTTCTCAAAGGTCCACCGGGTTCCAGAATAACCCAAGTCTATGAGGCCACAAACATCCACGGCATCTCTGAAGCCTTGTATCTGTGCTTGGCTTCTAGTGCCAATTCCCTCATGTTCGTCGAGCCGAAGCACCTCGTTAAAGTCACCAATGCAGATCCAAGGCATATCCTGCAAACTTGCCAAGTTCTTTAACATGTCCCATGTCTGATGACGAAGGTGGGTCTGAGCCTCCCCATAGACACACGAGAGCTTCCATGGACCCCCCCCCCCCATATTAAAAACCTTCGCATCAATGTGATACCTCGAATAACCCAAACTCTCAATCTTTACATCATTATTCCAGTACATAGCCAAACCTCCACTTCTACCAGAGGAATCAACAGCAAAAGCATTATCAAATCCTAAAGTACTTGCTAATTTTTCAGCCCTAACTCTCGAGATTTGAGTTTCGACTATACAGAGTACTCTAGGGGCAAACTTTCGCGCTAATTCGCGCAGCTCTTGAATTGTCGGGGCGTTGCCTATCCCACGACAATTCCAGCATAACAGATTCATTGCGCCCGGCGGTCCTCCTCCGGGGAGGCCACCGATCGTGCATCATTCTTCTTGGGGCGCTTCACTTCTTTCCTTGACATAGACAGGCGGCGGCGGGGGGACCCCAACAGGCTTTGCCGCCAATACAAGAGCTGTAGAACTCACTGGATCCCCAGTATCTTTCCCATCGAGGGACTGGGCTGTCGCTGAAATCTGGTTGTCAGATGACTGTCTCTTATTGTTTACCACCGCTGACTCCACAGCAATAGCAGCCGACACGCCATTAGCATGCGACTCACCTAGTCCTGCAGCACCAGGATATTGTACTGTTTCTGCCCTTACATCTTGCTGGCCTACTTCATTGCGTGGCTCGTTTGGACGAGCGTTGAACCGCCAGCTCTGGTTGGGGTTAAATTGCTCTCGTCCCCTACCTCTCCCTCCGGCGTTCCTTGGGCCTCCCCATCCTCTCTGATTACCAAAGCCACTCCTTCCTGATTGCCTGAAGCGTACATTATCGGCCAAAACAAATTCTCCCCATTCAAACTTGGCTTCATCATGGACGCCATCACCGCACTCCTCATGCCAATGCCCGCATTCACCACAGTTAAAGCAAAAAACTGGTAATTTCTCATACTTTACTTGGTATCTGACTCTTTCATCCCCCTTCTTGCCAGTTACAAACCTCTTAATTTTTGCGTTGATGTCTATATTCACCCTTACCCTGACAAATTCCCCAAAGAAACCTGCTGGCAACTTGAGCTGAACTTCATCCACTTCGCCAATGCGGGAAGCCATCCCCCTGACTGCAGGCTCGATTAAAAAGTTATCAGGTAGCCGGTGGATTTGAGCCCAAACAGCCAACCTGTCCAACTTGATGCTATCCGGGTTTTTGAATCCGTCATACTCCACCATGATTACCGCCTGATCCCTGAAAAGCCAAGGCCCCTCGATCATGGCCTTATTCCAATCTCCTAGGCATCCAAATTGAGCTATGAATAGATTGTCTTTGATCTTCCTCCAAACCACCGTCTTCACAGGATTCCAGGCCGCACGCATGTCACCATACAGAGCATTAGGGCTAAAAGTCCTCGAGGTGTGCACCCTAACTATGGCAAGCCACTTCGCCGGCTCACCTAGGTCCTGCAGCTCCTCCTCCCACACAAAGTCATCGTCCTCTTCCTCCTGGAGGTTCAAGCGGGCAAGTAGTTCCTCCGTCGTCTCCTTGCCATGCCGTCCCTGCGAGCTTGACCCAGCAGCCATGAGCACTCCAATCCTGCTATCACCACGAATCCCTAGATCGATTCGTCAGGAGAACCCCACGAAACCAAGGCCGGGTAAGGTTGTGGAGAACCTCCCTTGATCAGCCCGAGTCCGATGGTTACCCCAGCAAAGATCCGCTAGGGAGATTAGGTAAAACCGGCCGCAGCGCCGGAGTACGTCGAAACCCTAGGCGGCACCGTAGGGGAGAGAAAACCATGGCGGCGAGGGAATGGTGCGTGGTGAGGATTCGCGTGGTCCAACTTTGACGATGACCGAATGTTGATGGGTTGGGCTGGGCTTTCACGAGTGACTCACCAAGAAGTTTTTTTAGGGAACTCACCAAGAAGTTAGAAGACTAGAGCAAAAAAAAAGAAGGAAAGTATCGTTTCCCCTCTCAAATTCTAGGCCACGGCTAGCCGTAAACCGGTTGATGTTAGGGACTTTTAAACCTCCTTGACATCTGTTTATTTGGTTTGGTTTGGGTCGTTCGATCTCTAGACCAGCCAGCTATCGGCTATGTGTACAACGTCCTCGTTTCTTCAGGTTGCGGCGTCTTCGTCATCTCACAAGAAAACGCCCACGAGCTCGCCATGCGCCACAGGTGCGGCGCCAGGTTGCGAGTTGCGACAACGACGCTGCCACGAGCATCCCTTGACGCATTGGTGATGCTCCACTGAAGCATGCTTCATTGTAGCACCGGCGATGCTCCGGCGGCTCGGCAATGCTTCAACACAACACTGGCGATGCTTCGTTGTAGCACCGGCGATGCTCCAACACAACACCGACCATGCTCCGGCAGCCCGGAGATGCTTCATTGCAGCAACAATAATGATCCGGCAGCCTCAACGATGCTTCATCGAAGCACCGGTGATGCTCCGGAAAGCTACATCGGCGTGGTCCTCAGCGGAGCGGCTCGCCATCGGGGCATTCTAACAACCCTCCCCAAATTTGCACGGGTACTAGCTGGCAACAAGCATGTACGTGCACAATGAGTTTCAACAAAATAATTGGAGCAAAAGAGGTGGACACGCTAAAATATATTATGTCAAGGAGAATAAATAACTCCTCCTTGACCAACAACACCTGTTTCAAGTTCATCCACACATTACACAAGCCTTGAAGGACTATTCTTCCTACTGCCCTTTTTTGGCCGTATGGTATGGAACCAACCATGGAATAATGGATGGAGGTGGAGCCCGATCGAGAAACGGGCATCCAAGAGCTGACCTCTCAACTTAAATGGGACATGACCCTACTGTTCTATTTGATGGAACAATTCATCCTACTGTGTTGTCACAAATACATCGGTCACAGGCTCACAGCACATGCATGGATTCATAGTATCAACAAAGGCAGTTCTCTCGCATCTAAGATATACTTATTGAACACTTCACAATTATTGTTCAGCAACACATCACACTTTGGGAATTCAGTTTGAAACGCCCTCACCCATGTTTTAGGGTCTAACTCCTCCAACCAATCATGAGCCCCTTTGTTTAGAATTAACATTCTATTCATGTTCTCCCTCCACTGGCCATGTGTAGTACTTCTAGCACATCTCCATAACTGTTTTTTCAATATATCTCCTTTAAAAAGTTTATTGAAATTCTGCCAGATATGTCTCACACAATATCTATGCCTTGAATCAGGAAAGAGTTCTCTAATTGCCTTAATTAATCCCTGGGAATGAAATTTTTTTTGCAAATATATACATTAGCACTCAGTATGTAAAGAGCTATAGTCAGCAGCATATGCATGTAAAGAACATAAATTGAGAAGTATTTTCTATGTAAAGAACACTCACTTTCTGCTTGTCAGACATTACTGTCCAAGGAGAGGTGTTCACAATGCCCAAATCTCCTTTTAGATAAGTCAAAAACCACCTCCATGACTCCGTGTTCTCAATTTGCACTACTGCAAAGGCCACAGGATATATACAATCATTCGGATCCATCCCAATAGCAGTCAATAGAATGCCTCCGAACTGAGTTTTCAAATGACAACCATCGACAAATATTACAGGCCTACAAGCACACAAAAATCCCCTCTTGCAAGCATCAAACGAGAAGTAACACTTCTGGAACATTCCATCATCAGCAACTTCAATGAAAAAAGTACTCCCAGGATTGGATCTCCTTAACTCTGTTGCATAGTCCCATAACTTCCTGTATTGTGCTATTTCATCCCCATATATTGTGTTCAATGCAATTTTCCTTGCTCTCCATAGCTTCTGCCTATGAATCCTCATATTCCACTCTATTTGAATCAATCCTCCTAAACCCTTGATTGACATTTTATCATCTTCTCTGATCTTCTCAACATATTTCTCTGCTATGTATCTTGCCGTGAAGGCTCTCACTTGCCACTTCTTGCTGCAAGTGTGCTCATCTTTGATCGTCTTTACCATAATTCCCTTTGTTCTATTGTCCTAGGACGCATACAAATACCATGGGCAGCCATCGGTACACTTTGCTCCAATCCTTGTTTTATCATTTGTTTGGAAATGTTATGCCAAGTATCTCCTTGCAAGTATACTCCCTAATTGCCTTCCTAGCCAATTCTATTGACGAGAAAATCTGCCCAACATGAAACTTGGGCTCATGCAAATCTTCTTCCGTGAAATGCTTGAACTTGAACTTGATTTCCTCATCGTCTGACTCTGGCATTTCAAGCTTTTCATCTTCAGAATTGTCATCTTCAACTATCTTCTTCCCTTTCATTTTACCCTTCTTCTCATCAACAGCAGCATGTGACTCATCCATCACCAAATCGTCGTCCCCATCCTGCAGGTCATAGTCACTGTCCACAAGCTCTTCTGGATCATAATCAGAGTCATCACTATCAGAATCACACTCTTCATCTTCTTCCTCCTCAATGATAGCTCTTTTGCTTCTTCTGCATCTGCTGTCTCTGCTTGTTCCTTCACAAGTACTATCACCTGCATACACCAGATCATTTGTGTTCTCCTCTACAACAACACGTCTATGCTGAACAGTACTTCCCTCTCTTCTACTCTTTTCTGGATTGATCACAAGATGCAGATGAGTACGAGGGTTTGCAACCACATCATCACATCCTCCTGCACCATAGCTATCCTCATGATCCAGATAAAACATGAGATATTTGTACCCCTATCTAACCACTTCCTTAATAATGTTTGTATCATTGTTTCTTGACAACAATTTTAATCCACCTTCATTCATTTGCATGCCAGGCAACAAAAAGTAAATAGCAATTCTCCCAGCAGTCTCATACCCCAAGTGCTATACTAACTCATACAACATCTGCATACAAGCTTCACTAGCATCACAGAAATCATAGCACACTTTGCGGCCATTCAGATATGCCCTGTTACTTCCACTGCCATCAAAAAATCCCCCAAATATGAACTCTGCAGTAAAGAGATCACCGCCTTCCTCTGTTAAATGCACAAAAAACAGAGTTTTAGACAGTTCATGATGAAACCTTGATTTTGTGTAAACCGTAAGCAAACCAGTGCATAAAAGTCATAAATTTTCTTTACTAAGCTAGCTCAATTTTGAATGCTACATTTCTTAACTTTTCTTTGTATAGCAGCAAAATTGTACCATCCTAATACCAGTAGCGTTAAATTAAATTAATGTATTTGTTAACTTGGTTAATGCCAATGCGGTCAACTATTCCAAGAAATTATTCAGCCCATTGGGGTCAATTCACCGTGTTTCTGCTTGTGTGGATGACTGACTAAGGTCAACATTTTGTTTAGAACATCACATACATAAGCGAATGGAATTAAAAGTAAACGTGTTACTGACCAGCTGAGCAGTTCATACGTGTCTTTGATCAAGGGTACAGTCTTTGACTCTTTGTAAATGGCATGAAAACTAGGATGATCAGCAGCAGCAGCCTATGACATACAAAGCTAGCTATGGAGTATATACAAGTGATTTTAGGTTCATTAAGCCACCAGAAAGACTGTTGTAATCATCATTTATCAACTCAGCCAGTGATTCCATCAACAGAATGGGGGCAAAAGCATTCACATCATGGGAACTTTACGTATTAACATACCATATGCTGGGATGAGCCCCTTCTGCCGTTGTATGGGTGGCATCGGCGCCGCTCACATCAATAGATGCCAACGCCTTCGCCTCCCTTCGAGATCCGCCGCTGACTATCACCCACGGCCGTGATCTCCGCCGCCGATCAAAACCCTCCTCCGCCCCAGGCTACGTAGTTCTCGGGAAAGAACTACCCATGAACAGAGGCCTACGAAATTCCCGGGGGTTGATCGATGGAAACAGAGGTTAGTTGGCAGCTCCAATCGCTGACGTAGCAGGGCTGAAAGGGCCCAATGTATAACAGAATGTACACAGGGCCGTGTCTGTTACGTATTTGCAAGTCTCGGGACCGTATTAGAGCATTTTTCGATTACGAGGATGGTTTTGTTACAGACCAGCGAGTACAAGGATGAAACATGCAATTTACTCGGGGCTCGGCCTACCGTAAGCTGCGTGTAAAGCACGGGCATTCGGCAAAATAACTGGGTTGGCGGCCGGCGGGTCGCCTTGCCAAGTAGAGCCTGTCGTAAGCAGAGTGTCATGGGCCTGTCAAAAGCCGAGTCTTTCCCCCATTTTTTCTTCTCTTTGTTCTGTTTTTCCATGATTGGCTTTTATCGGCTCTCAGTTTTTTTTGTTCATTTTTTGTTCCAAATTAATACAGGAATATGTTTTTAAAATTTGCAATAAATAAATAATTTCACAAACATTTACTTAAATGGGTGAAGATCTCCTATGATTTCAGAACATTTACACAAATCCACGAACTTTTTAAAATGCTTTATTTTTAAAATTCATGATATTTTACAATTTTGCAAGATATTATTTTTAAAATTTCACAATATTTTGTGAATTAGAAAAATATATAAGTGCTCAAACATTATAAAAAGTCCAAAGCATTTCTTCAAATTCCCAAGCATTTCTTTAAGTTTTCCAACTTTTTCTAAATTGCGGCACATTTTGCGAAATCTGCAAACATCTTTTTAAATTAATGAAAGAAATTTAAACTCTAACTTCTAAAAAAAATCGCTAACAATTTGTAAATTCAAGATTATTTTCAAATGCTTGAACATTTGTAAGTTCAAGATTTTTTTTAGAATTAAGGAACATTTTTGTAAAAATCGTGAAATTTTAATGAATTCAAATGTTTTTGCAATTTTCTAGACATTTAATTAAATTCAAAACTTTAAATAAGCATTGAACATTTTTAAATTGTGAATATTTTTTAAAAAACCACGAAGAGCCCAAGGCAGAGGGAGAACTCGTTCTCATCCGAGCGGGCAACAGTCAGCACCAACGTCGCATCTGAATCAGATGGACTCCTATCCGGAGCTCGACATGGCCATGGATGAGTAGCCAGGGGATGAGTGGAAAGGAGCGGACGCAAAAGGGGTGAGGAGTGAGATTTAAGGTTCGGTCCACACCAGATGGGGGGAGGTTGTGTGGTCCAAGGTGGGTCAGATTCGTTCGGCCAGCCCCGACATGCCTGGCCCCAAATCCACCCAACATGCATGATATGTTTGGGGGTGCTAGACAGCGGGATGAAATGGGTTCACTTTTGGTTGTCTAGTTCGAGACAATTGTTTATTTCGGGCAGTGTTGAGGTTGTCCACCAGAAAAGGGGCGGTGGGGTATGTTTGGAGATGGTCTCATCATAGAGAATGTAAGTTGCATCGAGTAAGAGGCACTCAAGAGGAGTTGCGTTGGCTAGAAACAGGGACAAAGGAGGTGCCATTGGCGTCGACTTGCTATTTTCATCGGTGGTGCACTTTCATCCGGGAGGATACTAAGCGAGGGAAGGTGGTATTGAGTTTCTCTTTTTTTGAGGGAAGCGGGTATTGAGTTACACAAGGAAGGTGAGGGCTTCTGGGGGATAACCGAGGAGGAGTCTATATAAAACTGATCCGCAAAATAATGCGTTGGTTTTTTTCGTGGGTTTCAGGATGAGCCAGGATAATCCCCCAAATACTCTCCTACAAGTCTAGTGCCAAACAAAGCCTAAATTGATGTGCCGATTACTCGAGGGGAACAATGGTCTTAGACATCAGAATTCAAAAGGGCTGCAATCCTGGAATACTTTGCTAAAGATCAAATTTGCCACTAGGTCTACTTTGGTTGCACTAATCCTAATCTGCCCGTACGGTGTTGCCAGTCGAGTAAAAAGCATACCCAGCTGGCGCCCTATATGGGTCGGCACAATGCAACAATTTTCTTGTCTTCCCCACCGATTTTGGGAAGGTTCTAGAACCTTGTTCGGTCGTTTTTTGTGATGTTTTACCGTGACCCTTTTTTGTACTAGTATAATACACGTACGACTGATGTGTTCTGTAGTTGGTTTGGAGAGTGACCCTTTTTCGTACTAGTATAATACACGTACGACTGATGTGTTCTGTAGTTGGTTTGGAGAGTGTCTCTTAAAGCTGGCAACAAGCATGTACGTGCACAATGAGTTTCAACAAAATAATTGGAGCAAAAGAGGTGGACACACTAAAATATATTATGTCAAGGAGAATAAACAGCTCCTCCTTGACCAACAACACCTGTTTCAAGTTCATCCACACATTACACAAGCCTTGAAGGATTATTCTTCCTACTGCCCTTTTTTGGCCGTATGGTATGGAACCAACCATGGAATAATGGATGGAGGTGGAGCCCGATCGAGAAACGGGCATCCAGGAGCTGACCTCTCAAACTTAAATGGGACATGACCCTACTCTTCTATTTGATGGAACAATTCATCCTACTGTGTTTTCACAAATACATCGGTCACAAGCTCACAGCACATGCATGGATTCATAGTATCAGCAACCAACTTTTCATAGTATTAGATTAGAATTAGATACGCAGTATTCTAGTCTATCAAGGCACCAACTGACTAACATCAACGACTGAATGCAAATCACCAATAAACCACCCAAAGTTGGGTGGGAAAATATTCAACGTTTAGTCAAGCACTCAGTACAAGCTTAATCATACTCCCAACGTTCCAAAATAGATGATCCAGCTTCTGCAATACAATAGTGACAATTCACAGTTCTTGTTAGTACATAATATGTGTACCAGGGGATTCCTGTTGGAAGCATGGATGCGTATTAAGAATTCCATTTTACTCAAATTTTATTACAACTACTTTCAACATTCTCTGACATCTATTCAACCAAGGCATCAGCTGCTTAATATTGCAAACTGGAATGCAAATTAAAACAAGTCACAGCTAAACCACCAGAAAACACAAGCATAACAAGATGAACACAAATAGGTTAAGTAGCATAGCAGTATTCAATAGAAAGTATGCGGCAGCGGCACATGGAAATCCAAACTTACATAAAACACATTAGCTCCAGCAATTCGCACCACCAGTTTCAGTATATCTGAATACCTCTATGCGAATTAACCATTACTAAAGACAGAATTGTCGCTCATTTCCTCATATGCGATGACAGCCAGCTGCATACTTGAGTACCAACCTTAGAGTTCAAGTTGATCATCACCAACTAAAGAAGGAGGCCATGCCATAATGTATGGATAGCCAGGCCCATCATACCTTCCCTCAACCAGCAAGTCAAGCTTCATAGTCTCCAAGGAAAGGGAGAAAACCCAGCGGCAGAGTGTGCCAAGAGGGCACATCATTTTTGCTGATAAGTAAACGCATCCATTCTTAACTTGCACAACCTCGAGGTCTCCATCATAGTGCCCCGCCCAGCCCTGAGAAACGCGATCGGTTTCGGAACTCATAGAGAATGTCCTGTGTGGTGTCCAGCCTTGAATCCCATCACCGTCAACACTATGGATCCAAACATTGAGAAGGAGATCATAAGATGCACGAGCAATACAAAGTTCACCATCCTTGGTCTCCCCGACCTTGATGCTGCCTGCCCCCATGTCCACTCCATTGGGCATGTCCAGAGTGGTGATATCCATCATGGCAGTGTCAATTTTTATCATGCTTCCAGTTCCACAGCTAGGGCAAGGCCAGTAAATGGAACCGGCAGCCATCATGCCATCATTAGCCCTCATGATTGTCCCTTCCACCCACGGATGGATGACCCAGTCCCATGTCTCCGACGAGAAGACCGCGGCACGAACCCTATATTCATCACTGCAGACACAGACCACTCGAAATGACTGAGGGTTGTCCTCAGAGGACAAGATGTGAAAACCAAGGAAGGTGAAGCCGCCTAGGTTGTCCGCGTCTGACCAACTATCATCGGCGTTGTCCGCGTCGGCCCAGATATCCTCGGCGTTCTCCGCGTCCGCCCTGATATCATCGGGAGGCATCGGGAGGGAGTGGACAGCCCATGTGACAGGGTTGAGAGCAGTGAGCGCCACCTCGGTGGTATCCCAGAGGAGGATATACCCATCGCAGCAGTCTGCGACGTTCCACCTTAGGGACGCGGGTGCGGGGAGAGAGGTGAGGAAGAAGTCGCCCCGGCGGACGGCAGCGGTGACGTCCGGATCCAAGTGGCGCACGGGGAAGAAGGAGGGGGTGGGAGCGCCGTAGGTGTCGAGGAAGAACCCGATGAGGGGTGCCGGGTGGAGGGCGCGGAACCGGCGGTGGAAGGGCGGGGAGGAGCGGACGGCGCCGAGCCACGTGCGGCAGGTGAAGGCGGCGCGGGCGAGCGCCGGCAGGTCCGGCAGGCGGAGGAAGATCTCGAGAAGTTCATCCCGGGCGAGGGAGGATATGGTGGTGGCGGTGGGATTCGACTCAGGATCCGCCGCCGCTAGCAGCTCACCGTCACTCGCCATTGTTTCTGGAGTGCTAGAGTAAATTGTACAAAACCACCACTTTGAAGACTAGGTTTGCGATAAACACTATAATACATTTTGTTTTGCAAAAAACACCGTGTCTTCGGTAATCTTTTTGCAGAAAGCACTGATCGGTGAAACTTGCGCTGTTAAGTAAGATTATGACAGATGGGTCCCATTTTTGGCTGACGTGGCATACATTTTTCACATGCACCCCTCTCTTCTTCTCCATTCTTCTCCACCTCTCTTCCCTCTCTGTAAAAATTAGACACCACCACCGCCCGCCGCCCGCACTCCCTGCCGCCCTCAAGCATCCGGCGGCCCGCCGCGCACGTCGCCCCGCAGTCCCTGCCGCCCGCCACCGCCGCACGGGGCCCCACACTCCCTGCCGCCCACCACCACCGCCCGTTGACCCGCACTCCCTGCCGCCCGCCGCCTGTCGCCCCGCGCTCGCTGCTGCCGCCGCCGCTCGCAGCTGCGACTGATGCTTGTTGTCCAGTTCGGCATCGCCCTCGGTGCGGCCCACACTCGTGCGAGCGAGGCAAGACTCCGGCCGCCGCTGCAACGCCCCGGCAGCAGGATGAGGCCGCGGCGAGCAACAACACAGGGCGGCAGCGAGCAACAACACAGGGCGGCGGCGAGCAGCAACACAAGGCGGCGGCAAGCAACGGTCCTCGAGTGGCGACGGTGAGCAGACGGAAGAGGATCAACAACACCGGAGATTAGCCAAGGGGATGACGTGCGCGTGCAGGTGCTTACGCTGGTCGTGGCCGAGATCCAGATCGGGCTCAACGCCGGCGAGATCAATCCGCCGTCCAAGCCAAAGAGAGAAGAGGAGGTGCTCTACCTCGACGCCGGCGAGGTCCATCCGCCGCCCAAGCCGCCATGGCGCTGCCCCAAGCCAGCGACCAGAGCCATGGGCGCCATGCTACCGGTTCTATGCACACGGGGCCTAATTGCGTTTTTGCTTTTTAATTCAAGGGTGTTTATATAAAATTTCAGGGACTCGTTTGTAAATTTAGATTAAGACCCATTTGGCACGAAACGTTACGCCACGTCAATAAAAAACGGACTCACCTGTCATAAACGCGCTCAAATGAGTTTAATCCGCTGATCAGTGTTATTTGCAAAAAGATTACTGTAGACATGGTATTTTCTGCAAAAAAATGTATTGTAGTAGTTTTCGCAAATCTTGACTTCAAGGTGGTGGTTTTCTGTAATTTACTCGGAGTGCTAGCTTTTTTTTTCGAGAATCTTCTGGAGTGCTAGCTAGGGTTCGACTGAGGTTCCGCCACCGCCAGAAGTCACTAGCAATCGTCTCAGTTCATGCCAAGGCCCAGCACGCCCAAGCCCAAACAAAATGAGCCCTTCTCAAAAATAAAATCGCAGACTGTTCCTAAAAAACTATCACAGACTATTATTCCGAGAAAAAAAGAACAAATCACATACCACATACTTCATGCCAAAAAAAAATTGAGAAACAGTTCATGCCAATTGGTAATGTGTCCTGGATGTTCTTTGTGATTGTTCTAGATGCCAAGTTGAACATTCGAAAAAGTTAGAGATATATTTGAAGTTAGAGATTGCACCGGATTACACAAGAATTATTTTCAACTTATCTCTTGGAGGCGTCTTTCTCTTTAAAAAAAATTACCTAAAAAAAGGCTCAATGATACATATACATCGCATTACGCCAACTCTCTTCCCTCTAATCTATTTATATGGTATCAACCGCGAGTTCCTAGACCTAGCTCCACGATCACTTTCGTGCCGCGCCGCCCCTTGGGAGGTTGATCTCCCTGAACTCCACCAGGGCTGCGCAACCCGTAGCTAGGGTTTGTCCATTGATCATGTTGATCTGCTGCCTTAAAAAGTCATTTTTCAGATCCATTGATTCAATTTTTTTCTCTCTCTCTGGCCGTTTGATCAGCGTTTCTTTTTTGATTTCCTGATCTAAGTCGGTTTGCTACTCCCACTTGGCATCAACTACACCAGCTTTTTCTCCGACTAGGCCACCTCGTGCCACACACGGCAGCCCGGAACGGACGTCGTCCGTGCATCCGTTTGCACGTCATTCTTCACCGTACGAGTCGTCGCGCAGATCTAAGCGGGCCTCTTTCACCAACAACCCGCCTCCATCTATCTTAGCGCATCCACAGCCTGTGCCCTTAACCCACATCAAACGCCCGGGCAGACCATCCGGTCACTGACCGGTTACAAAAAAGCGACCCATTCGGACATCTCAAACCGGCCTCAAACGCCCGGATTATCCCGGCGCCCCTCATATCCAGCCCAAATGTATGATGGATATGGGGTGGCCCGCCTGCATCCGCCACGTCAGGGAGACGCTAACTCGTGTGTGTAGATGGCCCGAACTTGCCCAGCGATGATTGGTTTGCAATTATTTTCTTTGTCCTTCTCACAACCTCCAATAACAATCTCCATCCTTGCATGATTAGTACACGAATAAAAATTATGATCCTCTTGAATCAGCACGTACGCGTCGATGTAATGATCAACCCTTCGTCGCTAGTAAATTTCCGCGATGAAAAATCACATGGAACACACAACATATGGTCACCCCAGACTCGGGTGATTCTGTATTTCTCATAAACTCACGCAAAACAAATCTATTGGTACCTGGCCGAAGCCTAGCCTTTTATATGGTGTGACTCATGTTTTACAAGAAGAAGCGACGTGACTAACAAGAGGAAGCCACGTGCCTCCACCGATCATTGAGCAACGTTCCTGACCTCGCAAACAATCGGATTGATCACTTGACCGCATGTGATCTGCCTCATCTTTTTGAAGCTCTTCGCCCTTCAGCTCTTTATTTAATAGGGGAAGGCATGTCTGACTGTATCGGATCAGTCAGCCAGCCAGAGTTTATATCAAGAGTTACAACTAAGTTGTTCATGGATAATGCCTCCTTGGCAAGCCGGTGAGCCATCGAATTAGTTTGGCGACTAGAGTACTGGAGGCTAGAACCCTGAAAAACAGCACTCAACTCTCTCATCTCTTGCAAAATATGAAAACCAACGGACTTCTCAGGTGATTGCCACCGAACAGAACAACTCGGAGTGACCGAAGTGCAATGGCTAGTGCAGAACCTCATCGCGGTAATTCTGATTGTTTCCACTCGGTAATTCCAAAGTGAAGCGATTGCATTACAGAAACTTGGTCACACCCTCTCGGTGGGATCGAGATCAATATTGATAGGACCGAAGTGTTAGGGTTTTGCTTATGGCTCTGTCTGAAGTAACTTGGTGAGTCCGGATAGAAGTGGATTGGTGGGACCGAGTTGGCTTTTTAGGGTTTAGACAGATAGGATTTTGGAGAATGTGATTGAGGGTTTTGGAGCAATATCTTCATGCACTTGAACAACAAACTCATCATCAAAACATCATCCCCTTTTAATAGTATTGGCTTTCCTATAGGATTCAACATGATCTTGGATCACTTAACCAAAAATGTAGAGTCTTGAAGCTTTTGCCAATCCATGTCCTTAGCATTTTGAGGGGTCCACATTCACTAGTCCTTGCCATGCCAACATTGAACCTCCTGAAATCTTATCTTGAGTAGGCATTAGTTCAATGACTTATATGTTATTATTAATTATCAAAACCACCTGGGGATTAGTTGAACTTTCACAGTGCCAACTTTCACAGTGCCGCTGCCCTGAGGTTTCCCTGCCATTACACAAACACGGCGCTGCCGCTGCATCACACATTCGGGCCATAGCGCCGATTCATGCAATCCACCTTGCAGTGACCCACAGGTTGACGTCTCATGTGGCTCCCGTCGCACCGCCTCCCTAGGCATCATCTCATGTATCAGCTCATCAGTGACATATAGAGATACTTTGTACTCCTCAGGTGCAACAAACATCTGAAAAC
This sequence comes from Triticum urartu, assembly GCF_003073215.2. Classification (NCBI taxonomy): domain Eukaryota; kingdom Viridiplantae; phylum Streptophyta; class Magnoliopsida; order Poales; family Poaceae; genus Triticum; species Triticum urartu. The sequence goes on along the minus strand of NC_053022.1, from coordinate 580,257,464 downwards.
ATTTGTTGCGCTATCTTATCCACCCCACCGGGTCTTCTCCAGAAAATCTAGGGAAATCTAGTTTTGGACCCTTAGTTAAGGACCTCATGAACTGAGCTTGCATGTCTTTTTTTTTGAAGGGAACAATTGCTATTCCATTACAGAGACCTGCTGGTTAAATCCCCAGCTACAGAGTTCATTACAAGTTCAGGAAACTGTCCTAACCAGATTTCATACATGTCATCTCCTAAGCTAGCTCCATGTGCTGCTAAGACATGCGCTGCATTGTTACAAGACCTAGGGCATACATAAAGTTTTACATTCTCAAAAGCGACCCTCAGTTGGAATTTTATCTCTTGGAACAAGGCTCCGAGTGGCGCTAGGTCATAGTCCTCACTTGAAATTGCTTGCTTCAGCATTGTGGAGTCCATTTCGAAGATGACTTGGTTGAAACCCATCTTGGCTGTTGCATTGAGCGCATTTAGTATTGCTAGTGCTTCAGCATGAAGGGCATCCGAGACGTGTTCCAGGTTTCCTGCACCTGCAGCTAAAAGTAAACCATACTCATCTCTTACAGTAAACCCCCATCCTCCAGCATGCGTTCCTTTGTGAAATGCACCATCAATATTTACTTTCAAAAACTCACCTGGTGGAGGAGTCCACTTTTGGATGTTTGTCTGCTTTGGGATGATCCTCCGCTGCTTCAGGCTCCTGTATTCATAAGTATGGTAATTAATAGAAGATAATATGTCATCTGGGCATTTGATTTTATCTCCAGCATTGGCTTTGTTTCTTTGATGCCAAACTAACCAAAGTAAGATACACACTTTCATACATTCCTCCTCATTCAGCCGAAACACTTCTTCCAATAGACATAGAGGATTTGTGCACAACAACAAATTCAGCCTGATAGGTTCCATTTGGGATAAACCCCAAATCTTTTTCACAAATTTGCATTTCAGGAAGCAATGCCCTCCATCCTCATCAAATCTAAAGCAAACTGAGCATCGTGTATCCACTTCCAAACCCCTCTGCTTTAGTTTCATTCTTAATGGTAAACTATAAGTTGCTAGACGCCATAAGAAGTGGAGGATCTTACCTGGCAGGGAGAGGGCCCAAAGTTTTCCCCAGTTGAAATTTGTACCTTCATTATTACTCCATGTACTAGATGCATGTCCCCGAGACGATTCTTGTTCTGCACAGTCCAAAGCCACCTTATAAGCTGATTTCACCGAAAATAACCCTTTCTTGTCATAATGCCAAGCGATGAAATCACTGGTGTGCTCCTGGATTGGAATTTGTAGGATTATCTCAGCATCTTCAGTATTGAAGGTTTGCTGCACCAACTGCTTATCCCAAGTGTTTGTGGCTGGATCAATGAGTTCTAAAACTCTTGTGACCAGGTGTCTTCCTCTCACAGAGGTAACTCTTCTAGTGCTGCCTCTTGGTATCCACGGATCTGACCAGATATTTATGCTTCTACCATCGCCCACTCGCCAAATCAATCCCTTTTTCAAAAGCTCAACTCCTTTTAGGATGTTACGCCATGTGTACGACATTCCATTCTTCGGCTTCGCTTCGATTATACTACTCTCTGGATGGTATTTTGCTGCAAGTACTCTTGCACACAAGGAGGAAGGAGATTGGAGGAGGCGCCATGCTTGTCTTGCCAACATTGCCATGTTGAAATGATGTAGATCCCTGAAACCCAGACCTCCCACTCTCTTTGGTTTACATAGCTTCTCCCAGCTTGTCCAATGTATCTTGTTAACTCTGTCCATTTGGCTCCACCAATATTTGCAGATCATGGAACTGAGATCCTCACATAATGCTTTAGTTATATTGAAGCAGGACATTGTGTACACTGGTATAGCCTGAGCTGCCGCTTTAATAAGTACCTCCTTTCCGGACTTTGAAAGTAATTTTTCCTTCCACCCCTGAATTTTATTCCATATCTTCTCCTTTATATAAATGAAAGTTCTTTTTTTTGCCCTCCCTACATAAGCCGGCATTCCCAAATATCTTCCTTTGAGACCTTCAGATAGTATATGCATAGTGTCCATCACCTCTTTCTTATGATTTTGATCTGTATTCTTACTGAAAAGGATGGCTGATTTCTCTTTATTAATAACTTGCCTTGAACAAGCTTCATATTTATCTAGTATGGAGCTCACAGCTCTAGCATTGCTCGCATTAGCTTCAAAAAATAGTAGTGAATCGTCTGCGAACAGGAGGTGACTCACACTTGGTGCTTCTCTGCAGAGTTTAATACCACACAAGATGCCCTTCCTCTCAGCTTCATATAGCATAGATGAGAAACCCTCTGCACACAGGAGGAACAAGTAGGGTGAGAGAGGGTCTCCCTGTCGCAATCCTCTCTGGGGTATGATTAACTCTGTCAAGTCCTTGTTCACCTTGACTTGGTACCTCACCGTTGTAACACACTTCATCACCAAATTTACCCAGCCAATGGCAAACCCCAGTCTAAGCATAATTTCTTTCAAAAAATTCCATTCCACACGATCGTAGGCTTTACTCATGTCTAGTTTTAGCGCTGCATAGCCTACCTTGCCTCTTCTTCTTCTCTGCAAAAAATGTGTTAGTTCATATGCTAAGAGGATATTATCTGAAATTATGAGGCCCGGAACAAATGCACTTTGGTTAGGAGATATAATATCAGGAAGAATATGTCTATTTGAGATTACTTTAGAAATCACCTTATAGATGACATTGCATAGACTGATGGGCCTTAAGTCCTTCATGCTTTGTGGGTTGGGACACTTTGGAATTAGAACCACTGTGGTATCATTCCACCCCTCCGGCATTTGACCGGCTTTGAGGGTATTCAGAACTTTAGTTGTTACCTTGTCACCCACAATATGCCAAAATATTTTGTAGAAAATTGCAGGCATTCCGTCGGGCCCTGGTGCTTTGAGGTCTCCAATGCTCCATAAGTCTTGTAGTATCCCTGCCATAGTTGTCTATCTCTGTTCTGCTGATAGTACTGCTGGAAGGCATGGGTGTGCACACTGTTCCTTCCAGTTAGTGAGTTCCTACCACACTAGTAGTTTCTTGTCTCATTTGATTGGCATAACCAAGAGGTGTTGTGGGCCTGTTAGTTCTGGTAGGTGACAGATTGTGCAGTTGCAAATCCTCCATTTGCTTAGTCTTCTCTTTCTCAACTTCTAGTTGCTTCCTTAACTGATCTGCTCTGCCCAACAGCTCATGCGTTTGCTCATTTTGCAGTGTAGGTGAATTTGACTATCTGACTAGAACTAGAAGATATATCATTTTGTCATATGTTTTCCACAGGTTTCACAAGTGTTTGCAACACTAAATTGGTCACTGATAACTGCTTACTCAGATCCGGTAGCAGTTTATCCACACTGCCAACCTGCACAGATATTTCTCCTTGTTTGGGACTGATGAACTGATCGCCTACACCTCTTCTTGCAATTATGGCACATGTGAATGCATTTGCGCACTATCCTTTTGTAGAACTCGAAAGTCATCGCGCAGAGACGGAACTTCTTGAAGATACGCCTCATCAATTGCCTTTGCGCGCCCCATCGGCTTGATCTAAGTTATCGGGTGAAGAGTTTTACCACTGAGAAAAACCCCAACAACCTTCGCAAGACCTCCGATCCTTCCGCCGCCCAGTCCACGCCTCCCTGGCACACGGATCAGCACCCGAACATGGGATTTTCCCGATCGAGCAGAGTACCCAAACAAGCACTTCTGCCCTACTGATCTGCGCTCGAACTATCACCGACACCAGCGCCTCCACACCGCCACCACGAACCTCAACCTTGCCGCCGACGCCGCCCGAGACAATACCGCCGCCGCTCAAGAAGAGAAAAAAAAATTCCCAACCGGAATGCGCCTCCACCATGGATCGATGGATATGATAGCAATTTGTCAGGACCCAGATGATATGTGAAGTATAGATTGTAGACCGGGGAAGAAATTGTGTAACTATCGATCAAATCTGGGCTATTATTTTTGAAAGAGGAGAGTATATGGTCGTTTCAAGTGTAAGCCATGGTAGGAAGGGAATGGGGAATTCGATAATGATCTTCTCCAGCCACATCCCGGCTGGTTATAGGCTGAGAAGGACAGCTAGCGTAAAACATTGAAAAGTAGAAATGCTAGTACAATAGCAACGGTAAAGTGAATCCTGCGGTGGCAACTAGTCGTCGGTGTAGGAAGCCATCTCAGCCGTCCATCTTCAGAATCGGTATTGCCGGATCTGCTAACACCCCTTCTCTGAACATACGACAGTGTTTACTGAATGTGCAACAGGTTATGCCTGTAGATATGTTCACCTATTCTATTGTGCAACACGACACGACACAACACGACACACATTGTCGTTGAGATGTGTTCTAGCCTCCTAGGCTGGCCATTAACAAGTTGTCAGATACCTCCGTATCTAGACAAATCTAAGACAAGTAATTCGGAACAGAGGGAGTAGGAGTAATCTCCTATTCCCGGATCCCATTTGGAAAAACATGACTCAGTTCAGTTCTTGGCGACGGCTCCATGCCCAAAAACTCCGTCCCATGTATTGAAACCTGAACCAACTGCAAGCATGTAAATCAATCAATCATTCAGGCCCGATTGAACGCATGCATTCACTTTGGAAACCTCAACCAAGCAAAAGCTGTCAAGTTTAGTTAACAGCGTGCCTGGGAGTAGTACGGAGTTAAAAAAAATGTGTACACTTGATGAAAGTATCAAAGTGACCAATCATTTCCCTCTTTCTGAATATCGACGGACAGCACGTACTACGTCAGTAGGCAGCAGCCCGGAGCCGGAGTATGCGCCTGCTGACGGCCAAGAAGGACATCACCGGACACCTTGTCTAGTTAATTCAGCTGCTTGCCTCAGTCTGCAGTTTCAGGTTTCAGCTAGCTAATGCGCTCCAGGTGGACGTCGTTTGAGAGGACCGCGAGGTGGCCGACGTCGTCGGTCGATCTCCTTGTCAAAGCGGCCGAAGCATCCATGACCATGACCATGACCTGCGCGCGCGGGCCATCAGCTTGAGCGCTGAGCTTGAGACCCGATCTCGCGGTCCATCAAGTGCACGGCGCCTTGGCCTTGGACTCGTCCAACGGTTTGCACAATGTTGTCCTCGCTTCACTAATCACTATGGCCGGCCATCATGGACATGATCTCCGGCCCGTTGACGACGGCAAGACTCGGACGCGATGGTGCTGGCGAGCAGCGTCTTTCCGGCCGTAGAGCAGAGCAGGCGTCTACTCTGCTAAGTCAGCATCTTGGATAACTCAAAACAAACCTAAGGCGGGTGAGGTGCACTTTAGTCAGTAGTATGAAACCAACATGCTAGGTTTCAATTTCATACGGGTTTTCCTCGAAAGAAAAACAAGGGCGGAGGTGCACAAGGTACTCGACGAAATGACACCGTGCCGGAGGGGCTCCCGCCGGTCCGCCCTGGCGCCGCGCCTGCCTCAAGAGCTCGCCGACAGAGTCCTGTCACCACCACCAAGCACCGTCCCCTCGCGCCTGTGTCTGGGCAGGACAGGACGGTGGTCGTGCCTAGTTGTGTGGTTGTGGGAGCTACGTCGGGCGTACGTGGTGTCAAGGCGCCGGATATGTGCTCCGGCGTGTGCTGCGTGCTTCGTGGTGTGTGGTCCGGGTCCGCCAAGTTGAAGCACCCGGAGCCGAGCTGACGCTCTTCTGCAGCGAGCATTCGCCGGCAGCACCTGCCGGAGACGACCTGACCTCTCCGGGGACGTCCAGGTCCGTGACCTCCTTCCCCCTCCCACTCGTACAGCACCTCGCCCAGGCCCTTACATGCATGTCAGAGACCTTGATGGTACCATCCATTGCGTGCGTTGTCCCCGCCGGACATCATGGCGTGCAGTCGGTGAGGCCGGAGCTCCGCCGACTCGTCGTGCTCGCCCTTGAGTGGCGGTCAGCAGGATGACCACGGACTGGCTTCATGCATGCAGCTCCTAAAATGATTTGCATTAGCAACAACTAATCTATCCAACTGACATCACCCAACGCACGCACGCTGGTGACCACGGACACACACGCATCACGGTTTATTTCCTAACAGCGGAGGCGGTTGTTGCGGACGCGCTAGGCCTAGTGCTAGCTTTGTCGGGGAGGGATGGCGAGGTACTCGGGAGTTGGGAGTCGTGCGATGGCCTCGCAGAGCAGCGTAGTCGCGCGGTCGTACGACTACGACGAGCGGGGCAACGGGCACCACTTAGCGGCGAGCCCTATGTTGGCCGTGTCGCCCGCGCGCAGGTCCTTGCGCTCGTCGTGGGGTGGGGCCCGCGGCCCGCGGAGGACGCGGTAGAGGATATCGGGGAGGCAGCCGAACCTGGCGAAGCACCCGAGGTTGGCGGCGAGGGCGCGCGGGTGGTTGGAGGGAGTGCATCCAGAGGGCGGCGCGGCGGCGTAGATGACCTCGCGGTCGGCCTTGCCGAGGCCCCGGACGCTGCGGAGGTGGCACAAGAGCCGCAGCCCAGGCGACGCCGAGCAGCGCGGCCGCGGTCGCCGGCCCTGGACGAGCTGGAAGAAGAAGTCGACGCAGGGGTCGCCCGACGAGGCGTGTCCTGCGTCGACTTCAGGGGACACGCATGCAACTGGTACGAAGTTACTCGCGGCCAGGCGGGCAAGCCAGTAACACAAACCATCCGCCGCGCGAGGATAATCACATCTCCTACTGGGTCCGATAAGCTGCCTTGCCTTCACCAAGTGCGTTAGCCCGTGGAAGCTTCACCGGCATGCATGGAGCACGGCTCCGGTTCATCTCAAAACCACAGGAATTTTCCTAGACAAATTATGTCAGTGAAAACAAAGACTCGTGGTAAACCGGTATATATTTATCTTAACTGATCAGTCCTATGTGATCTCTTTTTACACCAGGGGTGGAGTGATGTTTTGGGCCGACTCTCTCAGCGCGGAATACGTGTACCGCAGACTGGACGGGTGGTCCAAAGATTATGGAGAGTTCTTCAAACCCTGTGAATATCTAGCTGCCAGAGCTAGTCACGGCGCATCCTTGGTAAGATTCTATCGCATTTCCGCGTCATTGATGTAGCTTTGGGATCCGGAATGGCGCTTCTTCTCATTCTACTGAATTAGTGAATTTTGCATCACCTGATTGTGCATCCCCTGAAAACTGTTGCAGGCTGCCACCACAGCTGATGGCACCAAGTCGCGACTCTAGATGGTTTACCTGGGTGTTTTGCCATGTCCAGTCGGGATGGAGGAGCTGGAATGTTCCGGATACGATCGTGTATTAGATGTAATAAAGTGCACGGCAAAAATGCTAGGTTGGTTTTGAGTGTTGGTGGGTGCGGCTGTTTTTCTTCTGCAACTGCTGCTGTGTGATGTGTTACCATGGTCTTACCCACGGCCCAGTAGTTTTGTGCATTGTGGATTCCCCTGGCGTACTGTTGCGACATGTCCGCGAAACCTCTGTATGTTTTTACAGGGCCAGGGATAGTACATGCGATCCTTGTCAATTGTGGAAATAAAATGCCAACCTTGTGTCTTTTCTTCCGTTGATTTCATATACATCATCCTCAGTTGAAACTGCAAACCAATGGTTGGACGGTTAGAAGGACAGTGGTATCACCGTGTTCAAATTCTAGACACCGGTATTCGTGTTTTTCTGAATTTATTTTATGTCTTTCGACGATGTACTGGGTTAACATAAAGAGAAAACCCTGTATTTTTGCGACTGCAGAAAACGAAAATTATGTGGTGGTTCGTGTGTCTAGAGCAGATCTCCGGCTGCAACTGCGAGGCGTGCAGCACATATACATACGCAAGGAAAGGCAGACTGTCCACCTCCACGTACCAGACCAGCTGTGCCTCCAACGTCCATACGTGTCCAAGAGGCGTTTATCCGTATACCGTACTTTGAGGAGCAAAGCAAACCTACGACCAGGTGAAGGAACTTATATTATGGGACGAAGGGAATAGGTTGGTTTTGAGTGTTGGTGAGTGCGGTCTTTTTCTTCTGCAGCTGCTGCCGTGTAATGTGTTCAAGGGCGAACCCAGAACAAAAATGACCTGGTGTCCACATGCACATCACATATGCATAGGAATATACAATGCTATACATAAAAATTACATACTTAGGGTGCGTTTGGTTACAATGTATTTCAAGAATACTATTTTGACAAAGTACCGTTTCAAATACTTTGAGATGTTTGCCTCTAATTAAGATTGCAGTATTTTCCCGCAAAAACAATCAGTGCAATTTCTTGTAGTCAAATACATTACTATAGCAAAAATACATTAGTGCATTATTATTTTTTGCTTTCAAATACTGCATTGCAGTATTTGAAAGCAAAAAATAATAATGCACTAATGTATTTTTGCTGTAGTAATGTATTTGAAAGTATTTGAAAGTATCCACAAAACTATGGTATTTTTGCTGTATGAAAAAAAAGATCAGGACCTCTATTTTAAAAACCGAGGAAAACAACAAAGGACACTAGTGGTGGTCAAAGACAATACTACATAGTATGTTGCTTGCCAAACACAGCACCATTTTCACAGTAGTTTTAGAAACTGATGGTTTCATAAGCTAAAATATTCATTGTCATCATGGGGTTAAAAACTGTAGTCTCAAACAAATTACTCCCAAACAGAGCCTTAGCAATTACTAGCTGATTATATGAAGTTAAAAATAGTAAAGCATAAAAACTCCAAACAATGGAGACAAGGATGATCGGCAAAAATGATAAGCACTCCCAAAATTTGGAAATTCACAATAATTCAATTCTCAAACAAATTCGTAGCGGCATACATATTGAAAAATCCCGGTAATCCTATTCTCAAATACACGTGCATAGGTCCAAAAAAAAACGCAGTAATCCAATATATAATTGTAACATCCTTAAGATTTGAAGCCCTAGTTCGGTGTTTGAGAAACAAAAATTGTGAGAAATAGAGATACGCACTTGAAACAGATCGAGGGGTTCTCTTGCCGTACCTTTTTCTTTCCGGTGATCTGGGCGAGTCACGGAGTCAGGCGGGGCGACACTGGCGCGCCGCGATGTTTCGATGGCGAGCAGGGAGGTGGGCGGCGATAGGGCTAGCGTGAGCTTTCTGAGGAATCAACGCGAAGATGCGAGAAGCCAGCAGACTGGAGGCCCACGTACACAAACCAAACCAGATCGATCAAACTCTATCTTGTCGTGTGCCTGGACTATTAGATGGGCATTGCTCGTGCACCGTTTCGCTGGCTCTAGCCGGTGTCCATCGACTAACTTTACCGGTGTCACAGGAGTATATGTGCCTTATATAGTACGTAACGAGAAATTTTACCCGGTGTCCTGTGACACCGGCAACGACCACGTGGGTCCGCCCCTTATGTGTTGCCGTGGTCTTACCCACGGTGCAGTAGTTTTCTGCATTGCGGATTCATCTTACCCACGGTGTAGTAGTTTTCTGCATTGCGGATTCCCCTGGCGCATTGTTGCAACATGTCCACAAAACCTCTGTATGTTTTTACAGGACAAGGGATGCGAACCTTGGCAATTCTGGAAATAAAACGCCAACCTTGTGTGGTTTCCATGCGTTGATTTCATATACTCTCCTTGTTTCTAAATATAAGCCTTTTCAGAGATTTCAATAGGAGACTACATACGGATATGGAGCAAAATGAGTGAATCTAAACTCTAAAATACGTCTATATACATTCATATATAATCTGTATTGAAATCTCTAAAAGGTCTTATATTTTTTAAAAAAATAAGTGAATCTACACTATGCGTCTATATACATCTATATGTAGTATGTATAGAAATCTCTAAAATGTCTTATATCTAGAGAAAACGGAGGTAGTATATACCAACCTCTGTTGAAGCGCTGTATTTTTGCGACTGCGGAAAACGAAAATGATGTGCTGGGTGCCCGTGAAAATTTCACAGGCCGTATGCAGATGCAGGAAATGATGTGCTGGTTCATGTACCGAGAGCAGATCTGCAGCTGCAACTGCAAGGCGTGCAGCACGTACACAGAGCCCTCCACGTACCGTACCAGCTGTGCCTCCAACGTCGATACGTGTCCAAGCGGCGTTTATCCCCGTACCGTACTTTGAAGAGCAAAGCAAACCTACGACCAGGTGAAGGAGCTTCCCGGTACGTAGCTACTGCGGCGTGAATTTCTGGTGGGTGACGACGAGTCCGTCTGACTCCGCGCGCGACGTGGATGGACTCCACGGCCGCCGGCACTGCTCACGTGCTCCGGCCGTTTCCCGAAGGCGCGCGGGCGACGATTGACGAGCGGGTCGTGTTTGTTCGTCTGGCCAGGCCAACGCTTGAGCAACACACCGGACGTCCACGTCTGGATTTCTTCTTTCAAGTCCCGACCGTCCTTGCAGTTTGCGTGACAGCGTGAGTGCGCGTGAACAAACTGGAGAAACCGAAACGCAACCGTAGCCGGCCTCACAGCTCTCTATCCAACTCCAAGGGAGGAAGGCAGTCGACATCAACCTGCAGCAGCGTCTGACCAGCTTCAACTTCCAACGAAATCCTGGCTCGTGTGGGGAGAGCGTGCATGTGCCGGCTCGGCCCTCGCGGCACCGTGCTCTCCGCTCGTCACAACAGAACGCCTACGCTCTAGAGACCGGTGGAAAAGCGTGGAAAGCTCACTCAGGTCCCTTTCACCGCCCAAGAAGAGCTTCAACTGTCAAAAATATGTCGTGAATTTTCGTCTGGTTTAGATGAAAATCATCATGTTTGTTCAAATCCAATTTAAAATATCGGGGGCTGCAACTATCGAGTCGGGGTGCTCCGAGCCACCTGACGCCATGCTCTCTCGCCGCCGGGATGCTGCGACTGACAGGGCTGGATGCTGGGATCAACCACCTGAGATGTTGGCATTGTGGTAACCACATATGGAGCCGAATGCAGGGGAATGCTACGATGCCATGGTCGGTAGCTGCTGGGAACCAACAATGGGGGGACGCTACGATCACGGCTTGGATATGCTGGAACGGTTGCAGGGGACGGTATGACCATGGCCAACCGTGCTGCGACCACGCCCTTGACACCGAACTCTGACCTACGGCGAGGGTGGTTGATGGGGGAAAGGGCAACCAATGAGGGGCGGTGGTCCTGCTGCGTAGCAGCGCGAAGGGGGCTAGGAGGGAGCAAGAACAAGGGATGGGGCATCTAGATCGCGGGGAGGACGATGCCCATTGGATGAAATGGTTATGAGCTTTTCGGATCGAACGGCCCCGGAGCTGACTAGCACAAGGTCTTTTTTTTCCCCGAGAACACCTCGAAAGGGGCAGGGGGTTCCTGCATTTCATTGAGAAGAAAAGAGTTGGTCCAGTTTATAAGGAAGACCGGACCCGAAAACCTAACTAGCACAAGGTCTGGCTAGTCGACCAGCTAGAGCACTATCCTTTTTGTTTCCGGCGAGAGACAGAAAGGGCAGTGTTCTGCGTCGGTGGACGTCAAGAGATATGGTAGGTGTAACCATATTTATTTATTTGATTGGAAATGTTAAAAGAAAATCTAGATTTGTAGTGGAATCCTTATAACCTTTCTTTCTCTATGGTATTCTCTCTCTCTCTTAGTTTACAAGGCGTGTGCGTTTTTTTAGATCGTCAATTTAATCAACCTAATACAAGCCATATGTTACAAAAAGATATACCGATATAAGCTTCGTATGTTCCATTTTCAAACGGTATAATTTTTATATTATGTATTCCCTCCGTTCGGAATTACTTGTCGCAGAAATGGATGTATCTAGATGTATTTTAGTTCTAGATACATCCATTTCCGAGACAAGTAATTCCGAACGGAGGGAGTAGTTTATATTGTGGTGATAAAATTGGCAACCTAGGTATACGCACATGACTTATAAACTGAGACGGAGGGAGTACTCTATTCATTGGCCCATTAAAGATATGGGTTATGGTATGCGATATATGCAGTTATATTCATGTGGTCAAACATGAGAGTAAATTTCCAGCTTTGCATGTGGTTGTGCTTCATTAATGAAATTACATGTTTTATTTCAGAAATCCAATTTGGCTCTTGGGAGTATATGCTCCTATGCATCAAACTTTTTTTTGCAAATGTAAAAAAAGAAGAGAAAAAGGGTTTAGTGTCACACTTAAATGCTATTTGCAAACTATTAGGAGGAAAGATTAATCATTTTGACATGTGCAGAAAAAAAACAAGTCAATCAATAGGGTGGAGAGAGATGCCTTGCTCCTGGACATCGAGATGACGACCGAGGAATTTGAGGACGAGACTGAGGATGCCGCTAGCTCCGCATCGATCGCGTCACCACGGCCGTTCGCGTCTCACCGCCACAACGACGAGGTTGTCACGTCCACATCCGCCGCCGTTGATGGAGTAGAAGGATAGAACATGGGAGGCCACACGTCGCCGCCGGGGTCCCAGGAATGCCACCGCCAACATCTTGTCGGGCCTCCCAGCCGATGAGCTTGCCCGAGCTTCACGGAGGTCACTACTCTTTCACTCCCGCTGAAGCTTCACTTACGGGGGCTCATGGCCGGCGGATGAGCATGTTCTCGTGGGAAACGGGCGCCGCCACGGCCGGCGATCATTTAGATTAGGTTAGAATAGTCTAACCCACTATAGTTTAGTTAAAATATGTCATGAATTTTCGTCCGGTTTAGATGAAAACCATCTTGTTTGTTCAAATCCAGTTTAAAAATTATGCGAACATGATTGGATAGCCGACTTCCGTATCACTATGGGCGCATTCACGAACGGTTACCATGCTCGTTTTAAGAGTCGGGGTTGGAGGCAGAGGCGGAGGACGAAAAAAAATTAAGGTGTGGCAAACTGTCAACTAGACAAAATTGATGCCCTCTAAAAAAATTGATGCAAAGACATAATAGCCAATTCAAACTGCACTGCACAGAATCTTTTAATGATGTCTAGAGAAGACACATGCAGTGGCGGGGATAGGCCGTGGGGTCGCGATGGAGTTAGGGATGGATGGACAGGCGGCAGCGGCGGCGTTTTCGGGCACAAATCGCCAGCGGCGGAGGCGGGCAGTCATCAGCGTAGCAGACTCAAATCGGCGGGTCGGCCACGGCTACGACGCTGCTGCCGGCGGTGGGGTCAGGGATGGGCCGACAGGCGACGGCGACGCATTTCATGGCAAAAATCACCGGCGGGCGGGCTGGCAGAGGTGCAATGAAGACGGTTGGGCGGTTGACACACTGCCGTTCCTTTTACATCTCCTAGAGGTGTAGATGCAAATTTGCACCGTGAGGTGTTGTGGTTTGCATCTTTGGGAGACGGAAATGTATTATTATTATTTTTTACATCTACACTATCTGTTGGAGAGGTATTTTTAGTCTTAGAGATGCAAAAGATAGTTATTTTGCATACATCTACGCAGTGGCGGAGCTTGGGCTGATTTTGTGGAGGGGCAAGAAATATGACTTTAGGCTGATTTTAACTGGGCATATGGGCTGAATACTAGGGGATATATGCTAGTTTTCTCATGGACGGGGGGGGGGGGGGGGGGGAAAGGCGCAATGGCCCAGGTTGCTCTCCACTAAGCTCCGCCACTGCATCTACGTAGTGAGATGGGCATGTGCAGTGAAAGCGAGCTGGTTCGCGTACGTCTACGTAGTGAGATGGGCATGTGCTGGGCAACACATCAATTAAGCTGCCAGTTTGTGTGCTTTCGATCTACTTATGTGCTTCATCTAGCTTTGTTTGAATGAATCACTAGTGCGGTCTAAAACTAACGAGCAGTATATGTTTGCATTTTCATGAAGAAAAGTATATATATATAGGATGACAGTTTGGACCTAAGACCCAGGCACTTATGTACCGCACCGTTGATTGGCTTTAGGATACGTGCTAATATAGTAAGCATGCATGTTTATAGTACCTTATATTTGGAAAGAATATGTAGTGCTGCCATCAATTAGCACTATTTAAATTAGTGATTACTTGCCTTTTTAATGAGGTATTAATCTGATTGGTCAACGACAATAAGGAAATAAATATCTCCCTAATTTTGGACGTGCATTAACTACATGACTCGTACATGGAAATAGTCGTATGGACACTCCACGTATATGCCAAACTAATAAAATCATATTTCCTAGCACGTCATATATATCTTCAATTTTTTTGGAATGCGGCCTTTTCTTGTGTCTGAGGTTGTATTTCCTAGTACGTGCATGTATAACCTTTTTAAAAACAAAGGTATCTAGAAATATATTGGATATTCTCATGTTTCACGCATCCAAAAATATAAAATACCCAAAAAGTAAATGTGTACATCGTTTTAAGTTTATTGTACGTGGATAAGCTAGTTGTAGGTACATATTAATAAATATTGCATATACCCAAAAATATTTTGGGTATAAACATACCCGAGAATATCTTTTTTACTAAAAAAGTTCACATACCCACAAATTTATTTGAGGTATCTGCATACTCATGAAATTTCTGGGTATATACATTGTGTCTCGTTAGCAGGTATTTGATACCTCAGGCATGTGTCAATGCTTTGGAGTATGTACACCATTTAGATATATACATACCAAATTTAAGTATATACTCATGATATTCTCGAGGTATCTACATACTCATGATATTTCGGGTATGTGTATATTCTTAGTACATATAATAGCATGGGTATATGTATATTTTTATTAAGTAATATTTACGGTATGTGTATATTTTCATTAGATATAATAGCCTGCGTATATGTATATTTTTATTAGGTATAATACTCAACATAATATTTGGAAAAGGATTATTGCTAGGAAATCAGCATAATATATTTTTGGAAAGTAATCATTGACCGTTGAGTGTACTAGTGCATGCAAATGAAAAATGGGAAAATTCATTGATTACACGTCATGCACTAATAAAAATGGCTTGCCATGTTTGAGCCTAGGTGCCCAGGCACCTAGGTGCCCCAAACATTTTACACACACACACACACACACACACACACATCACACACACACACACACACACACACATATATATATATATATATATATATATATATATATATATATATAAAGTTGGTGCCAAATTAAGGTGTGGCGGCTGCCACACCTTGCCCACTGGGCTCCTCCGCCAGTGCATGCAGCGCCTCAGAGCATCTCCAACAAGCGCGTCAATTAAGCCGTGCGCTAGAAAAAAAACCATCTTATAGCACACGCGGGACCCTAACCGGAGCTCCAGCGGCCGCGCAAAAATCACGTCATGTGCGCGGTAAAGTCGGTTCAGCGCGCTGAGCGAATCGGCATCGCGTGTGGTGTATTTGCTGTATCCGCTCGCGCGCACTGGAATCTCATCCTCCACGCGCTGGCGCCTCCGCCCGCACCTTCCCCATTCGCCGCCTATACCCAGCGTGCCGCCGCCGCTTCCTCCACCTTCTCCCCTTGCCGCCACCCCTCGAGCGCTGCCGCTGCCATTGACGAACAATGGCCGGCGACCGTTTGCAGCTCGCCGTCCACAAGCTGCTTGACAAAACGCTTGCAAGGTATATATTGCTAACATTTTATATATTTGTAGATGAATTTGGTGCATGTTCTTTGTAGTTTGAAATTAGTTTAAGTTTAACTTTGTAGATGAGTTCGTCCCATGATTCTTTCGATGAAGAATTTGATCTTCACGAGGAGGAGGATGTCACAATGATCCTAGCTATGCACGTCAATAAAATGCCGAAACACGGTGGATCGATTATCGGTCGTCAAAAATTGTGGAGGGATAGGATCGATGCCCATAACAGATTGACGAGGCACTATTTTATGGAGAATCCCACATACCCTGAGTCCTATTTTCGGCGCCGTTTTAGAATGAGCATCGAGTTGTTCAAACACATTGCGGAGAAAATGGTGAGCCATGATCGATTTTTTTCAGCGAAGGAGGAACGCCGCCGATTAACTTGGGCATAGCACCTTTCAAAAGGTGACATCCGCTTTGGGTATGTTGGCATACGGTATTCCGGCGAATGTAGTTGATGACCACTTGGCCATGGGTGAGAGTCAAGCCATCATGTGTGTCAAGCGCTTTGTAGTCGGGATTGTACAAGTGCTTGGTCCGAAATATTAGAGAGCTCCCAATGCTGAAGACACTGCAAGGCTTTTGGAGATGAACAAATCTCGCGGGTTCCCAGGTATTCTTGGCTCAATAGATTGCATCATTTGAGTTGGAAGAACTGTCCTAAGGTATGACATGGACAATTCCACGGTAAAAAAAAGGTTCCACTATAATCCTTCAAGCGGTGGCCGATCAAGAGACTTGGATTTGGCATGCTTTTTTCGAAATGCTTGAATCTTTGAATGAAAACAATGTTCTTCAATGATCACCACTCATAAATAGGATTGCAAATGGTGAAACTCCACTAGTGGAGTTTGTAGCAAATGGTCATACGTACAACTATGGCTACTATCTCACGGACGACATCTACCAAAGGTGGCAAACATTTGTGAAGCCGTTGTCCAAACCACAAGGTAAAAAATATCTTGATTTTCACAATGCTTAGGGGTCGGCTAGGAAAGATGTGGAGAGAGCTCTTGGGATTTTGTAAACCCAATTTGTTATTGTGAGAGGATCGGCTTGGTTTTAGGATCAAAAGATCCTTTGGTACATCATGCATGTTTGTGTGATCATACATAACATGATCACCGAGAATGATCGTGGGCAAGATTTAGACTGTTCTTAGTATGAGTTGATGGGACAACTCTTGCGAGTGCGGAGGAGGGCTGCGAGTGTGGCCCACTTTATTGCCTTCTATCATGCCATTCAACGTGCCGAAACGTATGATGACCTTAAAAAGATCTAATCGAGGAGTGGTAGTTATGGAATGGACGACAAAACTGGTTTGATGTTGTATGTTTGTCGTACACTATTTGTTGCATTGTTCGTGAACTATTTGTTGTATTGGAAAGTAAACTATTTGTTTGACTTGTAATAATAATAATGAAAAAAACATTGTTAATTTATTTTATGTGTGTTTGATCTTGTTAGTTCTATGTTGAATGAAAAAATGTTGTTTCCGTGATGTAATTTAGCGCGCTTGCTGGCCACTTCTGCGGCGCGCAATATATAGCGCTTCTGCTAAACCAAAACACGTACCAAGCATGCAAAAACGCTATTTTGCTGCAAAAATTTTTATTTAGCGTGCACTGCGTCTGTTAGAGATGCTCTGACCAAAGAAACGGAGTCTACTACTCTGATCCGAATCCAATGCAAAAAAAAAAAAACCAAATCAAGCATAACCATGTTTTGCTGTGGTTATTATACTAGTGTGAAGATCAAAACAGAGGTTGATCGAAAAATGCCTGCGCATGAAAGTGGCCCAGTCAAGAGCTGAATTTGACCGAAACAAGGGCACTTGTTCAGTACTCGTCCGTTTTATAATGTAAGACGTTTTTTAACATTACACTAAAATTAAAATAAGTCTTATATTATGGAACGAAGAGAGTAGTAAACATCTCTATGAGCTCCTTGGCCAGTATTACATCCTTGCCCATCTGATAACGCAGTTATAAGAACATTACGAAATGAGAAAAATCCACATTTCAATCATGGATTAACCACTCGATTTAATTTTACAATCCTCATTTTTGGAACCGGTTGTATCGCAGCCTCAGCTTGCCATAAAGTTGAAAAGACCACTTGGTCTCGTTTTCGGGCTGGTCAACCAGTTTTGACCAAAGTCATCGCCCGCCTTGGGCCTTCACGGTGCTTCCCTTCATCCAGCACCATCGTTCATCGGTCCCCAGTGCCAGAGCCGGACGGATTCGTGGGTGTCGGTTGTGTGGAGAGAGGAGCCAAAGCTCCTTTGGATCGAGCATGCACACACGACGCAAAGCACACTCCGAGGTCCGAGCAAGCAGACCATGTATCAACGGACACACACAACACGGACGATGGTTCCAAGAAAAGAAGCAAGCAGAGCACCAGGCCAGCGGCACACACTGCACGCATGCATCCCGCTCTGTTGTTTCGTTGGAGTCAGGAAAAGTGGCCACGGTCTTTGCGCCTGCTGCTGCTCAGTGCTCACGAGCTGCTGAATTTGCGGCCGCATCGGGTACCCTTGCCTCTGCTAGCTCCTACTCCTACCTGCCCGCAGCACAACTCCTCCGCACTGCTAGAGAAGCACCACCGCGGTCTACCGCTACAGCCGCTGCCTGCCACATGTGTCGACCACCCCACCTCGACGGCGGAGCAGGGGAGAAGACCTTGCCGAGCGCTACGGTGCCGGAGGTGGTGCTGGTGGCGGTGGCGTGGCGGGGAAACTAAGAGCTACACTGTTAAAGTAAGAGGTAAATGCAATGGTGGTACATGAAGTTGTACAAAATGTGCAGCTTGGTGCCATAAGTTGAAAAATACGAAAAATTGTTTCCTCGGCGTGCATATACGGTTCATCTCTCATCTGTAGTTGTATAATATACTGCTCGTGTGGCATGACCCGCGGCGTCGGACCCACCTGTGAGGAAATAGTACGAAGGAAATTTTTTGCATATATATCACGGTTTGAACACACGACCAACTGCTTCAAACATTACGTTGTTTTAAAAAAGTGTTCACGTGTTTCTATAAAGTTTGTGTGTTTGCAAAAATGTTTATTTATTGTTAGACAATAATGAACAATAAGACTTATTGAAAATTATATACGAGCCTAGTAAATACTAGGCTGTAGATCCTCAAATGAAAACTCTTAAATATTATTTTAAAATATATGATTTTTGTAATTCTTAAATACCACTTTAGTTATTTGAATAGTTTTAAAATAATATTTTTATATTTTTTTAAATGTATTACAGCCATTATGTTAACAGTTTTTACTAAATATGTGATTCCTATTTAATGAAACTCTCTAAAATATATGAACACGGATATTTGAACTCTATGTTTTAATGTGATTATGATTTACATATGTTTTAAAAAAATCTAAGAAGAACATATGAAAAATTTGCCGCATTGACTACCATCCATTTTGTTAGGATTTAATTAATATTTTAATTAATGAGATAATCCTCCCTTGTATAACTGAACGTGCGTTGCCAATCCGGCAAGCGTCACGACGGTTTCCTCGCTCCCCATCGCGCGCCCCCTCCCGTTGTATATAAGGATTGATCATCAATGAAATTGATACTGATTGGATTCATTTTACAATATGTCTATTAACACGTTATCAGCACTTTGCTCTCTGTTGAGAGAAAGGCCCTGGACGAACGACAATGCAGCGAGGAAGGGAGGTCGACTTCCGTGGTGAGAACCAGCGAGACGCCCATGACGGGGCGCGGCCGACCTTGATCTCCCGGAACATGGCGCCCTCCGGCTTGGCCGCCAGTGACGGCAAGCCCCTCAGGCCTGGCCGCGGCATCTCCTAGCGCGCGGCGTCAACGACCGGGATTATGGCGGCAAATGGAACCGGTGGCCATCCACCACGACGCCGCTTCTCCCGGGGCGGCAGCATGTTGCCAGTGCGTGACGGCGTCGATCGCGTGGCGTCGGCAACAGCGTTCGATGGGACGGCTGACCGCGCAACAACAGGTAACGGCACGGCGGCCGGTAGGACTGCGGGCTGCTGCGGCGGCGCAAAGGCGGCACGACTAACGCGGCCGTTCAAGAGAACAAGGAGGCGATATGGAAAAAAAGAGGAACTGTTTCTGGATGGTTTTCTCGATGCTCAAAGGCAACAGCGCTATCCACGGCGAGGACGAGCATGCGTCCGTCAGTATAAAAGGAAAATTGCTAATTCAGTTGTCTTCTTGTGATTACGATCATCAACCTAATGACTGATTGTTTCTCTTGTACGTACGTATGTACACTCATGCAAATCGATTCCATCGGAGCGTGGAATCGGCGAAGTCGACTGGCGCACGGCCGAGGCCCTCTGGCCGGCGCTCAGCCCGTCCACGCACAAGGCGAGGCCGCGGGCATTACCATCTGGTCTGGATCTCCAGGCCGCATCGGCGGCGGCTGCCAACGGCGTCGAATGAAGTAACGGCGGTTCTACCCGGCGAGGTGCGGTGACGTAGCGTGCTACGTTGGTACCAGGCAATGGTAAGGAGCTGGTTACCAAGTGGGACGCACAGTAAACCGACGGCGCGGCCGCCGGATGCGTCCGGTTTCATTGGTAACAAAAGAAAAAGAGAGAGAAAAAAAACTTGGGCTGAGTGGTTTCGGCCTATGACCATTTTCTCCGTGGTTTCCTTTTGATTTTAGCTTTTAGCTATACATTGTTTTCCGATGTGTTTTGCAGTAATTTATGGTATATTACTGTGTTTTAAAGCACATTTGTATATCAGCATATCTGATTAGGCAATTTGATGGTTGCTATATGTTGATGATACTTGAAAATTAATTTACTAAAAGGTAAATTAGTTGTGCATGATGATTTCAAGCAGGATATGTTGGACATATCCAAGAGAGAATTTTTTTTGCTGAGTTTGCCACTGATGGTATTAATCATCAAACCTGGTTGATGCAAAGATTAACTTGGCAGCCCGGCGTCTCAGTTCCCACATAACCACACCCGCTCAGGGGCTCCAGCTATAGTCACTATAGCAAAGTATGTCACATTGCACTTCACTACACCATGATTTATAAAAATAGAGTATTTGATACTCTAGAGCTCTTTTGAGGAGCAATATGATCAATATAGGGTGATGATGATGCTTGAAGTGCACAAGAAATGGATGCACGTCCGTCTCCATGACTTGGGAGTCTATGGTAGCATACAACTCTTATGTGCATCAGATCAACTTGTAGTTGAGATTCTGCAATATTGCAGTTCTGGATGTTAATCTCATCGGGATGCTCTCCACTTTCAATCCTTGTATGAGGATTTAGATTGAATAATTTCAACAATTGTGAAGGAAAGTGGAGGTGTGATGAGAAGTAGAATAAGAGTAGAGCTCAAAGGGCCAAAAGTCATTTCAGGAACAATGACAGGGCTAGCAACTCTGGTGGTTGCTATACGTGTGGTTGTATAACTGATTGCAAGGACAAGTGATATTTCCAATCATTTGGTGGATCCGCATGCAATCAATTGCCAAGGGAAAGAGGCTCATGGGAACAAGTGTGAATCTTACCTCACTTGACATAACAATGATTTCCCAATGGTTGAAGTTTCCAGATGTTCCTCAGAACATGGATAACCAGGAGCATGCTCAGCAAAAGGAAGGTCCACTATTGAGTGTCGATGACATGTTAGTGGACTTCAATTTTAGTGACATATACAGAGACCGGATTCAGTCTCTTTTTTCATGCATTGTAATGATGTATATGTATTATTTCCATATGAGTTCAATCATATGTTGAAATTGGTTTATTTCTAAAACCTATGGAAATAGTCCAATTGAGAAGAATGTGTTAAGTAGAAACTGGGTCTACTAACACAATATTAAGGGAGTTGAAGTATTTTCATACTCTTGAAAAGAGTAATGGAGCCATCATGACATGTGATGGTCGTGATACGGGAATTGTTGGTTCTGGTCAAGCCACAATTGCACTCCCTATGGGTACTATATGATAATCTTGGATGCATTGATGTATCTAGATTCTACTCGTACCTTGCTGAGTTATAAGGATATCCACAATGGTTTCTATGTTGAAACTCATATAATGAGTGAGGTTGGAAGCCTTCTCATGACTCAACAAAAAGGATTTGAATGAAATCCTAGAGTAAATGTTTCTCTATATTGTGGATTGTATTATACATACATTAAATTGGATACGCATTGGCGTATAAGATAATTTTTTAGAATCTTGAGAAGTTCAAGATATAGCATGATTGCCTTGGTCATCCTGGTATTGGGAGGATGAGAAAATTATTGATGGTTCAATTGGAAACAATCTAACGGTGTGAATTTTCCAAATTCATTGAATTATGTATGCATGATGTGTGCAAACTGGGAAACTGATCGCAAGGCCATCTTATCTCATGGAAGAGGATGAGCCACTAGATTTCCTTGGATAGGAGATATATATGTGATCCAATTCAACCGTTATATGGAATATTTACATATTGCATAGTGCTTTTGGATGCATCAGTGAGATGGTCCAATGTGTGTCTTACTTCCATAAGGAACCATGCTTTTACAAAGCTTATTGCTCAAATCATTAATTTGAGAGCAAATCATCCCGAGCACGGGATAAAATCCATCAGAATGGATAATGCTACGAAATTTAGTTCGTGAGCATTTGATGATTACTGCCTAGACTGAGGTATAACTGTGGAGCATATTGGTACTTTGTGTACATACCCAGATTGGTCTTGCAGAATCACTTGTCAAGAGGATAAGTTGATAGCAAGATTGCTCCTATAGAATTGTAATCTCCCAACATCTAGTTGGGGACATTGCAGTTTTACGTATTGCATATACAAATTCAACGAACTGCATATTATATGATCTCCCCGTTGCAGTTACTACGTGGAAATGAGTAAGTATTTCCCATCTGCGATTATTTGGTTGTGTTGGATACATACCGAGTTCACCACCGCAGTGTACATATATTGGCCCTCATAGAGAAATGGGAATCTATGTGAGGTACAATTCTCCGTCAATCATAAAGTACTTGAAGTCCTTAGAAGGGGACTTATTTATGGTGCGGTACACTGGTTGTATTTTGATGATGACATTTTTCCGGCATTAGGGGGAGATAATAACCACATTGTATGCCAGGAAAATAGAATGAGATGTGAATAGACATCTAGTCCTTAGGTCCACGTACGAATAAGTCTGAACTAGAGGTTCTGAAGATTAACAATTTACAAAGTATCGCAAATAGTCTGCCAGTTGCATTTACTAAATATAAAGGTGTCACAAAGTAAAATGTTCCCATAGTGATTGTGCCAGAGAGAGTGGATGTGACCCATAGGTTCACTCGGCCACCAATGAAGGGGAGGTATCTAGACACAAGAGGACAAAGCTTCAAGGAAGCGTCCGAGGGGAATGAGGAATCCTCAAACAGTAAATGCAGGTCAACTTCATGTTGATATTCAACCAAGGGTTGAAGGACACCTGAAGGATGTTGGACACATCCAGGAACCAGCACGAGTGTGCACACAAATTTTTGTGCTGGGACATCGGAAGACCTTGACTCAACTGTTGTGGGAAATCACAAAGAGTCAAAAGGTAATGATGAAATCTCCACTATGGATATGGATTCGGGAGAATCATATAATAAAGACTACATTATGTTGACATTTATTTATCCTCATGAGTTGCAAAAGACCTTGGATTGGATCTAGAACCTAAGTCCACGCATGGCTGAGTGTCTAAAATACTCTGGTTGATCCAAATGAAGGTAGCAATTGAGGATGTGCTCGCTCTCAAGAAGAAGGGGGTATTGACCTGATCAGTAATACCCACTCCTCTGAATTTGTTCCCTAGGGGAGCAAATGGGTTTTTGTTCATGTGAGGAACGAAAACAATGAGGTGGTGAGACATGAAGCGAGCATTGTAGCACAGGGGTTCACGCAGAAACCCGCCATCGTTTATGATGAAATATGTTATCCTATTATGAGTGGAATAAGGTTCCGATATTGATATCACTGGCAGTGAATAATGAATTTGTATATCAAACTGACGGATGTTGTGACTGCATAGATGTATGAGTCACTTGATTCGGATATCTCTATGATAGTTCCTGAGAGAACGAAGATTCCGAGTTTAATCGCAACATGTGTTGCGTCAAGCATCAGAAGTCATTATGACTTGAAGTAGTTGGCAATGATGTGGTATAACCGACTGAGTGAGTTCCTTTGTTAGAAGGATTACCTCAAACAGTGATAGTTGCTCATGTATACTCATCAAGAAGTCCAAAGAAGGATTTGTACAATTTATGTCTATGTTGGTAATCTGAATATCATTGGAACTACACAAGAGATACATGATACAATCATATCATCTTAAGACGGAGTGTAAGATGTAAGATTTGGTTGAGACCAAACTTTGCTTGAGTTTGGAACTTGAGTGTATTCCTTCAGGAATACTTATTCACCAGTCTACATGTATCCAAAAGATTGTTGAGAGTTCAATATGGATAAGTCATATCCATTAAAGAACTATGATTTTGAGATCTCTGGATTACTAGAGATAATGACCCATTAAGGCCTAATGGCAGTGATGAAGAGATATTTGGACTTGAGTTTCCATATCGCGGTGCAATGAGAGCACACGTGTATCTAGCAAACTGCACCAGGCCTGGTATTTCATTAGCAGTAAATTTATTAGCTAGATACAATGCATCACTAATTAAAAGGCGTTGGGTTGGTGTGAAGAATATTTTTAGATATCTTCTGGACACCATAGATCTTGGTTTGTTCTATGAGAAAAAAAATCAAGATATGACCATGGTTGGATATTGTGATGCTGGTTATATATTAAATCCCCATAATCCTAGATCACAGACTGGTTTTTGTCTCCTCGAATTAAGGTGTGACCTTATTGAAGGAAATATGCCCTAGAGGCAATAATAAAGTTATTATTTATTTCCTTATATCATGATAAATGTTTATTATTCATGCTAGAATTGTATTAACCGGAAACATAATACATGTGTGAATACATAGACAAACTTAGTGTCACTAGTATGCCTCTACTTGACTAGCTCGTTAATCAAAGATGGTTATGTTTCCTAACCATGAACAAAGTGTTGTTATTTGATTAACGAGGTCACATCATTAGTTGAATGATCTTATTGACATGACCCATTCCATTAGCTTAGCACCCGATCGTTTAGTATGTTGCTATTGCTTTCTTCATGACTTATACATGTTCCTATGACTATGAGATTATGCAACTCCCGTTTGCCGGAGGAACACTTTGTGTGCTAACAAACGTCACAACGTAAATGGGTGATTATAAAGGAGCTCTACAGGTGTCTCCAATGGTAGATTTTGGGTTGGCGTATTTCGAGAATAGGATTTGTCACTCCGATTGTCGGAGAGGTATCTCGGGGCCCTCTCGGTAATGCACATCACATAAGCCTTGCAAGCATTACAACTAATGAGTTAGTTGCGGGATGATGTATTACGGAACGAGTAAAGAGACTTGCCGGTAACGAGATTGAACTAGGTATTGGATACCGACGATCGAATCTCGGGCAAGTAACATACCGATGACAAAGGGAACGACGTATGTTGTTATGCGGTCTGACCGATAAAGATCTTCGTAGAATATGTAGGAGCCAATATGGGCATCCAGGTCCCGCTATTGGTTATTGACCGGAGATGTGTCTCAGTCATGTCTACATTGTTCTCGAACCGTAGGGTCCGCACGCTTAACGTTACGATGACAATTATTATGAGTTTATGCATTTTGATGTACCGAAGTTAGTTCGGAGTCCCGGATGTGATCACGGACATGACGAGGAGTCTCGAAATGGTCGAGACATAAAGATTGATATATTGGAAGCCTATGTTTGGATATCGGAAGTGTTCCAGGTGAAATCGGGATTTTACCGGAGTACCGGGAGGTTACCGGAACCCCCCGGGAGCTAAATGGGCCTTAGTGGGCTTTAGTGTAAAGGAGAAAGGGGCAGCCCAAGGTGGCCGCGCGCCTCCCCCCTCCCCTAGTCCTATTAGGAGGAGAGGTGGCCGACCCCCTCTCTCTCCCCCCCCTTGAGGAATCCTATTCCAACTAGGATTGGGGGGGGGGAATCCTACTCCCAGAGGGAGTAGGACTCTCCTGGCACGCCCCAAGGCTGGCCGCACCTCTCCCCCTTGCTCCTTTATATACGGAGGCATGTAGCACCCTAGAACACACAAGTTGATCCTTGAGATCGTTCCTTAGCCATGTGCGGTGCCCCCTGCCACCATATTCCACCTCGATCATATCATTGTAGTGCTTAGGCGAAGCCCTGCGTCGGTAGTACATCAAGATCGTCACCACGCCGTCTTGCTGACGGAACTCTTCCCCAACGCTTTGCTGGATCGTAGCCCGGGGATCGTCATCGAGCTGAACGTGTGCTAAGAACTCGGAGGTGCCGGAGTAACGGTGCTTGGATCGGTCGGATCGGGAAGACGTACGACTACTTCCTCTACGTTGCGTCAACGCTTCTGCAGTCGGTCTGCGTGGGTACGTAGACAATACTCTCCCCTCTCGTTGCTATGCATCACCATGATCTTGCGTGTGCGTAGGAATTTTTTTGAAATTACTACGTTCCCCAACACTTCTTTGGGAAGTCGAGAAGGCATATTTTAGTGGCTGCATCCACTAGTCATTCTGAAATCATTGATTTGTATGAAGCATCACATGAATGTATGTGACTTCACGGAATGATAAACTTTGTTGAAAGTTCAAGTGGGATTGGTTGGTAGGAACCACCCACTATTATCTACGAAGATAATGTTTTGTTTGTATTATGCAGATGCAGACAGGTTATAAAGAGAAACACTAGAATGTGTATGGCTCTGAAAGTATCTTCGTCCCCAAAAGTTAAAAAGAGGTGGAAGATAATTTGCAAACAAAGTCAAGTGATAATCCCGAATATCATATTAATGGAACTGGTATGGGATGACTTTGTGTTTTGCAAAATTCAGGGGGAGTGTACTCCCATATGATAACCTGTTGAAGATCTTTGGATCTTAGATATTGCACTCTTTTCCTTTATGAGTTTTTTCTGGATGGTTTCTCATGAAAGCTTTTTAATGAGGCAATAGTAATACAAGCATTGCAATATGTTGTTTTCTCCTTATTTTCCCACTGGGTTTTTGGAAGGAGTTTTTCATGGCATATTAGGCATATCTCCTCATATTTTTCCTACAGGGTTTTTGGAGGAGATTATTTCAAGGATGATCAGTCAGAAGGACAAGAGAGGATTAGGGGGAGTGTTAGGATTTAATTAATATTGTAATTAATGAGATAATCCTCCCTTGTATAACTGAACGTGCGTTGCCAATCCGGCAAGCGTCACGACGGTTTCCTCGCTCCCCATCGAGTGGACGCGTCCCTTCGCTTGCGCCCCCTCCCGTTGTATATAAGGATTGATCATCAATGAAACTAATATTGATTGGATTCATTTTGCAATCTGTCTATTAACACATTTAAGTCCCCTGCGCGTGTTGTTCACTAGATGATTAAATATAGTTATCGTATATCCACAACGAACTCAAATTGGTCTGGTGGCTAGCATAGCTCGGTAGGTATGGGAGGTCGCGGGATCGAGCCGTGTGAGCGCTATTTTTCATATGAATTTTCCTTTCGAATTGTTTCCTGCAAAAATTGTCGGCGCAGCTCATCCTAGTCACGCCACGCGAGCGCCATATCCGCGAATTGAACCATATGTGCATGTTGAGACAAGTTTCACCACCAGTTTTCCGTACTTTTCAACTTGTGGCCCCAAACTGCACATGTTATACCACTTCATGCACTACCGGTGTATTTACCTCTTAAAGTAACGAAAAAGTGAAAACTACAAGCACCATAACTAACAACGAGGGACTTATGGAAAAGCATTCGACCATCAGACTTTCTATGCATTCTACGGGGCACACTTGTATTTTTTCCTTTTCAACTAAATAATCTGCTATCCTCCTTTCAATGTTGTCCCATCCTCCTTGAAGGAACATGCCTCAACGTGTATGAAGCCTCTGCTATCATTGCTTTCACTAGTGGCTGGCAAGAAGTTGTCCCATTCTGGAGGGAGCGGCTGGTCTATGGGGGCAATGGGCAGGGTGATGCAGGCACCCAAGGACGGCGTTGTGGAGAGGGGGATGCAGGAGGTTGGACAATGTGGGGAGAGGGCGCTGGTTTTCAGGGATAAACCATGGAAAGAAAATCAGGGCAAGTGAGGGGATGAAACGACATCGATCAAGGGCAAGATTTGGTAGTGGCCTTGGTTTTCAGCATGACAAGACCATAAAATTACAATAAGAGAAATAAAGAGATAAACAACTTTCTCAAAGACACATGCAAGGAACTTTGCCCAAGTAGGAAAGAACAAAGCCAAAAATGGATGGGGAGGTTTTTCAAGTTACAACTACTACTACTTAGAGAACGACGTTCATTTAGTCAGGACAACCACCAACCCCAGACAACTGACAAATAGATGCAGTAGAACTGGAAGAACATATAAGCTTTAAGCCTCAATGTCACGGTAACATCCATCCCACCAAAACAAGCTCGAGAGAAATTACACAGCATCATGCTTAGCAAATCACAAGGCCCATGACCAAAAAAGAGATGGAACTTCATCAAATAAAAGCCTCACAAAGCCACCAAGGACACAGCCAAATACCAAGTTGCATAATCGTCTGTCACCCTAGTCCTCGTCGTCACTGTCGTCGTCGTCGTTGTCCTTGGCAATCATGTCCCGGTACGTCTTGAGCTTAGCCTTCATATCAACAATGTACTCGCGGTGCTTCTCTGTAATGATCTTCACCACTTCGAGAGGTGTGAACCCATCGGTCAAGAGCATGCCCAAAGCAATGGAAGATGGGTACCAGAAGACAAGGGATGGAGCAAAGTTGTTTAACTTCAACGCATACTCAACAAAGCGCTGATTCTGCTTCACAGACGATGTCGTCAGGACCTCAACCTCCAAAGACAGATGGCACAGAAAACTGACCACTCCCAGCATGTCATCAGAGGTCTCGTCAAAAGCTTTGGACACCTTCTTGTCGACAGTTCTCTTGATCTTAGAGACACCCTCGTCAAACTTGTCACCAATGGTCTCCACACCTTGGGACAGCTTCACGAGTGATCTATTAATCTTGTCATCACGGAAGAACTTGAGATACTGCAAGTCTTGCTCTTCAAGCAGAGCACCTGGGCCGCCCACGGTCACTACAAGCTCATTGCCCTACGCGAACAAGTACACCTGACCTATGTCATGCACACGCCAGGCCCACCTGCCATAGAAACAACGATGCATCCCTGTTCACGACCAGACTTAGGCGGGCGCCGGGCTGGTCCAAACATATTATGGACCCCGGCGAAATACAATTACATATATTTTTGTACTAAACTTTTATATTCTTCTATACATATTATTTCGTTCGACTACAACCTAAAAGAGTATGATGTTATGCCCTTAGTTGCCATAATTAATCACACAACAATATTCTAATTGTTAATTATTGTATTCCTTGTCATACGGTTGTAACATACATCGGTAAAAAAGTATGCTAAATTAAGTTATGTCTCTTAGCAAAAGTTATTTTTGATAATTGCATAAATTATATAGTGTATACAAATTGCACGGATGTGTGAACCTATCTTTATTTTAATATCTTCAAATATAATGACAGAGCTTCCTAAAGCATATTTTCTATAAAAAATCTTAAAAGTGCTTTCTAGTGTATTATTAGTCAAGTATATTTGAAGAAAATTATGGAGTATAGATTGAGTAGTTGGCAACTGAATCTTGGAAATTAAGCTCGGTAATAAATTGACAATATGTGGGTGCTCATTACTTGATACTTGATACTAAAGTAGGACTGCTTATAATAATTGAAAGCGCGGGTTTACTCCTGGAGGGGGGGGGGTGAATGGGAGATATTTAGAAATTCGTCAAACTCTGATGAATTTGACAAAGATTAGAGTGAAGAATTAGAAATAGTGGCGAAACTAAATCATTACCGAGAAAAAGCATGCATACAAGATAGTGTTGGGTTTCGTAGTAATTTCAAAAAATTTCCTACGCACACGCAAGATCATGGTGATGCATAGCAACGAGGGGGAGAGTCTGATCTACATACCCTTGTAGATCGCAACGGAAGCGTTGACACAACGCAGAGGAAGTAGTCGTACGTCTTCTTCCCGATCCGACCGATCCAAGCACCGTTACTCCGGCACCTCCGAGTTCTTAGCACACGTACAGCTCGATGACGATCCCCGGGCTCCGATCCAGCAAAGCTTCGGGGAGGAGTTCCGTCAGCACGACGGCGTGGTGACGATCTTGATGTTCTACCGACGCAGGGCTTCGCCTAAGCACTACAACGATATGATCGAGGTGGAATATGGTGGCAAGGGGCACCGCACACGGCTAAGGAACGATCTCAATGATCAACTTGTGTGTCTAGAGGTGCCCCCTGCCTCCGTATATAAAGGAGCCAAGGGGGAGAGGTGCGCCGGCCAGGAGGAGGGAGCAGGAGGAGTCCTACTCCTACCGGGAGTAGGACTCCCCCCCCCCAAACCTATTCCAACTAGGATTCCCAAGGGGGAAAGAGGGAGAGGGGTGGCCGGCCACCTCTCCTAGTCCTAATAGGACTAGGGGAGGGGGGAGGCGCGCAGCCCTTATGGGCAGCCCTTTCACCTTTCCACTAAGGCCCACTAAGGCCCATATGATTCCCGGGGGGTTCCGGTAACCTCCCGGTACTCCGGTAAAATCCCGATTTCACCCGGAACACTTCCGATGTCCAAACATAGGCTTCCAATATATCAATCTTTATGTCTCGACCATTTCGAGACTCCTCGTCATGTCCGTGATCACATCCGGGACTCCGAACAACCTTCGGTACATCAAAATGCATAAACTCATAATAACTGTCATCGTAACGTTAAGCGTGCGGACCCTACGGTTCGAGAACAATGTAGACATGACCGAGACACGTCTCCGGTCAATAACCAATAGCGGGACCTGGATGCCCATATTGGCTCCTACATATTCTACGAAGATCTTTATCGGTCAGACCGCATAACAACATACGTTGTTCCCTTTGTCATCGGTATGTCACTTGCCCGAGATTCGATCGTCGTTATCCAATACCTAGTTCAATCTCGTTACCGGCAATTCTCTTTACTCGTACCGTAATTCATCATCCCGCAACTAACTCATTAGTTGCAATGCTTGCAAGGCTTTAAGTGATGTGCATTACCGAGAGGGCCCAGAGATACCTCTCCGACAATCGGAGTGACAAATCCTAATCTCGAAATACGCCAACCCAACATCTACCTTTGGAGACACCTGTAATGCTCCTTTATAATCACCCAGTTACGTTGTGACGTTTGGTAGCACCCAAAGTGTTCCTCCGGCAAACGGGAGTTGCATAATCTCATAGTCATAGGAACATGTATAAGTCATGAAGAAAGCAATAGCAACATACTAAACGATCGGGTGCTAAGCTAATGGAATGGGTCATGTCAATAAGATCATTCAGCTAATGATGTGACCTCGTTAATCAAATAACAACTCATTATTCATGGTCAGGAAACATAACCATCTTTGATTAACAAGCTAGTCAAGTAGAGGCATACTAGTGACACTTTGTTTGTCTATGTATTCACACATGTATTATGTTTCCGGTTAATACAATTCTAGCATGAATAATAAACATTTATCATGATTATAAGGAAATAAATAATAACTTTATTATTGCCTCTAGGGCATATTTGCTTCAGATAGATGCAGGTGAAGAACATGCAATCATATAGGGACCAAGCCCTAACAAATTGACTCGATTACATGACAAATTTCAGCCATCCCCGTCTACCCCCAGTATGCCTACAATGGAATTAATCACTCTCGGTGGCGAGCATCATGAGGTTGTCGATGAAGAGGGGTTGTTGATGACGACGGCGATGAATCCCCCTCTCTGGATCCCTGAACGGACTTACAGATCAACCCTCCTAATGAAGAACATGAAGTGGTGGCGGCTTCGTATTGTAAAATGTGATAATTCCTTCTCTCCAATTTTTTTCTTGTGAAGACGGTACTTATGGACTTAGAAGTAGGGAAAATGGGGACTTGTGGGACCCATAAGCTTGGACGATGCACCCGAGGGTGGGCGCCCCGTGAGCTTGTGGATCACATGTGCTCCCCCGGGTTAGTTCTTGCGCCAGTATTTTTATTAATTCCAAAATAATTCTTCGTAAAGTTTCGCCCAATTCCGAGAACTTTTAATTCTCCACAAAAATAACACCAAAGTAGATCTGCTAAAAACAACGTCGGTCCGGTTAGTTGCATTCAAATCATGCAATTTAGAGTCCAAAACAAGAGCAAAGGTGTTTGGAAAAGTAGGTACATGCTACCTCTTGAGCACTGCGTTGGTTTTCCCTTGAAGAGGAAAGGGTGATGCAACAAATTAGCGTAAGTATTTCCCTCAGTTTTTGAGAACCCAAGGTATCAATCCAGTAGGAGGCCACGCACGAGTCCCTTGCACCTACACAAACAAATAAATCCTCGCAACTAACGCAATAAAGGGGTTGTCAATCCATTCACGGTCACTTACATGAGTGAGATTTGATAGATATGATAAGATAATGTTTTTGGTATTTTTATGATAAAGATGCAAAGTAAATAAAGTAAAATAAAAACGGCGCCAGAAATAGCTTGTTGTCGGGAGATTAAATATGATGGAAATTAGACCCGGGGGCCATAGGTTTCACTAGAGACTTCTCTCGAGAGCATAAGTATTACGATGGGTGAACAAATTACCGTTGAGCAATTGACAGAATTGAGCATAGTTATAAGAATATCTAGGTATGATCATGTATATAGGCATCACGTTCGAGACAAGTAGACTGACTCCTACCTGCATCTACTACTATTACTCCACACATCGACCGCTATCCAGCATGCATCTAGAGTATTAAGTTCATAAGAACAGAGTAACGCTTTAAGCAAGATGACATGATGTAGAGGGATAAAATCATGCAATATTATATAAACCCCATCTTGTTATCCTCGATGGCAACAATACAATATGTGCCTTGCTGCCTCTACTGTCACTTGGAAAGGACACCGCAAGATCGAACCCAAAGCTAAGCACTTCTCCCATTGCAAGAAAGATCAATCTAGTAGGCCAAACCAAACTGATAATTCGAAGAGACTTGCAAAGATAACCAATCATACATAAAAGAATTCAGAGAAGATTCAAATATTGTTCATAGATAAACTTGATCATAAACCCACAATTCATCGGTCTCAACAAACACACCACAAAAGAAGATTACATCGAATAGATCTCCACAAGAGAGGGGGAGAACATTGTATTGAGATCCAAAAAGAGAGAAGAAGCCATCTAGCTAATAACTATGGACCCGAAGGTCTGAGATAAACTACTCACACATCATCGGAGAGGCCATGGTGTTGATGTAGAAGCCCTCCGTGATCGATGCCTCCTCCGGCGGAGCTCCGGAAAAGGCCCCAAGATGGGATCTCACGGGTACAGAAGGTTGCGGCAGTGGAATTAGGTTTTTGGCTCCGTATCTGGTAGTTTGGGGGTACGTAGGTATATATAGGAGGAAGAAGTACGTCGGTGGAGCAACGTGGGGCCCACGAGGGTGGAGAGCGAGCCCAGGGGGTAGGCGCGCCCCCTACCTCGTGCCCTCCTGGTTGATGTCTTGACGTAGGGTCCAAGTCCTCTGGATCATGTTCGTTCCGAAAATCACGGTCCCGAAGGTTTCATTCCGTTTGGACTCCGTTTGATATTCTTTTTCTGCGAAACTCTGAAATAGGCAAAAAAAACAGCAATTCTGGGCTAGGCCTCCGGTTAATAGGTTAGTCCCAAAAATAATACAAAAGTGTATAATAAAGCCCATTAATGTCCAAAACAGAATATAATATAGCATGGAACAATAAAAAATTATAGATACGTTGGAGACGTATCAGTACATTGAGGGATATGGTCTTCAAGTACCCATTGTCATTGAAGAGCAAGAAGACGACGAAGACTTTGAAACCATTCTTGGCATGATTTTCAATGATGGTATTCGGCGGCCTAGGAGAGGATCACAGTTTGGCCTCATACAAATCAACTGTAATAGTGCCGAGGGCTATGCCAAGATCATGAGAGACTACTTTGATCCATATCCAACCTATACGGAGAAGTACTTTCACCGGCGCTTTCAGATGCACACAAGTTTTTTCTGACCATTGCAAAAGTCATTGAGAAGTATGATGATTGGTTCAAGCTTCGAAGAAATGCATGCAGAGAGATAAGTGCAAGCCCTTTGATGAAGTGCATTGCAGTTGTTTGGGTCTTGGCATATGGGTGTTCGGCCGATGCAATTGACAACTATGTCCGCATTGGTGAAGACACAATCTTGGAGGCCGTTCGAAGGTTCACTAAAGCAGCGATCGATGTTTTTGGACTGGAGTACTTGAGAGCACCCAATAAGGAAGACACCCAGAGGCTGATGACAGAGAGTAAAATAAGAGGATAGCCAGGGGTGCTTCGATCACTTGACTGTATGCACTAGACAGGGAAGAATTGTCAGTACAAAGGCCACTGTAACAATCCAACGATCATTCTTAACACAGTTGCAATGAAGGATCTTTGGATATGACATTGATTCTTTGGTTTTCCTGGTTCTCGCAATGACTAGAATGTGCTGTCGGGATCACCACTGTTTTCTAGGCTTATTACAGGGATGCTCATGATTGCAACTATTTCGTCAATGGGCACAACTACTCGATGGGTTACTACCTTGCGGATGGCACTATCCTCCATGGGCCACATTAGTCAAAACAATTCCACGTCCAAAAGGTAGCAAAAATATTCAATTTGCCCAATGTCAAGAAGCGGCTAGGAAAGATGTAGAGAGACCTATCGATGTGCTTCAAAAGCACTTTGCAATTGTTCGTGGCCATGCCGAGTACTGGGTCTTCAAGGTTTTATGGCAGATCATGACGTGTTGCATCATATTGTATAACTAGATGATAACCCCGCGCGTTGCTGCAGGAATGTGTAGAAAAATGGTTCGAAAAATTGCAAAATGTGGCTCGTTTTTACTACTTGTACTGGTCCCTAGCACTCCATGCGAACAATCATCCTCATCAATGTGAAAGTTCTCTGTTATCAGTATAACTAACCACCATGATTAGTTTGGAGCTGCATTAACAACAAAATGAGCCTCTTTATGTTTGCATCTAGAAAACTAACTAAATCGTGTTTCATTTGTGAAGCACGGGTGCACGACTTATCCAAAAACATCAAGCGGCTGCATTGAACACCTAATTTGCAGACAACACCTCCAACAAATGAGCAGAAAAGAAATATCACCTCAATTATCAGGTCTCGCAAAGACATAATGAATGGGTCACCTTTGCCACGTGAGACATGATTAACATTGGTGACCATCAATTAATGTGAATTGGATGTCAGCGCCTTCCAAAATATCCATCTTCTTCATGGTTGCAAACTAATCTTATGTGTAGTTTGGAAATCGATGGTGGGTCAACATATTGTAAGATGTGAACATTAAACCACCATACTATATGATTGTTAAAAAAAAATCAAAGCACTGACCTCAGTTTGTCAAGCTGGTTCTTCTTGGATAAGCAACAAAACAACATATATATTGATATATGTTGGCACATTCTGCTGGGAATAAATAAGTTTAAGAAAGAGTACGTCGCAATAACAATTTACCATGCCTTCTTCAAATGGGCAAGATGCATCAGCCAAGAAAAAATTGTGTCGGCGATTGCAAAATCAAGAGAGTAGTACAATTAACAGTAAAACGTTGAACTGTATAACAGAGAAAAACGAATCACATATATGTACTGTGCAAAATTAATTTATATATATGTCCACCTTAGTGAAATCATTTCATGAATCACTAAATAGAAAAAGAAAAATAGAAGGTAATTTTTAACATAGTTAAGCTGCGCATATATCGAATGCTATATCACTCTTCAAATACATATCAATTGATGGATTAAATATTCAGCTGTATTAATGACATATTTGGAAGAGACCTCTTACAATAACCTACTGGATGGAGCAAGCTGCAACCTTTTAACTAATACTCCTGAGAAAAAGAACTGTACCTGAGTGCGTAACTGAGTATAACACAGCATAACCTGCAACAAATATAGTAAAAAGGCGTTAATCGGGGTGGAACAAATTTAGGATAACACCAAAAGAAATTCGATCCAGGTGCTAGAAATTATTTTGGTGCAAGACGGCCTAAATTATGTTGCCTATCCTGGACTGCGGTGTCGTGATTGGAAGTGGGATGTTCAAAGGCAGAATCCAAACGACCGGACAACAGAAAGGCATGTCAGCGATGGCATTCGGTGTCTCGCTAGTGAAACTAACTGCAGCTGTGTGCTCACCATAAGCTGATGTGCCCGTCCAGAGTAGAGCACCTGGGAAACTAAGGCCTTGTACAATGGGAGATGCTTAGGAGAGGTGCTTAAAAAAATAAATCAGGCTTTC
The DNA here is from genome assembly GCF_003073215.2 of Triticum urartu. Taxonomy (NCBI): domain Eukaryota; kingdom Viridiplantae; phylum Streptophyta; class Magnoliopsida; order Poales; family Poaceae; genus Triticum; species Triticum urartu. The sequence continues at coordinate 580,221,386 of NC_053022.1, read as the reverse complement.
CTTAAGCATCGGTGCTTATTTATACAGGGTAGACGCTTAACTAAGCGTAGAAATAAGCGCCGGTGCTTCAGAAAAACTCGGTTTATTTTCGTAAGCATCTCTCTAAGCATCTCCCATTGTACAAGGCCTAAGGCGGGACTCCTCGACGCTCCTCACAACCAACGACGGCAGCGGGGCAAAGCAACGGTGCGCAGCCGATTCGGCGGTGACGTCCTCGATGATCTGGAATCCTGGATAACCGATAACAAAACTACAGCCTGCGGTCGGGCCGCGTAGAGAGGAGTCGGAGGGGACGGTCGTGTGGAAGGAGCGGACTTCACTTGGAGATCGCGTGACGGTCACCGGACTCTACGAAAGGCTGATTTATGTGTGTTTTTGAGAGAGATTGGCTAGCCATTCACGGATGTCTTGTAGGTAGGGGAAAACTAACCTTTTTATGTGGGAGATAGAGAGAGATTGTTCAGCTATCAATGCTGGAAACGGAACCGCTAGTGGGGAAAAATAGTGGGAACCTGTTCGTTTCTCTGAACTGACTTGCTGATGCGTTTCAGGGTAGCTGCTGATGTGGTATGTGTGTACGCTGGCCAACTTGTGTGATGGGTCCATCCTGCAAGCCGCTTAAGGTAAGCTGATGTGGCGGGACTGCTGATGTGGATACGCTGCATGTCAAGAGAAATAACATAGTGGGAGAGATATGATCACTGAAGATGGGAGAGATATGCACACATCACCAACGGAACTCTTGTTGAGCCTGACTATGTTCCAAATAGGATGCAGGCATTCCTTGAAGGGCATCGCAGGATCGAGAACCGACAAGTTCATACTCAGCTCCAAGAACATCTTACTAAGCATCACTGGCAAATTCATAGCACTTTGTAGTTGTGCTTTTACATGTTATTTGCTACATTAAAACCATTCGGTGTGTTTAAATTTGAAGAATTCGGTTTGTAAACTATATTTGTGATTTGCTTGTACATTCATAATTTTATGTTTAGTTTCATATGTGTGCTAATATGTAGTTGCAATGTAAACTAGAATTGCATAATAAGCTGGAAAAAAGCAAAAGTATACTCCGTCATATTTACTTAGGGGATTAAGCTAGGTCCGGCCAAGCTATGTATGCTAATATGTACCGAAAGCTGCTAGGCGGGAAAGATTTAGTTGGCCGGATCCTCCTCTGAGATAGAGCATCGGCCAGAGTTGGCCACATTGCTCCATTGCCTTGTCATGATCATCAACAACATCAATATCCATGGTTGCACCCCCTTGTCTTTTCCACGACGTTGAGACCCTTGGTCGGCGCAGAGAGATTGTGTTGAAGGAGGGTGGTCAGGCTTGAGGTGGAGCAGTAGGCTTAGTCCGCCCATGGGCGCGGGAGGAGGCGAGGCTAGGGCAATGGCGGAGAGGGCGAGGATGAAGCTGAGGCCGGGAAGCGAAGGAGCGGGCGCAATGGGGGGCGGGGTGGTTCAGACAGGCGGCTGGTCCTCGTCTGCACCGCGGATCGGCGGTGGCGGCAGCGCGGAGAGAAGGGGATGGAAACCCAGACCCAAAAAGAGAACTATTGCATAAAACTAGCAGGAGATCAAAAGACACCGGTTTATTAGCAGAAAACTAGTGCATAAAACTACTAGCAGGAGACCAAAAGACCAAAAGAAAAATAATAATCCTGTGGTGTGGTGGTTGGATTATTTGCGCCGCAGCAGCAAGCGAACGAGTTGCCACGTACCGAGATCAGAGGAAAGCAGAGGAAGCAGAAGCGAGGAAAGCAGGGGAGATGCAGAGGTGAAAGATAATATTGTACGTACTTACTACTACAAGTTATATAAAAACTCACCCTCTGGTAGCTGTCGCCGCTGCCGGAGCTGTGGGCACCACGGCCGGCGCCTGCGCTCCAGAGCTCGCCGACCGACGTTGCTGCCACACGATCACCGGGCCATTCCATTGACGAATTGAACTGCACCAGCACCGGCACGGCGTCAGGTCCGGGGTGCACCTTGAGGAACTCCCGGTCAAGGTCGGCAGTCCCGGGCAGTAAGCACGTACTATGTCAGTAAGCAGCACGCCGGAGCCGTAGCCGGAGTATGCGCCTGCTGGCGACATCACCGGACACCGGCCAGTTGACAGGAACCTTGGCTAGCTAGTTAGTTCAGCTGCTTGCATTTGCATATACATACTCCTCGATCCTTCCTAGTTGAACCAACCTTGTCTACGGTAGTATACTACTCCTATACGTCGGGCACGCCGGTCGATCTCCCTGTCAAAGCGGCCGAAGCATCCATGACCATGACCGGCGCGCGCGGTCCATCAGCGTGAGCATGCAGCTGGGACACGACGTGCGTCTTGTCGCGGTTGGGCGTGATGGCGTCGATCTCGATCGAGGTCCACGAAGATGATGGACGACGCCGTGGCCTCGGACTCGGCGAACGGCTTGCACATGTTGTCCTCGCTTCACTATGGCCGCGCGCGACGTGTATGCCTGCCCTGCCTCAAGAGCTCGCCGACGACACCTGCTCCCAGGACCTCCGACAGAGCCGCGGCCCGCGGGCCATCGTCGGAGCCCGATTCCGCTACCTTGCGCGCGTTCAGGTCACCTGTCACCACCACCAAGCACCGTCGCGCCGGTGTCTGGGCAGGACGGCCGTCGTGTCCTTGTTGTGTGGGAGCTACGTCGGGCGTGTTTTCAAGGCGCCGGATGTGTTCTGCGTGCGCGCTCCGGTGTGGGTGCATGATGTGTGATGCGTGTGCGCGCTCCGGTGTGTGCTGCGTGTGTCTGCTCTAGCCTGTGCGTACATGCTGCGTGCCCGGCATTAGTGGGAGCCCAACAGCAAAGCCAGAACCGCACGGCTGATGTATCCACGTCGGCGCAGCACAACAGCGAGCGCATCAACAACGACGCGGAGGCTCTTTCATCATTTCTCCCAACATATTGTGCAACAATGCTACACATACGGTTTTTACAGGACTTTACATGATTGATTTTATGTGGCGGTTTTTCATTAGGTGTTAGTTGGGGAGGGGCCCCACCCCCATGAAAATGGGCGATGTTTATAAAGTTTGGGAGGAGCCTGTAAACTCCTGTAAAGCCCTGTAGCATTTTTTGCATATTGTGGGCGTTCCCGGTGGTGCTCCTTTCGCAACAAAAACACATATAAAAAAGTTTAGGGGCTTTGTTATAAAAAAACTAACGAAATCAGTACGACTGCAAGTGCCATTTACCGACAGACAGAGTTTAGGGGCTGATTTAAGGGTTTTAGATCGAGTTTATATAAGGGGAATTTGATCCATTTGTCAGGGAAAAGTAATACTTTCCTCTCTGTTGCGTGCATCTAGCTAGTTAGTACTACAGTCGGAATGATATACAAATTCAGCCCTAGCATAGCATGCAGCCCATCCCAATCTCTTGGCAGCAACCTCGATCGGTGGTCTACTTCCTCTTCCTCAGCTTGAGCATGTCGCCATCGCCCATCTTGGCAAAACTCCTTGGCACCCTTGGCTGCAAAACTCCATCTTTTGGATCAAGTTGTATGAAATTATCTCTATGGGGTTGCCCTATCTATGTCTGATTGATGTGTTTAAGCTTTTATATAATGATTTACGTACGTATGCATAATTTTGTATGGATTTGAGTGCGGACATAGGGGGTTTCCATTGTGAACACGGACAAAAGGGTGTTTGTGTTTGTAATCAGAGCCCTGTTTCTGATGGAGCCCATGCAGGGGCGAAGACAGTGTGGGGTGGGGTGACCCGGCCGGTGGAGCGTGCAGAAGCAGCCGGCGCCGATCCCACAGCTGACCAGCATCTCCCATGTGAGGGACCTGGCCAGCATGCTCAGTTGCTCACGCTCGCCGCGGACGGGAAAATGTTAACCTGTGTCTCTCTCAGGTGCTCGACGGAATGACTTATGAATTTCACCTGACGAGAGGGGCCGTCAGAGCAGGTCAGCTGGCTGATAATACTACTACTAAGATTAATTAATAGCAATTTTTAACAACATTATTAAATGGCAAGCAGGAGAAGAGCCTGGGTTTTATGTAGTACTCCATGTCCACCAGCGACGCGCACCTTGTGCAGCTGGTGGGTGGCGTCCAAGGTGATGACGCGCCCCTAAGCCCCTTGCAGGTGTCCTGGCTCAGCTCCGACTACGAGATGAGCAGCCCCAGCGCGATGGCGGGCGGCTTGTCCGCCATGCTCGAGAGCGCGCACATGGCAATGCAGTTGGTGAGGCGGTCCTCGGACGCCAAGCCAGGGAGGGAGGACACCATGTGGCGCCACTGGAGCTCCGCCGACTCGTCGTGCTCACCGTTGAGCGCCGCGGCGACGATCACGTGCGGCGTCCGCGGGGATCTTGGACAGCCCGGCGCGCACCTCGTTTCGTCTGTTAGTACTAATCTTGCTGCATGTAGTTAGTTGGTTAGTGAATTGACTAGTCATGCATGCATGCATTAGATGGATAAGTAGATGTGTGTGAGTTAGCTAGCTGGCCGAAGCGTCGTGCGTGCTGGCTGAACGGATCGCTCGCATGAAGGCTAAGTGTGCGTGGGTGCATGCACGGTGGAGACTTAGGCGTTGCGTAGCTGCTGCACTACAAAGCCGGTTGGGCTGTTCATGTTTGTAGAGAGCGCGGGTGTGTGCGTCAAGGTGTTGTAGCGATGTAGCCTGGGATGAACGAGTTTGTGCTCGTGGAATACAACGCCGTTCGTGCGGCAGGCGGAGTACGTGCTCCGGGAAACACCTGTGTCCAGCATCCTTCTTTCTCCTTCATCTTCTTCTTCATTGTGTCAGAGAGAACGAGTGGGAGGTGCAGCGAGAGAGAGAGGCAAGGCGAGACCGCGGCAACAACATCGTCGTAGAAGCCGGCCTTGTCGTGCTTCTCCAACGCTTTCTTTTAACTGCTGGCGCATGGCCGTAGACGCCACGCGCGTGTAGGGCAGCTCGTCCCTCTTCATGTAGACCTCGGGCAGCTGCTCGAGCACCTTGCGCAGCGGCACCTACAAGTGCACCTCGCGGCAGAGGCGGTTGTTGCGGACGTGGTAGGCGTAGTGTTAGCTTGTCGGGGATGGCGAGGTCCTCGGGGCTCGAGTCGCACAGGAAGACGCGGCGCACGATGGCCTCGCGCGCAGAGCAGCGTCGCGTGGTCGTACGACGAGCGGAGCAATGGGCACCACTTGGTGGCGAGCCCGGCCCGATCTTGGGCGTGTCGCCCGCGCGCAGGTGCTCGAGGTCCGACTTGAGCAGCTCGGCCAAGAGATCAGCGTAGAGGCCTCGTCAGAGTGGTAGCGCGCGAGAACGGCCTGCGCGTGCCCCGCCTCCTTCTCGCGCCTGGCCTTGGCGGTCCTTGCGCTCGTCGCAGGGGCCGTGGTGGAGGACGCGGTAGAGGACGTTGTACAATTTGTTGTAGAGCTGTTTTACGGTGATTGGGTTAGTACTCGGAGTACTTAGCAGTACTTACATGTCTGATCACGTCTGATTTTTATTAGCCATCAGATCTTGCGGAGAATTTTAATTGATTAAATTTAATATGTTAATTACGATAAGGGCATAATGGTCCAGGGGGAAATATCTTTTCTTGAACCGATCACCTGAGGACCAGATCCATGTCTACTCGATCCAGTTCAGAATCCTCCTCCGATCTATTCGTCGCCGCTCGCCGCTCCTGACCTTCTCCGTCGTCGACCTGCCCGGCGAGAGGAATAAATTCATCGTCCTCGTCCTCCACCCAACCAACCCCAGCCCCGCACGCCGTCACCGAAGAAGAAGAAGGCCGGATCTGCGCCGGTTGAATCGGCGGCGACCGCGGCGGGCGATCCCATCTCTTCACGCGTACCATCCTTAAGGTATGAATTCGGCTTGGCGTTCTGCTCGTTCTCTTGGCCGTTGCGCCCCTCCACTACAATAAATATGTCAACTTATGACCTTCTGTCAGTGACCCTCGAAGAATTGGTCATAAATTTATGACCATTTCAGACCAATTGGACAAAAGCTGTTCGGGGGGCTCCAAACCCTAAACCATTGCGACCATTTTGGTCAGAAAGGTCGTAATTTCCTCACACGAAAAGGTCATAAAGCAAACAGCGCTAGTCCGCTGCCTTATTTCTAGTTGTTAACGACCAATATAGATGGTCATAGCCTTGTAAATTGTGGTGGGTTGCTATGACTAGGCGCCACCTCATCAGTTTTGCCTATGTGGCATGTCCATGTGGCAGTTTTTGCCCTAGGTTGTGAAGCAACCTATATTTCTGTCATTCCCAAAATTCCCCAAAAAATCTCATAAATTCTTTGGGTCATATCTTCGTCAAATATTTAAAAACCTTCCTTGCATAGTTCAAAAATAATTCAAAAATATTCATTTTCCTATTCTGTTCAGAGTAACAGTTTGTGAAGGAAGTACCACTTTGGCATGTCCAAATAGTATCCATTTTCTATAGTGCTTTCCTATGCCCAAATAACCATCCTCCACCAAATGCCAGCTTAATGCATTCATTATTTTGAGCCGAGCTTCAACATTCGTATTTATGTCCAGTGTGGTGGTTTGCAAAGCAAGTACCATCTAGGCTCCTCCTTTTGAGCTGAAAATTTGTGAAGACGGTCTTCTTAGTAACTGATCATCCTCAGCCAAAACTCACGCCCATTAGCCATGTACATTTCCTGTACCGCTAATCAAACACTTGGCTGCTAATTCATGTTTGAGCACCGATCGGTCTCCTCGTGAGAATCTTATGTTGTAATTTTCTTCCTAGCACCTACATGGGGAGTGCCCAACCCACTAGACATGTCTAGGCCACCCAGAACACATGGCAACGCCACGGTCACGCGGTGACCACGCGGCGGGCATGCAAGCTTACGCGCTCTAGAGTTCGGGCCCTCGGCCACCGTCCAAACCTCGATGTCTCTCCATCAAACCATGTATTTCTGATTAAATAGATACTTATTTACCTAGAAATGATTTTTGAAAAAAATAAAGAGCAAACTATGACGCAGCTGCAGTTCAAATTTGACCCGCTTCCAACTGAATCGGCGGAAATTTGTCTTTTTCACGAGAGGTGGATCAAAATTTTTTACACCCAACCATTTTGTCAATTGTGCATTAAATATGGCCTAGTATTTTATAAAAATGATTTGGTCCAATTTTGCAACAATTATTTGGTAGTTCCTTCACAAAAAAACCTCCTTTCGGGCACTCGAAAAATGGAAAATGGTTTTTTCGTCCAACGAAAATGAAAACTTCCTTAGGCAACATTGTTTGTCATTCCAATATGCACTCTTGTGCACAATATGAGATCATTTGAACAAACTATGCCATGAATGTGGCCATAAGATTGATCATTTGGCTTGAAAGCCATTGATCTCCACACGTGATAGCTCATTTTTGAGAACACTTTTTTATAATAATTGCTGTACTACAAGTTTGTTATTTCTCCTAGGAACTTGGCCACATATGATGACACAATGCGAAGGTTTCCTAATTTTTTGTTTTTTTTTTGAATTTTTTATGCCCGTTTCAAAATGCGGTCAAAACAGCGGGAATGACCGTTCCTAGCTAGTGGTTGAATCTTGGAAAACTTTTGGTGTTTCTCTGATTAAATAGATACTTATGTACCTAGAAATGATTTTTGGAAAAAATAAATAGCAAACTATGAGGCAGCTGCAGTTCAAATTTGACCCGCTTCCAGCTGAATCGGCGGAAATTTGTCTTTTTCACGAGAGATGGATAAAAAAATTTACACCCAACCATTTTGTCAATTGTGCATTAAATATGGCCTAGTATTTTATAAAAATGATTTGGTCCAATTTTGCAACAATTATTTGGTAGTGCTTCACAAAAAAACCTCCTTTCGGGCACTCGAAATATGGAAAATGGTTTTTTCGTCCAACGAAAATGAAAACTTCCTTAGGCAACATTGTTTGTCATTCCAATATGCACTCTTGTGCACAATATGAGATCATTTGAACAAACTATGCCATGAATGTGGCCATAAGATTGATCATTTGGCTTGAAAGCCATTGATCTCCACACGTGATAGCTCATTTCTGAGAACACTTTTTTATAATAATTGCCGTATTACAAGTTTGTTATTTTTCCTAGGAACTTGGCCACATATGATGACACAATGCGAAGGTTTCCCAATTTTTTGTTTTTTTTTGAATTTTTTATGCCCGTTTCAAAATGCGGTCAAAACAGCGGGAATGACCGTTCCTAGCTAGTGGTTGAATCTTGAAATTTTTTTGGTGTTTCTCTGATTAAATAGATACTTATGTACCTAGAAATGATTTTTGGAAAAAATAAATAGCAAACTATGAGGCAGCTGCAGTTCAAATTTGACCCGCTTCTAGCCGAATCGGCGGAAATTTGTCTTTTTCATGAGAGGTGGATAAATTTTTTTTACACCCAACCATTTTGTCAATTGTGCATTAAATATGGCCTAGTATTTTATAAAAATGATTTGGTCCAATTTTGCAACAATTATTTGGTAGTTCCTTCACAAAAAACCCTGCTTTCAGGCACTCGAAAAATGGAAAATGGTTTTTTCGTCCAACGAAAATGAAAACTTCCTTAGGCAACATTGTTTGTCATTCCAATATGCACACTTATGCAAAATATGAGATCATTTGGACATACTTTGCCATGAATTTTGACATAACATTGGACATTTGCCCTATAAGAGAAAAAAGGAAAAAAACCCCTACAAAAACTAAATTCTGATCGGTGAAATTACTTGTGGCTTGGATCGATGACATGGCATCCATCTGACCGTCCATCCATCCAACCCACGGCAGCAAACCCCCCTCTCTCTCGAACCCCACCCACCCCCACCCCTCGTGACCTCCTCTCTCTCGCGTGAACCCTAGCGCTGCATTACTCCCTTGCCGCCGCCACCTCAAGCGGCAATCCTGCCGTCCTCCTCTCACCACCACCGCCGTCGATCCTTCCCTGGCCAGATCCTGCACTCTGTACCGCACCTCTCCCTCTCTCCCATGGCACCAGATCGAGCCGACGAGGCTAGTCCACGGCCAGATCCGCCACCGCCACAGCAACCTCTCTCTCTTCCTCTCCCCGATCCAGATCGAAGACGGCGGCTCCCACCGCATCGCTCTCCCGTCGTCTCCCACCGTCCTTCCACACCGGCCGTTTCACTATCTCTCACACCCAATCCAGATCCCAACCTCCGGCTCTCCGTCCTACATCCAGATCCTGATCCGCGGTGGCGCCCTCCGATCCAACCCCTTCCTTCTTCTTCAACCGCACGCGCCCGCGTCCAGCGCCCGAAGTCTCGCCTCCTCGCGACCAGCTCCGTTCCCGAGCGCCTTTGCCTCCCTGTCCCGCCGGAGGACGGCGACGACACCTCCTCGATCTCCTCCGTCTCATCCACCACCACCGACGCGTCCACGGCCGCCACCGCCGCCGCGGGGGCAAGACGGAGAGGCCGTTCCCGTCTCCAGGAGAAGAAGGGCGGAGCACCGAGGAAGGAGGAGGTCATCACGAGGGAGTACACCGTCAACCTCCACAAGCGCCTCCATGGCTGGTATGCATCCTCCTAGCCCTGCTACTTCTTCTCACGCCGTCCTGTTGTATTCGATTGTTCACGCCGTCCTGCTTTATTCGATTTGCAGTGCCAAGATCGTGCTCGCTGTTCTCGCTCGTCTTGGTTCGAATAGAATGTGCCCTTTCATACTGCTTTCGCTGAATAATTTCCTGATGCTGCTGTGACTGTTATCAATCACGCTCCAAGACGAGTACAACTCTATCACGCTCCAACTTGACCCAATTCTCATGCAGTCCTTCAGGTTCAGACGCACTGGTTCCGGTAGTTAGTGACTGGATGTTAACTAGCCAGGTTCTTGCACGGGCATGAAAGTTGGTGGTAATATACAGTAGTGGCGTGAGTGGTACTACTACTGCCCATATCATAGTTCTCGATTCATGAGATATATGAACTAGCCAGGTTCTTGACTTGCATGAGAATTGGTGTTATAATTACCGTACTATATGCAGAGTGATGTGAGTGGGACTACTCCTGCTCGTGTCATAGTTTTCAGTTCCAAGTAAAGTAAAGGGGTGATTTTATCCTTGTTCGAAAAAAATGTCAATTGATAAACTGATAGATCCGTAGTGATGTGGTGTGAATGTCAAATTGTGAGCCTGTGTATTGGAGCCTAATAACTTCTGTTACGCTGACGGCTTTGATTCGCCGATTGCCGTGTAGGAGGGGCTGGTTCTGCTGCTGGATGTCGGCCTTTCGATGCACCGGGCGCTGCAGGAGGTCGAGAATGTCTGCACCACCCTCGTGCGTAAGAAGGCAAGCAACACGCTCTTTCCATCCGAAAATCTGTGATTGACCCAACCCAATACAAATGCAAGCGTCTGTTAATCTGCCTTTGCGTTTTTTGTACTCTACAGCTGGTTTTTCATAGAGCGACGAGGTTGGTGTTGTCCTGTTTGGAACTAAAGTACTATTCCTGCATTTGTGGTAACATGACTTTGCGTGTACATTGGGACTTCAAATATTGCGGGTCCATCATGTGACTAACTTCTACTTATTAGTTTTTTTCCTGTTAACTAGCAAGCCTTTTCTTGTTTTCTTGATCACTCCAGTATATCGTAGGTTTTAATGTATTGATGAACTGAATGGAACTTCTATTTCTAGCGGCCTGTATATGTATGGTCCTGATTAATGTCACTCCAAGGAAGCCTTACAGTACATATGTTTGCACTGAACAAGTGTATTTATGGTTCAGAATGGAAAACAATCAAACAAGTTATTGTTTTCCTCCATAGCATGCATCTAGTCTTTGGGGAATATTTGTTCTGAAGTCATTACGACACTTCGTTTAGCTATGCCATCCCAGTGCTTGAGTCCTAATAACATCCAAGAATAGTATCTAGGACTGGCTTGCATTTATGCTTCTTAAAATTGAAAACTGTGCTACTTAAATTTTTACCTGATGTGACTAGCTTCCTACTTATCAGTTTTTGCCCTGTTAATAACTAGAAAACCTTTTCTTGTTATTTTTCACTACAGCATGTAGGTTTTAATGCAATGGTGAACTGAATGTAACTTCTATTTCCAAGGGTCTGTATATGTTTGGTCCTCATTAATGTCACTTTAGGGAAGCCTTACAGTACATATGTATGCACTGAACAAGTGTACATATATAATTTCCTAGTATATGTGAACTTCACATCAGCTTACATGCTTGTGTTTTCAGTTATACATGATTAAGCAGCTCTTGTTAGTTGGTATTGTTGTTGTACAAGCGGGGCCCTCTCTCCTAGAGATATAATTCTGCGTGCAGGTTCATCATAGTTTTAGTGCAAATATTTGCATCAGATGGATGGATGGAGTGTTCCTTTCTTCCTTATAAAGCTAGCCTACTATGTTGAAACTGACACACTTGTGCATGCATGATGATGCAGATTGTAGGCACGCCAAGCCTGCTGGCGGATGCTTCTTCAGGGGCAAAGAAGAAGGTGCCCGAAGCTGATGCCGCGTCGAGTGACTGATCTTCCCTCGGGGTCGCCTGCTGTAGTCATATTGTCGCTGGATCTCCCCCCTTCTCTGTGTGTGTGTTTTTCTGTCAATAGCTAGTAGCATAAGTTGGAGCTGGCTGTACCAGGAACTTAATCTGCATTTATTCAACTAGATCAAGTACAAGTACATTAGTTTGTAATCTTCTATTAATACATCTCCTAGTCATAAATTTCCTGAAGTAGTGCATGTATATATTTAGGTGCAGGTTAATTAGAAAGTGGATGTGATTTCTAACTTGATTGTTGTAGGCTACAAGATATATCTCTGTTGGTTCATCTTGCTGTAGAATATGCCCCTGCTCATTCATTTATGTGTATTGCTATTTACCTCTGGTGACATGTGAGAAGCGCTCATCTATATGTTTATATTTTGAGCAGCTGGGTACAACTACAGTTGTAGAATCATCTAGCCAAATTTTGGGAGGATGGCATAAAAGATTAGATAACCCATGCTTTTGAAATCATGGTAAGCTTCACAAGCTTGTAAGGTGTTTTCTATTTTCAAGCGACTTTACATCAAGTTACTGTTTCTTAACAGAAATTCTAGACTCTGTAGCTTTTTATTGTTCTCTCCACTTATTTGTACAGCCAAGGATGCTTACTTAACTGTATAGCTCTTTATTGTTCTTTTCCAGGTATTCTATTTATGCTCCATTCTGAAATCTATTGTGCATTGCCAAGTCCATGAGGCGAAGCGCTCACTGCTCAACTATTTCTTTACTGAACTGGGAGCAACAAAGGCAAGATATTCGAAACAAGCTGAAGTCCTTTTGATTCTTGATTTCTAGCATACACATGCAACCTGCTTGGTGATGTTACTATAGATATGATGTAGGTTCAATGCTTACAATTTTTTGATGTGATGCATGTTACCTTTTGAAATATGAAGATGCATGTAAGCACTGTTGCTGGCAATCTGGCATATCATAACAGTCTTACCCCTTGTTATGTCACTAGCATACACCACAGTTTTAGATAAAAGGGGGGCATATCATTTGCTCTATAAAATGGATTGTTTATTAATTTATTTGGACTTGCACACATTACGTAAGGAAGGATCGCCAATCTGGGTGTCCAAATGATAGTAAAACCTAGGGCTCTTGCACGGTTCTTGGATTTATTTTTAGCATATATTACCCATATTGAGACTGAACATGTGGCTTTTCTTCTCATCTACAGGAGAGTTATGTGCTGATTTTTTTGAAGAAGCTGGAAGTCCAAGTCAACGACTTGCTTTATGTGTTTGTTGTAATGCTGTATTTTCTGGGAATTTGGATGTATTGTTGATCTGGCTGAGAATTTGGTGTATTATTTGATGTATAGATATATGATTGTACGGCGAAACAAATATTGCTTTGATAGCATAATAAAAAAACTCATCTATTTCTCTGTTGTCCAGTCCTATGAATTAGCGGGCTGAAAATATTGATGGGTTGGAAGAGGCTTTGGCCCAAACAATGTTGGACAAAGATGGAACAAAAAAAGTCTCAAAAATAGAAAATGGACCGCAAAAAGGCTGAGGCCCAGAAAATGGAAAAGGCTTAGAAAACAAAAAACGCCATGTTGGGCTAGGCCCATGTAGCTAGCGAAAATTAACTGAAAAAAACATAAAATGGGCTGAATTAATGGGCTCGGCCCATGTAAAACCCCCAATTGGACCGGGCTGATTTTAACCAACGACCTTTTCAATTCGTCGCAATTTTGCCACGTCAGATTGCCACGTCGGATCCGACATGGCCTGGGGAGAGAGCTAGCGACCAAAACAGAAGGTCATAGGATCAACGACCTTTTGTTAAAGGTCGCTATAGTCAGTTTACGACCGCCAGCTTTTGACCTTCTGTTTTTGGTCACAAAAAGGTCGTAAATGGAAATTTGTGACCTTTCAGTGACCAATAGTGGTGGTCACAAGTTGACATATTTCTTGTAGTGCTCCACCGTGCATGCAGTACAACCTCAACCCCACAAGATCCGGGTACGGACTAGAACAACGAATGGAAAGCTTCATCGTGGCATAGTTTCTCTTGAGCTAATCGCATCATGTTTGTTTTAGTAAGATGTTGAGGGCATTGCTTACTTCCTTTGGTACCACAGAAAAAAGTGACTTACTTGACGTTTGAGATGATATATACTAAAGGAAGATGAGATACTGGTTCCATAGTTCACTTAATTTAGTTTATTAAAGTCATCATCACTTTAGGTTTGCATAGTGCATGAAATATAGTTTAAAGGAAGATGAGATACTACTTGTTGGACGTTGATGATTGGTTTCCCTCACATGTCAAACGAGCAAAGTCTTTTCCATGCACTTGTCTTTGCCTATGAGCTATTTTACACCTGCAACATTGATAAACAGAAAGATGTTGATGATTGGTTTCCCTCACATGTCATATGCAGGAAGACATGGCGTATGCAAGTGATGAGAGTATGTTTGAGTATCTAAATGTTGTCAGCAAGATGTTTGATAGTGAGGCTGAAGGCTATGAATTCTACAACAAATATGCTCTTGAAAAAGGTTTTAGTGTGAGGAAAATCTACGTTGAGTGGGATAGATCCAACAAATACATAATTTTAAGGAAAATTGTGTGTAGTCGTCAAGGGTTTCGCGAAGAGAAGCACATGAAAAGAAAGATGGAAGATAGAAAGAGGAGGCCACGAAGTTTAACTCGTGTTGGGTGTAATGCTAAATTGGTCATTATGAGACAGGAGGAAACCATTCGGTGGTTTGTCAAGGATTTCATCGATGAGCACAAACATCCTCTAGCCCCACGGGATCTTTCTTGTCTGCTGTGTTCGCACAGACGAATTAGCGATGAGCAGAAAGCGGACATTGCGGACATGGAAAAATGTGGGATCCGCAAATACCGTATTATGAATATTTTGTGCTTTCAATACGGTGGATTTGATAAGGTTGGATGCATAAAGAGGGACATTTATAATTTCTGCCATGCTAATAAGCAGGAGACAATCAGTGCCGGTGATGCTAATACGGTGATCATGCACATGATGGCGAGGCGAGAGCGAGATGTGGATTTTTTCTTGAAGTACTTGGTAGACGAGCATGGCCATCTGAAGGGACTGTTCTGGGCTGATAGTCAATCACGACTTGACTACGAGGCTTTCAGAGACGTCATTGTTTTCGATAGCACATACAGAACCAACAAATACAATCTGCCATTCGTGCCGTTTGTCGGGTTGAATCACCACCGCAGCACTGTTATTTTTGGCTCTAGTATAATTTCTCATGAAACAAGCCAGGCATACGAGTGGATGTTGCGGACCTTTTCTGATTGCATGGCACAGAAGCATCTGATATCTGTGATCACAGATGGGGACCTTGCAATGCAGAGAGCAATAAGGGTGGTCTGGCCAGACTCAAACCATAGACTATGTATATGGCACATTCAGCAGAACATTGTACGCCATCTGCATGATGACGACGTAAATGAGGAATTCAGATCTTTCATTTATGATACTTCTTCCATTGAAGGGCATGAGATAAAATGGATACAATTCTTACAACGGAATAAAGTAACCAGTGAGGAGTCTTGGCTGCATCAGATGTATCAGATGAGAAAGTTGTGGTGTGCTCCATATCTTCAGGGGCGTTGTTTCCTAGGATTGAGCAGCAATCAGAGGAGTGAGAGCTTGAACTCTGTGCTACATACGCATCTTGAGGGTAAGATGTCGTTGTTTGAAATGCTAGAGCACTATGAGCGTTGCCTTGCGTCGCGACGGATTAACGAAGCTCTCCATGACGTCGAAGCCTTGCAGTCTGTTCCATTTATAGAGGAAAATGCTTTGCCGCTTGAGAAACACGCCGCAACAGTTTTCACACCTAGTGTCTTTAAGATGGTCTTATGGAGCATAGATGCTGTTAGCAAATGTCAGATTAGAGAGATACTAGATGGATCAGAAGATTCCACTTATGTTGTGTCCAAGCAGGAAAGAATGGATAAAAAGTTTGGAGTACGCATTGAAGAGTAAGGAGGTCTTTTGCACAGGGTGAGTTGTTCTTGCCGTAAGCTGGAATGCGCAGGCACACCATGTTCCCACATTTTTTACATATTGGAGATTTTAAAACAAACAATTCTGCCCGGTTGTTGCGTTCCCACTAGGTGGACTATGAATGCAAAATGTGCATACGCACCTACCAGAAAAAACCAGATGTATGACTATTCGGTAAGCCTGCAGAGGTACCGCGAGTTGCGGAATTGTAGTCACGCCGCAAGTTTCAAGGCATGCCACTCTGATGAGGACTATCACCGTCTAAAGATGCTTTTGCAAGCACAACATCATGGCAAGCAATCAAGTTTTGAACAAGCTGACAGCAAGGAGTCAACTAATGCCCAGCATAACAGCATTAGGTTTGGCCCGTTGATGCTGCACTCGGAGAAAGTTGATAAGGTTTTGGATCCCGTGCATGTGCCAGGACGAGGTGCACCGAAGAAAAGGCTGCAGGCAAAGACAAAAAGTCAAGATCACAGAATATCTGTGGCTATTGCAATAAACCAGGTCACAATCGACGTAAATGCGCTAAATTGCTAGAGGTACGAAATATGTTCATATTTATTTTTTGCATGTGTTTTACTCATAATTGATGTCCATGTGATTTATTGTATTCTTCTGTGTAGGATCTCGAGGCTGAACTGTGATATCTACATACAGCATGAACCGATGATGAGCCAGAGAAAGTCGTGTGCCATTCAACTTTGTGTGACGTGGTCTTTACATTCTATTTCATCGTGACAGTAATTTAGTGAAGTGCGGTTGTACTGCCATGTTACTGTATTAGTTCGACATCTTTCGTTTCCATTTTCTGTGTGTATCATTTGATGTCCAACTTTAAGAATGACGATGTATTTCGAACAGGAATAAGGGCTAGCATGGAGCACTTGTTATTGTCGAGTAGAATAATTTTTGTGATGTATTTCTGCACGCACACACGGCCGCCAGACGGATCTCCCGCGCGATCCCATGGTCTGCATGGCTGGCTTGGTGCGTGTCCATCGTTTAGGCGAGACTACCGACGCTATGCATGCATGGCAGGCCGTTTTCCTACGTTGACCCAAACACTGGCCCATCCGAGGTTGCAGCTCCGGACGGCCCACGTCACGTACGATCTCGCGCGTTGTTCTCGTCTAACTAAAAATAGTCCCACCTCGCCCCTCGACCAGCTCCTTTACCTGCTTAAATACCTTCATCGAGGTGACTTTAGCAAGCGTTGGTCCTCATTGTAGGATGAATATGATTCTTCACCCTTACTATGGTTGTCATGCATATTCGTAATCATCATGCATATGCTTCATTTACAGAGCAATAATGACTGACGTATTTTTTAAATAAGTGGGGCCCACTGGGGTGTGCTTGGAAATCTTTGAGAAACCTCCATGCACATTCATCTTCGCTGCATGCAAATCGGGCGGCAGCCGCTGTGCCAGTAGCTGTCAAGGCCTTGATGAATCACTATTCACATGCAGGTCCCCGACTCTTGCATGCAGGTCCCAAATTATCTTGTACATGGTGACCCACATGTACCAAACATGTCTATGAAAGAAAATTTTGAAAAAAATTATTTTACAATGCCCCTTGAGGCATAGACCGATGTTTTCAGCAGTCAGTCTAGAGGGCATTATAAATTCAAAAAATACAAAAACTTGGAAAATGCAGCATTAAATCAGGGTGTGTACAACTCTAGCTTGTTCTTGCCAACACTACTAGGATGGCTGCAGTGACTGTTTTGGTGCCATTTTTGATCTCTTAATATGGTTGCAGTTATCATTAATTTTAGAGCAAAATATGGCTGTTATTTTTTTGTTTTGTTTCAGAAACAGGAGAAACCAAAGGGCCCACGTCTCCCCTCCAGAGTTTTCGAGGGCCAAAGGGCAGGACGTTTGAGTTTTCGAGGCAACTCCCCACGTCTCCCCTCCACTGGCAACTCCCCACGACGCAGGTAACTCCCCTCCTATTCCATTGCCGCTCCATATTCCTCCCTCTGCCTCCCTCCTCATTCCATTGCCGCTCCATCTTCCCCCCTCTGCCTCCCTCTGCCTCCACCATCAAGCAACTCCCCTCTGCCTCCACCATCGCTGGCCAGGAGGGAAATGGCGGAGGAATCATGGAGCAACTCCCCTCCGTCTGCCAATTGAATGGCGGAGGCATCATGGAGCAACTCCCCTCCATTTGCCAAGCATCACCGTGGTGAGGCGTCTGGCAAGGAGCCGTTGGTGGTCGACGACGATGTTCCGGTCCCCGGGAAGAAGCAGGACTACACCGTGCCGCTCATGGTTGATATCCACCAGAAGGAGGAGAAGATGGATGTCGTATGCACCAGCAATCCAGACGAAGCCGACAAGAGGATCCGCGAGATCAGGAGGAGGCTCGGCGGCATGCTTTCTCGGTCGATCGGTGTTGATGTCGAGTATACCAGGGAAGACGAAACTCTGCAAATGGCTGCAGTTATGCGTGGAGGATCTCGTCCTGGTATACCACATCACCGCGACAACCAAATGGTAAAAACATCCAGTTCTGAAGTTTCTGAAGTTCTAAAGTTTCTGTCTAATTAGTAGTTTCTGAAGTTTCTGAAGTAGATGCAATAGTGCTGAAGTTCTGAAGTAGATGCAATACTAGTTCTGAAGTTCTGAAGTTTCTGAAGTTCTGAAGTTTCTGTCTAATTAGTAGTTTCGGAAGTTTCTGAAGTTTCTGAAGTAGATGCAATAGTTCTAAAGTTCTGAAGTAGATGCAATACTAGTTCTGAAGTTCTGAAGTTTCTGTCTAATTAGTAGTTTCTGAAGTTTCTGAAGTAGATGCAATAGTTCTAAAGTTCTGAAGTAGATGCAATACTAGTTCTGAAGTTTCTGTCTAATTAGTAGTTTCTGAAGTTTTTGAAGTAGATGAATTTGATGCACCAGATTAATTTGATGCAGGACCAAGGAACTCCGCCCGCTCCTACAAGAGAAGAAGCTGTACACCTTTGTTGGCTTCTCCATTGGAGGTGACAATGAGAAGCTGACGTTGTCTGGTTTGGAGATCAACCCCGACAAGTACGTCGACATGCAGCGCAAATGGAGAGTTCCAAACAATGGAAAGAAGTGGCAGTCTTTGGCTGTGTTTGCAGCCAGCCTCATCCACCCATCCTACAAGGAAATGAAGCAGAAGATCAACAAGAAATTGGACCACAAACTATGGGGGGACAGCCCACTACCAAACAACCTCATCGAGTACGCAGCGAAAGATGCGTATGTCACCTATGAGGCATGGAAGAAAATCGAAACCATCAAAGAAGGTTTGAAGCAATGGCAAGAGGCGGAGGATCATTGGGATGACCCCTACTACTGGGGATATTGAGTTGTTTGTGGTATTATGTGTCTCAGTTTGTAGTTATGTGGTTGAACAAGTTTGCTTTTGTTATGTTGAACAACTTTGCTTTTGTAATGATGAACAAGTTTGCTTTTGTTATGTTGAACAAGTTTGCTTTTGTAATGATGAACAAGTTTGCTTTTGTTATGTAGTTATGTGATTGTTATGATGCAGGTGCAGAACACATATGGTTGTGATGTGATGTAAAATCCTTCAAGTTTTGGTGATCATTTAGTTCAAGTTGAGAGAAAGGTTAGGCAACGTGCTGCCCGCTTTAGAAAGGAACTTGAGAGGGAAAGCTTAGCCCGCTATATAAAACGGTGCTAGCTCCACTCGCTCGGTGAGGTGGGACTAAACTCCCTGCACCCTTGGGATGTGCCCGGCGCGACGCTCGCTTGGGCCTAATTCGGATGGGCCGTCCCATGCCAGCCTCACCCGCTGGGTCACTGGATGGACCGTTGGGCCATCTCGTTGTTTGCGCCTGAGGCATGCATGCATGGGAATGGCGGCGACGTGGGTTTGCATGCGCGGGTGGCGGACGTGAACTTTATCTATCCGAACTATGTTATGATTTCTACCCGAAAACAAGCTCCCGTGCGACGCGCTCCCGTGCGACGCACGCCTCTCGCGTGATACGCGATTCCGATGCGACTGCGTGCCAAATCTCAGCACGGCATTGCTGATCTTCCGACCAGGTTTGATCCGCCGGCGAGAGCGCCGCCTGGAGCTCGCCGACGTCGATGGGGTGGTGGTGGACGCGCGAAGCTGGCCCGAGGACGTTGGGTTCACGATGGGCTGAATGGTGGAATTCCCGTGCCATTTGGCACGTATCACGGCGGCTGACCGGTGGGGCGACCCCATGGCGGTTCCCGAGGTGAGTAATGGCGACGGGGGTGGGGGGTGGGTGGGAGGGGGAGAGGTTATTAGGCCGATGGATCGGCTCTCCGCCACTTCCTCCACCACTCCCTCCCTCTTAGATCTCATCCAAAACAACCACTGCGACGCGACGCTCCCAAAGCTAGGGTTTGATGATGACGCGCGAGCAGCAGATGTGGGCTCTCGCCGCCGGCGATGAAGTGCTGATGGGGAGGCTTCATGAGCTCAACGGCTGGTTCCCGACGGCGAAGGCCCTCTACGACGCGTCGGAAATGGTGAGAGACAAGCTCAGGCGAGAAGATATCCTCCACTGCTTCCCCAACTATGAGCGCCAGCCGGCGATGGGGGTGCTCCTCTGGGCGATGCTGGAGGCGGAGTCTCTGGATCCAGAGCAGAGGGAGAAGTGGAAGGTGTTCTGCTCCCTCCACTACCGCCTGATCCAGCCACGGGTGCCGCCGCCGGCGCAGCCGCAGGCGCCATCGCAGGCGGTGGTGATGGGGATTCCGTCTCCTGGATCCAGATGGCTCCCAATCGAAATCGAGGAGGGCGAAGTGGTGGCTGTGACTCCAAGACACAGGGCCAAGACGCCAGCGACTCCAACCATGCTTCCCCGTCGCTCCCCTCGCTTCCCGAGGCGCTCGCCTCGCCTCCTTGCCCTCTCCCGCCGCCAGTAGGATGCTCGCCGGCTGGTAGCCGTTTCTGGTTACTGGCCGGTGAAGGCTCCGAGGAGGTGGAGGTGAGGGAGCCCTCTGTTTTCTCTTCAGGTATGTTTCCAAACCAAAAATACTTGGTATCTACTGCTTCGATTTAGGTAGATGATACTAGAATTGGGAAGAAAAAGGGGAACAATGTTATGATTGAGATATGATAGTAAAAAGAAAAAAGGGTGGAAGGGGATGGTTGGTTGATTGGTCCATCTTGCAGATAAAGGAGCCATGAAGAAAAATGTTGTAGCTGGGAGCGAGATTACTCGAACGGGCAGCAAATGAGGTTTATACAGCTGGGCAAGGGTGGCGGATCAATGTGGCGAGGCTTCCCGGATGAACGGCTGTGACATCTTCACACTGCTGCTGCTGTGGTTCTCAGTCTTCTTGTTTCTTCTAGATGGTAGCTGCTATTTTGCTGTTGATGTATTGGTTTGTGTAAGACTTATTTTCTCTGGGCTTTGTTGCCCCTCGGAGTTTAGAGTTGTTGTGGCCTCTGTTGGCCTTTTGGTGGGTTGTTTTTCTTGTTGGTTGTGGGTTCTGTTCCGTTCTGTAATGTCTAGTACTTTGTTATGATTTCTACCCGTCTATTTGATATGTCGTTGGTTAACTGGAAATTGTTTTTCGACGTTGTATGGTTTTGTAGGCTATAATGATTACGCACACGTGTAGATGAAAGGCACGAATAAACAGTTTCAACAAAGACAACATAAATGATTTTTTACAAGTTTTATAGATGGAAACTTCTTTAGATGCAATGTCATCTCACAAACAACTCAGAAACAACTGTATGATTGATCATAAAACACATGCATTGTTGTTCAAAGAACTGTCTCATGAATAAATTGTACCATAATTGCGAACATAGTGTGAAACAGAAAAAAAATGTTTGTTTGCAACAAAATAATCCTGGTTTGAAGCTTAAACTGGTTGAAAAACAATTGAGCCTACTCCATATTGTCTTCTGCACTGCCAAAATCCAGTGACCTCTTGCGTTGCGTCGTTGGAGATTGCGTCAGGCTTGGCGACGACCCATTTGCTTCAATCTTTTTCTCTTTAACATCAATGTAACCATACAACTTAAGTTGTTCTTGGTCTTTCTCTGCCAACTCTCTAGCAAGACCCTCCATTTCTTGGATTCTCACTTCCTATAGAAAACCATAGGAATTGTATTAGGAAGAACTCAAAAAAGACGTAGCCATAAACTAGATGCATGTAACATGTAAAATTTGAACCTCTGGATCAATGTCATCCTCGGGAAAACAACCCGTAGTTCTATTGTACACAATGTACATGTGACATGTCTTGCTGCCATTCAGATCAGAAAGCATTTTTTGTACATCATCTGGTCCTGCAATCAAGAACATTCCTTCTGGCAGCTTCCACGCAGACCCGGGTAAGAAGTAGTACAGTTCTGCTCCCAGTTTGCAACCAAAAGTATCTCTCATTTCACTCATAATGAGATCGTAGGTCACTTTGGCGGGTTCAAAAATTCTGACTTCTGTCGGGTGTTCATCAAAGTATGCTCTCGGGACATGTGACATCTCATCATCCCTACTAACAAAAAATTCCATGACCAGCACCTAGTATCTCACATCAGAGTTAATACATTCAATGAGTAAAGGGGCAAACATAATTTTTTATGTGCATAGCATCATTGCGGCGTTGTTACCTGCTTTTGTGGCATGTATCCTTCATGTGGAGTGACTGGGGATTGTGCCATCTCAAACCTTCTCACCTTGTTATGTGGAATGTATCCTTCGTGTGGTGTGACTAGGGACTCTGCCATCACAGGTTTCTTATCTTGCGTATGAAACATCGACAGTGGGTTTACACACAAGTTTTGAAAGGTCATACCATATCTTGGGTATGCATCGTTGCGAGGTACTTACAAGGGGAGAATTGACGATATGTTGTTGGGGTGGACTGATGTGGCATTGAACGGGTGACTCTATCGCAATGTCTCGAGTGAATGGCGACTGTGCCGTCTCATGATGCTTAGCCTACATACAATCGCCGACATAAGGTTGCCACAAATTGAAGATGTTTGTATCATAGAATACGTAGGTCCTTAATATATAGAATCGGTGCGAGATACTTACAGGGGGAGAATAATTGAAGACATGTTGTCGGGGTGGCCGTGAGATCGCACGGTCTTCTAACATATGTCCTTCCAAGCGGACCTTCTCCCGCATGGCCTTATAATCCATGTCCAACCGCTCCTGCAGCAGCTTACTGTCCATATCCGCATGTGCCTGCAATACATACGCATCCATCCTGACTTGCTCTGTCTGTATAATACTGTCCACAAGCTTCCAGTCCTTCTGCAACGTTTGATGCATTTCCTTGTAGCCAAGGACAAACTTTTTTTCCATGTACTCATAGTCCCCCTTATACTTTTCTTCAATCTCAAGACGTCGCCATCTTACGGGAAAACTCCTCACGCTCCTCCTTTATCATCCTGTCCACGTATGAACATTCTTTTTTCAGTTTCTTATCTACCTCAGCGTGATCCTTTTGCACCTTCAAGTCGATCTCCCAGCGCACTTCATGCAAAGACTTGTCATACTCCGCACGGTTGTTATGCGCCTTTGAGACCATGGTCCCTACAGCAACACATATACCCATAGTATGAAAATTGAATCCACAACCTCATCCAACTAATTCGAAACAATACGACCGTGAAAAAATATTCAGAACCAGTTCGTACGATCAACTACTACAAACTATCAATCAAAAAGCTCTTGCATGACATCCTGTACTCCAATTACACCAGAACTACTCAACTATGGCAAAAGCTGGATTTTCTAATCTCTTCGGAAATGATTTCTTGGTCGAATCAACAGAAAAAATAATCAGCACTGCAATCGAAGATGGGAGGAGCCGTGGAGGAGACCTTTTTAATCCGGCCTCGGCGTGGTCGCTTGAGAAGCGATGGGCTATGTGAGGAGAAACAAGGTAGATGGGGGTGGTTAGGATAGGGTAGATATGCGGTATAATGGGAAGGTATATATCCGTGATTGTAGGGTTAATTAGTTATTTTGAAGTAATGCGCTTCGATGCAAGTTTTTTTAACGAGCATGATCTTTTCGGGGCTTCCAAAACATGTGCACCGACTGCGGGTCCAACCACATATCATAGAAGCTCGAGCCATCACCGTGCCCGTGCCAACCCACGGCCCACCATTGCCTCCCTTTCCCTTGCCCCACCAAATTGTTATTCTTCTCCGGGACGAAGCCTGCCATTGCTGGCGGACGGTGAGAGACGAGAGATGTCCATGTCCAGTTCAGCCTCTCCGTCATCATGGCCGCGGTATGGTTCACTGCCGGTGACCAGATGCCCCGACTGCCCACGCGTCGCGCCACTGAAGTGTTTGACAACCATATCAGAGAAAAATGGAAACCATGGGCGGGAATTTGTGAAATGCGAGAGCAAACCAGAAGCGGGAAAGGTTAAATCTATGTTCTGTTGTGTCTTTTTGCTATGAATTCTGACCCCGAATTTATATTTATTTCCTCGGAATTGGGATTTAGGGTTTCCCTTCCCTTTTTCAGAAGCTGAAAACATGCAAACATTTTGAGTGGCTGGATGAATACGTTGAGAGGCTTCAAACGGATGGCTTAATTGATTTGCCCATTGATTTGAGTCACGGGGCAACCCTAGAGGTAGATCTGCCATCGGCCGTAGATAATAAGGGCTATGCCAATGTTCCTCTGATGGTGGCGGATGCGGAACTCAAGGTGGAATTGAAGAAGATGAACAAGAACTTAAGGCAGTTGATTGATCTGAATAAGCACGCAAATCTAATGGCCGCTGGATTTTATTTTTCAATAATTGTTGTGGGATTTGTTTACTTGTTGATCATCACTCATTAGAAGTTGTTAACAAATTATTTCAGTCATCTTCTGTATAAGCAATGTCATTTGTGCTTAATGCCTTGTATGACCAGACCAAGGAAAGGCTCATTTGAAATCTATTGGAAAGGACAAATAAAATTGAAAACTGATTTCTTGTTTCCAAAATAAAATTTAGCAAAGAGGAAATAGCTCGAACATAACATAGTAGCCCGAACATAACATAGTACCACTAACATCAATATAGTTGATCTAACACAAATAGTATGATAATGATGATTTGTAAAGTAGCACATTACATCAAGGATTTATAAAGAATGCAAATTATTTTACTACGTTGTGATGTAACAACTCCAGAGGCACATCTGGAACATGGGAAACAAACAGATAAATCCCTTGATTTCCCAGGTACAGCAGCATCATCAAGAGTTAGGATGAAAAACAATGGTTATGGCACCATATTCTGCCATGTCTTGGGGCACAACACGATGAGGCAGTTTCTATTTGAACAACAAATTTGTTATGTTAGCAAATTTGTAACTTATTCTTCTCTAAAAAAGGAAGAGCAATAAATTCATTCCAAGAATTTCCAGAAATAATTGTCAACCCATTTTCGTTGGTAATTACGAGATATGTTTGGCGCAATTAGTGGCTAACTGGGTTTTTCGAGGAATAGTGGCTACTTGGTTTGATACATGCCAAACGTTACGTTCAGATTAGTTGCATTATTTCGTTCATTTTTTACCCAAAAAATCTATACAAAGTGTTAATTGGACAATGTGAACAATGTGGCACGAAGGTTGTCGGCCCAGCCAGTGGACGGACCGGATCGATGGTACCGGATGGAATCCATTGTAAACCAACCCTAAACCCTAAACCCAAAAAACCAAAAAACCCTGAACCCTAAACCCTGATAACCCTAACCCCCCACCCCCCCACCCACCCACCCACACACACACACACACGAAACCGTAAAAACATTCAAAATTTTGCCCCACATGGAAACCATTATGCATGAATTCTCTATGGGGTCATGGGATGCCATGAAGAAAGTTAGGGATCATTAGTACATGTACACGCAAGTACGATCTTTGACACGCGCATTTCCGGTCCCTGTACATGTACATGTAAACCAACCCAACATCGATCCGGTTCAGTGGATGGATGCATGCTCTATGTGGCACGAAGTATGTCGGCCGAGCCAGTCGACGGACCAGATCGATGCTACCGGAGGGATTCCATTGTAGACCAACCGCTCGACCTCTGTCCGGTGTGTGTGATAGGTCCACTGTAAGACAAACATAGTTCCGTCAGCCCTAAAACCCTAAACAGTGATAACCCTAACCCCCCCACTAAACCGTAAAAAGATTCAAAATTTTGCCCCACATGGAAACCACTATGCATGCATTCTCTATGGGGTCATGGGATGCCATGAAGAAAGTTTGGGATTATACACGCAACTACGATCTCTGACACGTGCATTTCCAGCCTAGCATGTCAACACCCCAAAAGCACTAGCTGGGTTCCTCACATGTATGAAACCACCCCAACATCGATCCGGTCCAGTGGATGGATGCATGCTCTACGTGGCACGAAGTTTGTCGGCCGAGCCAGTCAACAGAACGGATCGATGGTACCGGAGGGAATTCATTGTAGACCAACGCTCCATCAATGTCCGGTGTGTGTGCTACGTCCACCATAAGACAAACATAGTTCCGTCAACCCTAAAACCCTAAAACCCTAAACCCTGATAACCCTTAACCCCCCCCACTAAACCGTAAAAACATTCAAAATGTTGCCCCACATGGAAACCATCATGCATGCATTCTCTATGTGGTCATGGGATGCCATTAAGAAAGTTTGGGATCATTAGTACATATACATGCAAGTACGATCTCTGACACACGCATTTCCGGGCTTGCATGTCAACACTCAACCCTAAACCCTGATAACCCTAACCCCCCCACTAAACCCTAAACCCTGAACTCTGATAACCTTAACCCCCCCACTAAACCCTAAACCCTGAACCCCTTATTTCGTTCATTTTTTACCCAAAAAATCTATACAAAGTGTTAATTGGACAATGTGAACAATGTGGCACGAAGGTTGTCGGCCCAGCCAGTGGACGGACCGGATCGATGGTACCGGATGGAATCCATTGTAAACCAACCCTAAACCCTAAACCCAAAAAACCCTGAACCCTAAACCCTGATAACCCTAACCCCCCGACCCACCCACCCACACACACACACACACGAAACCGTAAAAACATTCAAAATTTTGCCCCACATGGAAACCATTATGCATGAATTCTCTATGGGGTCATGGGATGCCATGAAGAAAGTTAGGGATCATTAGTACATGTACACGCAAGTACGATCTTTGACACGCGCATTTCCGGTCCCTGTACATGTACATGTAAACCAACCCAACATCGATCCGGTTCAGTGGATGGATGCATGCTCTATGTGGCACGAAGTATGTCGGCCGAGCCAGTCGACGGACCAGATCGATGCTACCGGAGGGATTCCATTGTAGACCAACTCTCGACCTCTGTCCGGTGTGTGTGATAGGTCCACTGTAAGACAAACATAGTTCCGTCAGCCCTAAAACCCTAAACAGTGATAACCCTAACCCCCCCACTAAACCGTAAAAAGATTCAAAATTTTGCCCCACATGGAAACCACTATGCATGCATTCTCTATGGGGTCATGGGATGCCATGAAGAAAGTTTGGGATTATACACGCAACTACGATCTCTGACACGTGCATTTCCAGCCTAGCATGTCAACACCCCAAAAGCACTAGCTGGGTTCCTCACATGTATGAAACCACCCCAACATCGATCCGGTCCAGTGGATGGATGCATGCTCTACGTGGCACGAAGTTTGTCGGCCGAGCCAGTCAACGGACCGGATCGATGCTACCGGAGGGAATCCATTGTAGACCAACGCTCCACCAATGTCCGGTGTGTGTGCTACGTCCACCATAAGACAAACATAGTTCCGTCAACCCTAAAACCCTAAAACCCTAAACCCTGATAACCCTTAACCCCCCCCACTAAACCGTAAAAACATTCAAAATGTTGCCCCACATGGAAACCATCATGCATGCATTCTCTATGTGGTCATGGGATGCCATTAAGAAAGTTTGGGATCATTAGTACATATACATGCAAGTACGATCTCTGACACGCGCATTTCCGGGCTTGCATGTCAACACTCAACCCTAAACCCTGATAACCCTAACCCCCCCACTAAACCCTAAACCCTGAACTCTGATAACCTTAACCCCCCCACTAAACCCTAAACCCTGAACCCCTAAACCATAATAACCCTAAACCCCTAAACCCTAAACCCCTAAACCCCTAAACAAGTTGACAAGATTTTCTTATTTCTTTAATCATTTATCCAAATCTCACATAACTCACGCGGCCCACCCCTCCCTAAATCCCGCGATTACAGCTCCGCATTCTAACCACCCGGGCCGTCCGCACCTCCCACGACCGCTGCAAGATCAGATCGGAGACGCCGGTCGCCCACGGAATACAGGAGTCGGCGGCCACCACTCGCCGCCCACCGCCAACGTGATCTAAGGGCTCGGACATCAGTGTTCTTCTCGCCGCCTCCTCCTCGCGTGAACGCGCCATTTTCCTTTGCGCCGTTGACCACGCTATACCGGAACTTATGGTTTGCGATTCACTAACCATCGCCATCTACTCGGTGGCACCGTCTCCGAGATAAGGTATTACCTGATCGTAACTCTTTATAATCGTTGTCTGCCGCTCCTTTAGTAGTTGAACCCTCATAGGTTTTGCACCCAAATAGGTTCTGTGCTTAAACCCATAAGTGGATCATATGTTAAATGACCTAGTTAATTTTGCTAAAATTAATTCTCTGCTAATTTTGTTATAAATTTTCCAATTTTGTTCAGATTAATTGAGCCAGATTTTATCATTGCATACGAGCCAGCAATGTCAGTTTCAGATACGAACCTTCATAATGGAGAAAAGCCCATCTCCAAAATTACCGATGCGGTAAGTAATTGACTATTTGTGTACAATCGTTTCGTACACATAATTCATGTGTACTCAGTATAATTTAATGGCATGTAACAGGAACTCGCCGAAAAGCATGGTCATATGAAGTTAGTATGCTCACAGACAAGGTTCGAAAAAACCATGAAACTGTTGTCGCAAGACCACAAAAAGTACATCATATCAGAAACCAGTCTTGGCGGTCTAACCCAGATGCATGAAGTGACTCCACGGCGCATAATGTTGGTTAGACTAGCCAAGAGCATAGATATGGACACGCAATCCATTACCATCGGTAAAACGCCAATTCCTATAACAAAAGAGGACGTGCAAGGTATATTTGGCATTCCGATAGAAGGGGAGGATATAGAGCCACATCTGGAAATGCAAACCCACACAGAATTGTTTACCGCCTATGCAAACAATGGGCAAATTTTGATTTCTGACCTTGAAACGGCGATCCGAGCTTCCAAAGCCCAGACGGTGATTTCCTGAGACGGTTCATTCTGTACGCAATTAGTACTGTTCTAGCACCAACAGCACAACATTATGTGGACTCGAAATTTCTCAACCTTGTTACAGATCTTGAAAACCTTCGGAAATTTAACTGGGGATGTTTCACACTTAATCACTTCTTCAAGTCCGTTCACAAGTTTAGAAATCGAGATCACGTAAATCTACAAGGAAATCTAATTCTGCTCCAGGTTAGTGCTAGATCACTACTTAATGTCCTTTAATTATTGTTCTGTTGCATATCTGTATGGTGATGAACTAATTTATTGTGTAGTATTGGTACTGGGAGCACGTGCGTAGTGGCCGATTAATGTATGCTTCTAGACCCCCTCCATTGATCGCACGATGGGACGAAATGATGGCTACTTTAAGAAGCGATGCTTACGAGAAAGGAGGTCTTCATAACGGGTTGGTACCTATCTACAATTGAACTTTCTATATCCGATTTTTTATTTGGTACTAATGGTTCATTATATTTTATAAAAATAGGCTGTCATGGAAATTTGTGCTCCTCAATGACCGTCCAAGAATTCTAATAATTTTCCAAGAAAAAAAGATGAACATGTGCATCAACATGATTCGTATCGAGCACCATCACAAGGACAACAATTTAGTAGCCAACATGTAGCGACCCGACCTGAATGGGTCAAGTCTCTGTGCTTACGTGTCCTCCCTGGATCGGTATGCTGACACACACAGTACTCGAAGGATTTATAACAGAGGTAAATCACATGTATAAAGTAACGTAAATACTATTACCTCAATCCAAATAGCGGAAGCAACAAGGTTGTGGATTCCCATCAACACCAACGGCAAAGTTGAGTGTAGAAATCGTAACCCTAACGTATCACTTACTCGTCGTAAGAAACCTGCAACATAAGACGTTGCAGCCCGAAACGGGTCAGTACATTGAATGTACTGGCAAATTCACACCATAGAGAAAATGATGAACAATGGCTACCACTATATGCATATTTGGCTGGTGGAAAGCTCTATGGTTATAAGGTTTTTGCGTAAAGCCAATTTTTCCCTACTGCAAAGGAATAAGTTTATTTAACTATCATGGTGGTTGTTAAACATTGAGAATGGTTGACAGCATTCTCAATCCCAATTAAAAATAATTAAAACCCAACAACATTAATTAGAAGTAACGTGATGAGATCAACAGGATAATCCAAGAACTGGATACTCAAGATGTCCATAACCGGGGACACGGCTAATCATGATTAGTTTGTACACTCTGCAGAGGTTTGCGCTCTTTTCCCCACATGACCCGATCGCCTCCGTTTGTTTTCTCGCACTACATGGTGTTTGAGAAACGGATGACCGAGACATAGTCTTTCAGAAGCGCTAGCACCTTACATGTGGGGTAGACCGTACCACCTACAACCCCTACATCTGCTAGTCCACCCCGTAAGAGTTCGCACAACTTAGTCAACTATGCCAGAGCCCATAGTAGCATGTGGCTGCACACGGAAGTTTCTAGCATGAAAATATCTTATGATCCCTTTGAGCCTGGGTGGCGGTCCAAAATAAAAATAGGCAAGTCATGATAGACATCAGGTGCCTCAATCCACCCAGATGTGTGTTTAAGTTGCCACCTTAGATAAACCATTAAAATTATCAACTCACATCTGTCATGGAATATCACTCACCCAATCCACGTCTACTAGCATAGCATGGCATAATAAGCAAACGTAGAAGTAACTCCCAAAGGTTTCATAATAATACAGGTAATAGGTACTACCTCATCTACTTCCCATCCCACAGTTTAATTAGATCCTAATCATGCAATGTGTGAGGATTGATCTAATGCAATAAAACTGGGTTGTAGAAAAGGTATGATCAAAGTGTGAACTTGCCTGCAATGTTGATGAAGATGATTCACACTCAAAACTCGTGATAGATCTACTCGTCACACTCCGGTCAATCTATCGTAAGCAAACAATAGTAACCACACAATAAGTACTCATCTAATGCACAGGTAAAACTCGAACAAGAGAACGAACCAGAGAGTTCAACTTAAGAACTCCGGTTGCAAAGAAAGAACGAACCGAACAAACGACGGAAAAAAAACGGCGGAAGAAAACAACTCGGTTCTAGCAAGTTGAAACTAGGTCAAATTTTACCATAGCAAAAACTTGTTCAAGTTGATTAGATGGAACGGCGGTTTCGAGACGAAACTCCAGGCGCTTGAATCACCTGATTCTGATAAACGAGCGAGAAGAAAAACTAGAACGAAGATCGGATCTGAGATCGCGATCGCGGAATAAATCCAACGAGAAGAAAAAGAAGAACGGTTAAACGAACGGGCGTCGTTAACCGGGAATAATCGGTGATCACATTCGTTGAGACGAACGGTCCGAAAGAAGAACGAAAACCGATCTAGGGTTTTCGGAAAAGAAACCGAAAAAGAAAAACGGAAATCCGATCTAGGGTTTCGGAAAAGAAACCGAAACGAAGAATCGGAGAGAAAAACCGGAAAAGAAAACCGGAACGGTTTCTTTTAAAAGAACCGAACCGCGGGGAAGAAAAAGAGAGGCGCGGGGCTACCTCCGGCGAGGCGGGGTGAACGGTGGCGACGGCGGCGTGCTAGGGCGGCGGCGGCGGCGCTATAGGGGCGGCGGCGGCGTGCGCAAGGTGCGGCGGCGCCGGTGTGGGGCGGCGCGGCGGCGGTGTAGAGCGCGGGGTGGGGTGCGGTGGAGGGCTTGGGGTTTGATTTGATGGGTTTAAAGGGGGGGTGTTGGGGTATTTATATAGGAGAGGGGAGAGATTACTTGGGGTAGGGGACAAGAAAAAGAGAGGAAAAAGGAAAACGAAACAAAGGAAAGGGGAGGGGGCTACCCTAGAATCCTAAAAGGATTCGGCTAGAGCAAGGCGAGGCGGCGGCCTGGCTGGTTCCTGGCGCACGCGCGCGGCTGGGAGGCTGGGGCGGCCGGCCGGCTGGCTTGGGCCTTGGCCCGGCTGGCCTGGCTCCTTTTTTTAACTGATTTCGCGCACAGAAAAACACAGAAAAGAAAATGTAAACGAGCTCCAAAATTACTAAAGTAAATTTTCCCCGACTCCTAAAAATGAGTCGAACAAAATGAACTTTTCTCTGGACCTAAAATGCAATTTTCGAAAACGCGCATTTTTCCCTATCCAAAGAAAAACAAACAAACACCGGAAAACGAAATTTGATCTATTTATTAAATCTTCATTTTTCCTATATTTTGGGAAAGTCATATTATTCCCTCTCTTATATTTTTTTGACGTCGGAAAAATAATTGAAGAGGAAATAAATAAATCAAATGATCCTCTTTTCCAATTCGAGAAAACTCTCAAATAAGAAAATAATGAAATCTCCAACTCTCTCCGAAGGTCCTTGAGTTGCGTGAAATTTCTAGGATCGACCAAAAAGTAAGAAAATAAGATATGCATGATGATCTAATGTATAACATTCCAAATTGAAAATAAATTCAAAAGAGCTTTGAATTTAATTCTTTGAAACTCCCAACTCATATTTCATAATTTGAAGAAGTCATTTTATCTTCTCTCATGAAAATCATTGAGTTGCATAAAGTTTCTGAATTGGAAAATATTTCCCAATGGAATTCAAATATTTTTCAAACACCCTTTTCATTTTAAATGGAAGAAGTCATGTCATCTTCTCTCTAGGGTTTTGTGTTGAAAAGAATTTGAATTCATGGAGATCAGAAAGCAAATATGAAAGTTTGGGAAAGTCCTTTTATTCCCTCTCATTTAACTTTCAAAAGTTTCGAATTCACTCACTTTCAGACAATCAATCAAACAATCAATCAAATCTATCTATTTATTATAACATTCCAAAATTTAGAATTTTGGGATGTTACACAACAAGTATGTACTCCAAAGATTATTTGTTTTTGCAATATCACAAATAGGTGTCATGGAACCTCATTCATTTAGCTATTGTTATCAACGGGGTTTTATTTTATTTACACAGATTGAAATGGTAGTTGAAGTCATGAATGCACGCATTGCTGATCATGAAAAGAAGGTAGGCAGGAAGTTAATGGAAATTGAGCATAGATTTGATGTCAAATACCAGACTCTAGGTGAAGACTTGATCGACATGAAGACTAAAACTGGCACTAATCCTAGGTTGTCGAAGGCCGAGGACGAAATTAAAGACTTAAGGAGGGAACTCCATGTATGTCATACTGTTCATTTTGTATTTTTTATGAATATGTTCCTTCATGTTCATTATTGTTTGCATTGTTACAGGAATTAAAATACGAATTTACAAGCAACCGACAATCAGTGTGACAGAAAGGAGGCGTGCAGGTGATCATCATGGCCCAACACGTTAATATCTAAAAGTAACAAACTAATGATGAACTACCTTTGTTCATTGTAGGATCAAGTCAATGTGTGCAATTCATCCATGACAGGAACTCCTAGGGCTAGCCAATTCACGACAGGGACTTCGAGTACACCAAATGCAAGACATGTGACGGAAAACAATGAGGAACCACAATTAACTCCAATGAAGCCTATCTTTGGTAATGATTACAAGTTCACGGATGAGGATATAGAGACAGCCGTTTACATCCGCGGAACATACGACCCTGTTGAAATAGCTAGAATTGGAGACATTACCCTCACAGCAGAAAAATCTGAAGCAAAATTTGGACGACAAATACATTTATGGTGATGTAAGCCCATTATACTCTATTCTACATCATTACTGCAACAACTGTCTTATTATTGTATGATTGAAAATTTGGCAGGTTATTATGGCATATGCTCGCATTAGCCAAATTGAGAATGATACTACCTCAATCATATCCCCTCAAGAAACCGAAAAGCTGTTACAAATGAAGGGGGTGGTTCCTGTTGGACGTGCAGCGTCATGGTTAGCTCGTGTAGCAGGAAAATTTGTAGGGCGCCGAAAGGTACACGTTTTCCACACTTTCATAGTTTACGTACACACTGTACACGACAAATTTTGGTTCTCAACCCAACCCAAATTTTACTGCAGGTGCATGTCCCACTGAATGTACACCAAAACCATTGGATGCTAACGATGTTTAATTTTGACAAAAAAGAAATTCAGACTCTGAACTCCATGAATTATCATTGCGACAAGACCAAGGAAGATTCTCTTGTAAGTGTTCTCTTGCTGCCTCTTTTGATCCACATGGAACATGAGCTCCCAAAGTACCATAACCCCATGTATAACTCGTCGTACCCTAGGTGGACTCGATTCAGTTCTGCATTGACGAAGCTGTCAAGAAAGGGTTGATATCACCAGCTAAGAACATCAATTTTGCCGAATGGACCAAAAAAACGCTATGAGAACATACCACAACAGAGCGGTTGGTACGCATGGCCTCATAAATTATTATTTGCGTACACAAATAAGATTACTGATCTTTAACTATACATCGCAGGACTTCCTGTGCGGTTTGGACACTGCAGTATATGTTGTCATGGAACGGGGATGAAATGACCGATATTTTGAACCAGGTAATTGAATGCCTAATTTAAATTTTTACTTTGTTTAGCTTGAAAGCTATGCTGACGTCAGTGTCGGTTATCCAATATAGGCAAGGATAGATATTTTCAGGTGGAAAATATGTACAGCCTTACTGCATTCAAATTGTAATGCGCTTCGTCTCGAATCATATAAGTTCCCCATAACGGTTAGCGCTACATCAAGAATATATCATTTATTTCATAAGTCTCATGATTAGAACTAACGCAGCACTCTCTCTTATACAGAAGGAGGTGTACGATGCCCAGCAAGCAGTTCTACCTGATGCTTTAGAAGAGGACGTACAATTAGTCAACAATCTTGATGGTTCCAACGAACCTGACACATCCAACTCCCAGAAGGATACCGGTGCACCCAACTGCCCCAAAAATGGTGCACCCAACTCCCCCAAAAGGAAGAGAGCACGTGGACGCCCGAGAAAGCTAGTCGATCTCGAGGAAGCAGCAAAAACAAAGAGTCTTAAAGACCTGAAACTTAAATTTGACAGCAATACCATAGCCAACCAAGTGTCTTCGTTACCATCACGGTTACACAGGAGAGCATAAACCAGCACCAGCTTTATTGAGCCCATTCAAACACAAATAGGTAGCATCAATTGATCATCAATTGATACATGCTCATGCTCATGATCAATTGATACATGCTCATTCTCATGCTCTACTTTTAGCATCATTTGATACACGTTTTGTTCTTATCAGAAAGTGGAAATAGGTACTTTTGGCAATCATGAGCATCCTCTACTTATTGCAATATCTAATGCATTGATACATTCTCATGCTCATGCTCTACTTTTAGCATCATTTGATACACGTTTTGTTCTTATCAGAAAGTGGAAATAGGTACTTTTGGCAATCATGAGCATCCTCTACTTATTGCAATATCTAATGCATCATCAGTACAAAGCTTGATTTGGCAATAGGTGGAATCGGCAATCATTTGCATGCTTTAATTTTGTCAAAAATTAATGCATAGTTCAGTTGTAACTGCTCATAGATATGGCAGGAACATGCTGAGTTATACACTAAACATAGTCATGCCAAGCTATAATTACCATAGTCATATTATTAGAGTTCCTAGCATGCATCACCGTATGGCAAAATAACACAGCAACCATAACATAGACCACTGTACGATACTAATTGAGTTGCTAAGGCCTTGTACAATTCAAGGTGCTTAGGGGAGTTGCTTATAGAAATAAACCAGGCTTTTCTTAAGCACAGGTGCTTATTTGTACAGGGTAGACGCATAACTAGGCGTCTCTCCTATAGAAATAGGCACCGGTGCTTCAGAAAAACCTTGTTTATTTTTCTAAGAACCACCCTAAGCTTCTAGCATTGTACAAGGTTTAAACATGCATCACCAAAATAGTATTAACAACTAGGAACACTAAACCAGAGTAGAAGCAAACTCTTAACATAAACGGCAGATCAACCACCACTCAGCATAGGTTCAGACACACCATAGGACATCAGTTTTAGACTCGAACAACAAAGAAACATAGATAACATAAGAGGACATGGCGGTCCTGGGGCAGCAGCAGCACTCTAGCAGCACATCACTTCTCTCCCTTCTTCAATGCATGTTGTAGGGCTCATTGACTTTGACAATCTCGAGGAAGCGTGCGTAGGCAGCATGTTTAGCCAGAGTACTGGCTTTATGCTTCTTACCATGTCCATTGCCAGTGCTGAAGGCATGCTGGATCATGCCATCTATGCCGCCACCGATCACCTTGCAACAGAAAGGACACCCAATCTTGCCAAAGAAACGGTACTTGATCTTCCCAGCAATCAGATGCCTCAGAGTGTACCGGCTCTTGCTGTGCCTGCTGTCCATGCTGTAGTCCACGTCGTCATCATCCTCCTATGAATTAGTGAATTAGTACACATAGAACAACTCAGCTAATCTATTATGGTACATTGACTTCAATTACAATGTTTTGAAAGTACACATGTGTAACATGGCAACTATCTATTTGCTAGAAATAAGGCGTATGTGCACATACATAATTGAGCCAAAGAAATTGACATGCATAAATATGGACGGTGGAATAGTTGCATTTATAGATTAGTGCACAAGTAGTACATAATTAACACATGAAAGACTTCATGAAGTGGCTTGGTTTAATGATATTTGATACTTGTTACAGGTGTAATTCTTATTGGAATTAGAAAAATGGCTTCATTATACTCCTCCATGTTTCACACAAGGGGGGTTTGTTCTATCTACTGGAATGAAGAAACCATTATTCTTTCTGACAGCGGCAATACTGCTTCTCCAACATTGTTAGACCCTGATAAGTTTTAGAAGGAAATTGGTAAAGGAGCTATGGGGTGTCTCACTGCTCATATTGATGAGAGATGTGGCTGTGATCATCTGGATAACATACTGTGGAAAATTTGCTAGAAGAAATGTTTTAATTTTTTGGTATCCAGTGGATATGTACTGTCAGCCCATAATTATTAAGGGAGCGATCACTTCCTTTGCAAAATGGAAATCTGTATAGAATTTGCAAATGGATCATCTATGAACATGTGTGCAAACTAATCATCTATGAACATGTGTGCAATTTAATTCATCCACATAAACTAAAATGAATAAGGAACTGCAGCATTTTGTCACTGTCCTGGGGAAGCCAATGGTGTCGCACATGAGATCGCTAGAAATAGCTATGAGCATCCTGCCATATATCCATTGTTTAACCCACTTTGTTCATTAATGTATCCCTGCCATGAACATTTTCTTGTATTTGGGTTCATTACCCCACTTCTTTCATTAATGTATCCCTTGTGAAACTAATGCTCATCTAGTTAACAAGACAAACCCCAATGCCATGAAAAAACAGAGTATCTGCTGGAATCAGAATGTGAATCAGATTTAAAAATCCAGATCCAACATGAAGATCTATGCTAGATCCCTACAATCCTACATACGTACAACTAGCACGCCCAAATGAATTTGATGCTCATCTAGTTAACAAGAAAAACCTCAATGCCATGAAAAAAACCAGAGTATCTGCTGGAATCAGATTTAAAAATCCAGATCCAACATGAAGATCTATGCTAGATCCCTACAATCCTACATATGTACAACTAGCACGCCCAAGTG
Organism: Triticum urartu; assembly: GCF_003073215.2. Taxonomy (NCBI): domain Eukaryota; kingdom Viridiplantae; phylum Streptophyta; class Magnoliopsida; order Poales; family Poaceae; genus Triticum; species Triticum urartu. Next base: position 580,183,897 of record NC_053022.1, on the reverse strand, counting down.
AAATTGATGCTCATCTAGTTAACAAGAAAAACCCCAATGTCATGAAAAAACAAAGCAAAATACAGAGTAATACCTCAGATAGCTTGTCGATGGCATCCTCCTCGAAGTCGCTGCCCTTCCTGCAATCTAGGTCAAACTCCTTTATGGCGTTCTCCTCGTAGAGCTCATTGATTTCGTCATGCACCTGACGCTTAAGCATTCTCATCTCCTCCTCCTCCAGATCTTCCCCGACCTTGTGCTCACCGACGGGTGCCTCGACGGCTGCGATGGCAGCGGGAGCAGGCACAACGGTCACTGCACCGCCAGCTTTCGCCGCTACGGCGGACTCAGCCGCTCCACCCACGGCTGCAGCGACGGCAGCAGACTGCTCTGCTCCGATGGTTGCCTCCAGCTCGTCCGCCGCATCTTCACGCCCACGTTTCATCGTTGGTCGAAGACAGGAGGAGGGAGGCGTAGGAAGGGAGGAGGGAGGCGTAGGAAGGGAGGAGGGTGGTGAGGAAGGAGGAGAGGGTGGTGAGGTGGTGAGGAAGGAAGAGAGGGTGGGGCGGTTCGGGAGAGGACGAGGGTTTTCTACCCGATTTGGGGAAGAAATGCACTGCTCCTGCCTCTTGGAGTTACCGAGGCGCCGCGGGTGCCGATTTGACTTGACACACCCACCCGGCCGTCCCCATTCCACGTGGGGACGTGGCGGTCGTGCAGGCGGAGGCGGTTTGCCATCAATTGCTATCGGTCTCACAAGTGGTTCCCCTTGTCATCCACACAACCGCTTAAAATAAAGTGGTTTTTTTGTATGGATTTTCTAAGGTTTTTCAACAATAAAATGCTTAAAACACTTCTGACATGTTGTGATGTTTTCGGTAATTAATGGTCTACTCGCTGGGATTATTCCACTGCGTGATGTTTTCTACGTGCCAGGTTGTAGTATGAAATGCTAACTGTTCTATATGGTAGTGGCTGGTCTCTAATTGGACCGAAATGTTTAACTAGTATCAATGGTAGAGGCGTTTCGTTGTGCGCCACATCCAACAGTTCACATAACTAATTATCCAAAGATTAAGGTATCAAACCCTTGGTCATACATAGCAACATTTCATTCCTAAAAATTAAGGTACTTCCACATTCAAACTAACTAATACTACAAATTCGAAGGAACTACTTAATACATTAATAGCACATAGGGAACTAGCCCTAGTCCAATGGCTTGAGAAAGGACGAACAAAAGCTGAAAGAAGAAGGATCAGCCAGTAGCAGCACCATCAGCCTCCCAGCCTCACAACTTCAGCCAGCCTGGTGAACTCCAGGTTTTTTCCTGCAAAACACACATGGGATGATGGAGGCAAGAAAATAAATATGCCAGGGGTCTTGTCATGGCATCTAATCGCACGGAATGCTAGTACAAATGATGGAGAACAAAACATCCAACCTGAGCAAATTCATAGGAGTTATAGATCCATGGATACCATCAAGAAAAAATGCTCAGTTTTAATTCAGACACAAGACTTGGTGAAAACATGCATATTCATATCAGCAACATTGATATGGCATCTTTGCAAGCTTGGGTCAGTGACTTGTCTTGTGTTTCATGGCATGACAATAATTTTAACAATAAATATACATGAAATTGACCCAAACTCATGAACAAAGTTAGGCCATATGATTCATGGATTAATTCACAAATAAATGACAAAATGCCAACTTTGTATAGAATTTGCAGTACTGAAATATTTCAGTGTGTACCGGTGTGTACTGAAACTGCAGTAGTGAAATAATTCAGTGTGCATCGGTGTGTACTGAAATTATAGTAACGAAATATTTCAGTGCCTACCGGTGTGTACCGAAATATTTCAGTGTCTACCACTAGAACATTACAAATTTTGCCTAGGGCAGTACCGAAATATTTCAGTGCCTACCGGTGTGTACCGAAATATTTCAGTGTCCACCACTACAACATTACAAATTTTGCCTAGGGCAGTTCCCAAATATTTCAGTGCCTACCGGTGTGTACCGAAATATTTCAGTGTCTAGCACTAGAACATTACTAATTTTTCCTAGGGTTCATATGATGTCTAGGGTTCACATACATCATGATCCATCCTCCAAATCCATATACTCAAATATTCATGCAATTCATTGAGATTAAAATGCCATCTAGCATTCCCTTTTTGAGCTATTACGATCAGTATCACCACGATGTAAGCACGAGCAGTAGGAAGATGAGGAGTGGGGAAGCTTACTCTAAACATAGCTACCGCCGCCGTTCAGACGAGGAGAGCGGCGAGGGAAGCGTGGAGAACGGCGGGGAAGCGAGGTCGCGACCACTGTCCTCCTCATCTTGCACTTCGGAGTCTCCGGTGACTCGGTTGGAGGCTGCACAATCTGCAACGGCACCTCGTGCATGGTGGGTTCCTGATCCTATGGATGCTCTACCCTGGATCTGAACGCCCACCACCACCGCCTGGTCCACTCGCTGGACGAATTGGCCTGCTCCATCGCCCAGAGGAGGATCTCCATCTTGTGAATCGATTGTGCGGGAGGGGGGCAAAGCTTTGCCCTCTCCTTCTTTGTCAAATTCTTGAGAGTGGCCATTGTCGTCCAGCTCATCTGCCTTGTGTTTTCAAACCAAGAACGGATCTCCCTCAACCTGGACAACTTGACCTGGTCGCCGCCGGCGATCTGCATGAAGTCGGTGTTCTCGCCGCCGGCCATCAGCTCGATCTGCCGTGGAAGAGGGGGTGGGGGTGGGTGGTGGGGGGGGGGTTGCCTGAGTGGAGCGAAGTTGCAGCGGCAAGAAGGAGGAGATGACTGCGGTGGACTTGGAGGAGAGGGAGGAGATGGCCGCCGATGAGTAATTGTGGAATGTGTAGCACCATGGCGGCGGTTATGCATTCGACGAGAGGGGCAACACGTGCAAATTTTCCTAGGACTAAACTGCTCCTAGATTAAAACGCGTCCCCACCTTGTCATGAGTACCGGCCCCACTCGTTTTAGTACTTTCGTGTACTTTCATCGGAGTACTACCCAGTACTTCGTATTTGTCTACCGTTAGATCGACATCAACGAGCGGTTCTAAAAAAGCCCAACCACTCTAAAACTTATATTTGTTGTATTCTACCACCACATGTCAACTGACTCACGGCAAGTCCCTCCCTCTCGTGCTCGTTCTACCAACACATGAGAGCAGAGCAGAGCATATACGATTCCATTCAATTCTTTTTTTTAGAAAAGGAGGAAAATTCCATTCCATTCATGGACAGTGGCATCTCAACACAGCCTCATTTGATCCCTCGTTTAAATTGGCAGCTAAATGCATGGAAATTAAAATATGACATCCTGAACTCCCATATACTCTAACAATTGCCAAATGGTCTTGCAGCCCGATCCAGATGAGCAAGCGATGATCACAAACTAGTTTTACAGCGTCGTAATAACATATTTTTGCGCGCAGCAGAGCGCTGGCTCCCGCGGCAGCTGCAAAATATTGCATGCTCGAGCCGCTCCAATAAGCGCTGCAAAAAAACGAAGCGCACAAGAAACCAGAGCACATACAAACAATATTTCAGAAACAACATATAGATAAAATTCAACAATACACATAGCATAGTTCAACCCAACACCACAAACTAGGTGATACAAATATAAAATAGATAATAAACTACGGTGCAAATAACTAGAAACTACTCCGAGTCTTCCTCCTCCTCGGTGGTGTCAGACAGAAACGAGTCATCCCACCGAGGATCTTTGTCGTCAAAGAATGACGCATGTCCCAGTTCGGACTGCGATATCGCCAGTGCCTTCCGCCGATGCATGTCCGCTCGATCCTCGCGACACTTTGCCCTCCTCTCCGCCCAGAAGGCGTTCTCGTCAGCGACGTCCTGCGGGTAGCGCTGGTGCCACTCCGCCATGGCTAGCTCGTCCGCCTCGGCGACGAGGAGGCGGCGCTGCCGTTTGCGGTGTTCATGACGGTCCTTGTCGGTTACTAGACGTGGCGGAGGCGCGAGGTCCTGCGCCTGCTGGCATATCCGCGCGTCGTCGAAGTTCATCTGCGAGCGAGGCCTGGAGAGGCGCCACGCCGCTGCGTCGTACGCGCGGGCAGTCTCGTGCGCGGTTTCGAACGTCCCGAGATCGAGACGTACGTCACCTTAGCGGATCTCCACATAGAACGTGCCGGAAGGGCGGACGCGGACACCGTGGTAGCTCGAGCTGCTCCGACAACGCGACGGCATGTCGGCGGCGGGAGAATGGCGCGGCGACGACGGCAGGGCGCTAGATGCGAGGAAGAAGGGGGCGGCGGGAGCGCTCGTGTGTGCGGTTGGCCGACATCGGACGCGCGTGTTTTATAGAGCGCGCCGGATGCCACACGCTAAACTAGCGCGTCGGGCCGCTTTTTCGCACTTGCGCGATCTTTTGCCATGCTTAATGCTTGTCACTTTCGGCCCGAGTGCCATGAACTCATATTTGAACCGTTTATGTTATCACAATTATATCCATGTTTTAGATCCGATCTTGCAAGTTATAGTCACCTACTACGTGTTATGATCCGGCAACCCCAGAGTGACAATAGTCGGGACCACTCCCGGTGATGGCCGTAGTTTGAGGAGTTCATGTATTCACTATGTGTTAATGTTTTGTTTCGGTTCTCTATTAAAAGGAGTCCTTAATATCCCTTAGTTTCTAATATGGACCCCGCTGCCACGGGAGGGTAGGACAAAAGATGTCATTCAAGTTCTTTCCATAAGCATGTATGACTATTTATGGAATACATGCCTACATTATATTGACGAACTGGAGCTAGTACCGTATCGCCCTATGTTATAACGGTCTCATGATGAATATCATCCAACATGTCACCGATCCAATGCCTACGAATTTATCTTATATTGTTCTTGCTAAGTTACTACTATTATCATCATTGTTACACTTGCTACAAAATTACTGCTATCACTATTACCGTTACTGTTACCGTTGTTACTATTTCAAAACTATCAAACTACTTTGCTACTGATCACTTTGTTGCAGATAACTAATCTCCAGGTGTGGTTCAATTGACAACTCAGCTGCTAATACCTTCAAATATTCTTTGCCTCCCCTTGTGTCGAATCTATAAATTTGGGTTGAATACTCTACCCTCGGAAACTATTGTGATCCCCTATACTTGTGGGTTATCACCGAGTGCCGCGCGTTTTGCCGGCTAAGACTGTCACAAAGCCTAGTGGACCGAGTCCTTTGGATCAAAGCAGTTCCGGATGTGCGACTGCTGTGGTTCCAACTTCGAGACCTACGCCATCACCTCCGTCGACTCCCACCACTGCCTGCCCCGTGTATCATGTCCCAGAGGATCAAGTGGGGGCGAGCAAAGAGGCCCTGATTCAGGTGGGGCTGATGTGCAGCCGATTGAAGGATGCCTACGATGCAGTGAGGCGCTGCAAACCAATGCCCGAGTAAGTACCACTGTGAGTAAGATTTTCAGTCGAAGTTTCTGAATTTCCAGTTTCTTTTTTCATGGTAGAGTTTGTGCAAGTGTGTTTGCGTAGGGCACTGATACGTCCATTTTGCATCATGCTTTTATATCGATATTTATTGCATTATGGGCTGTTATTACACATTATGTCGCAATACTTATGCTTATTCTTTCTTGTTTTACAAGGTTTACACGAAGAGGGAGAATGCCGGCAGCTGGAATTCTGGGCTCGAAAAGGAGCAAATATTAGAGACCTATTCTGCACAACTCCAAAAGTCCTAAAACTTCACGGAGGCACGTTTTGGAATATATAAAATAACATTGGGCGAAGAAAGAACCAGAGGGGGGCCACTCACCATCCACGAGGGTGGGGGCGCGCCCTACCCCCCTGAGCGCGCCTCCTGCCTCGTGGGACCCCTGGCAGGCCTCCGGTGCCCATCTTTGGTTATATGAAGTCTTTAGCCCTGGAAAAAATTAGAAACATCCATCCGGGAGGGGGAAATCCTCACCATCGTCATCACCATCGATCCTCTCATCGGGAGGGCGTCAATCTCCATCAACATCTTCACCAGCACCATCTCATCTCAAACCCTAGTTCATCTCTTGTATCCAATCTTTGTCTCAAAACCTCAGATTGGTACCTGTGGGTTGCTAGTAGTGTTGATTACTCCTTGTAGTTGACGCTAGTTGGTTTATTTGGTGGAAGATCATATGTTCAGATCCTTTATGCATATTAATACCCCTCTGATTATGAACATGAATATGATTTGTCAGTAGTTACGTTTGTTCCTGAGGACATGGGAGAAGTCTTGTTATAAGTAGTCACGTGAATTTGGTATTCGTTCGATATTTTGATGAGATGTATGTTGTCTTTCCTCTAGTGGTGTTGTGAATGTCGACTACATGACACTTCACCATTATTTGGGCCTAGAGGAAGGCATTGGGAAGTAATTAGTAGATGATGGGTTGCTAGAGTGACAGAAGCTTAAACCCTAGTTTATGCGTTGCTTCGTAAGGGGCTAATTTGGATCCACATGTTTCATGCTATGGTTAGGTTTACCTTAATACTTCTTTTATAGTTGCGGATGCTTACAATAGGGGTTAATCATAAGTAGGATCTTGTCCAAGGAAGGGCAGCATCCAAGCACCGGTCCACCCACATATCAAATTATCAAAGTAACGAACGCGAATCATATGAGCATGATGAAAACTAGCTTGACGATAATTCCCATGTGTCCTCGGGAGCGTTTTCCTTTATATAAGAGTTTGTCCAGGCTTGTCCTTTGATACAAAAAGGATTGGGCCACCTTGCTGCACCTTGTTTACTTTTGTTACTTGTTACCCGTTACAAATTACCTTATCACAAAACTATTTGTTACCGATAATTTCAGTGCTTGCAGAGAATACCTTACTGAAAACCGCTTGTCATTTCCTTCTGCTCCTCGTTGGGTTCGACACTCATACTTATCGTAAGGACTACGATAGATCCCCTATACTTGTGGGTCATCAAGACTCTTTTCTGGCGCCATTGCCGGGGAGTGAAGTGCCTTTTGTAAGTGGAATTTGGTAAGGAACAATTTATATAGTGTGCTGAAATTTACTCTCACTTGTTACTATGGAAAGTAATCCTTTGAGGGCTTGTTCGGGTATCTTCACCCCGACCAGTAGAGCAAAGAGTTGCTCCTCAACCTACTGAACCTACTGAAAATGTTTACTTTGAAATTCCTTCGGGTATGATAGAGAAATTGATAGCTAATCCTTTTACATGAGATGGAACATTACATCCCGATTTGCACCTAATCTTTGTGGATGAAGTTTGTGGATTATTTAAGCTTGCAGGTATGCCCGAGGATGTTATCAAAAAGAAGGTCTTCCCTTTATCTTTGAAGGGAAAGGCATTGACATGGTTTAGGCTATGTGATGATATTGGATCATGGAACTACAACCGATTGAAATTGGAATTTCATTAGAAGTTTTATCATATGCATCTTGTTCATCATGATCGTAATTATATATAAAATTTTTGGCCTCGCAAAGGAGAAAGCATCGCTCAAGCTTGGGGGAGGTGTCAGTGTCAAAACCGACGGATCTCGGGTAGGGGGTCCCGAACTATGCGTCTAGGCCGGATGGTAACAGGAGGCAGGGGACACGATGTTTTACCCAGGTTCGTCTTGGGGAACGTAGTAATTTCAAAAAATTTCCTACGCACACGCAAGATCATGGTGATGCATATCAACGAGAGGGGAGAGTATGATCTACGTACCCTGGCAGATCGACAACGGAAGCATTGACACAACGTAGAGGAAGTAGTCGTATGTCTTCCCGATCCGACCGATCCAAGCACCGTTACTCCGGCACCTCCAAGTTCTTAGCACACGTACAGCTCGATGACGATCCCCGGGCTCCGATCTAGCAAAGCGTCGGGGAAGAGTTCCGTCGGCACGACAGCGTGGTGACGATCTTGATGTTCTACCATCGCAGGGCTTCGCCTAAGCACCGCTACAATATAACCGAGGTGGAATATGGTGGAGGGGGGCACCGCACACGGCTAAGGAACGATCACGAAGATCAACTTGTGTGTCCTAGGGTGCCCCCTTGCCCCCGTATATAAAGGAGCCAAGGGGAGGGGTCGGCCGGCCAAGGAGGGGTGCGCCAGGGGGGAGTCCTACTCCCACCGGGAGTAGGACTCCCTTCTTTCCTAGTTGGACAAGGAGAAGGGGGAAAAGAGGAGGAAGAGAGGAAGGAAAGGGGGGGCGCCGCCCCCTTCCCTTGTCCTATTCGGACTAGGAAGGGGAGGGGCGCGCGGTCACCTCCTGCCTCCTTCTCTCTTCTCCCTCAAGGCCCATGTAGGCCCAATAACCCCCCAGGGGGTTCCGGTAACCCCCCGGTACTCCGGTAAAATGCCGATTTCACCCGGAACGATTCCGATGTCCAAATATAGGCTTCCAATATATCGATCTTTATGTCTCGACCATTTCGAGACTCCTCGTCATGTCCGTGATCACATCCGGGACTCCGAACAACCTTCAGTACATCAAAATACATAAACTCATAATGAAACTGTCATCGTAACTTTAAGCGTGCGGACCTGAAAGTGCAACTATCCCTAGGTGGTTTTGGTAATTCATAACAACATATAGCTCATTGAGATAATGCTATTCCAAGATGAATATTTCAGGAAATCTCAATGATTGGCATGGCATGGATGTGAAAGTGGAACCCTCAAAATGCTAAGGACAAAGAATTGGCTCAAGCTCAAAAGTTCAAGACTCTTCATTTTATATTTTAGTGATCCAAGATCACATTGAGTCCTTAGGAAAAGCTAATACTATCAAGGAGGGATGAGGTGTTGCTTAATGAGCCTCTTGCTTTATGTGCTTGGTGATATGCTCCAAACTCCGCTACCACTCTTCCATAGCCACAAATGACCTAAACTCTAAGCCAAACTCGGTCATACCGATTCTTTCAATCCGGCGCCACCGAGTTTCACTTGTCATTTGCCACTGCCAAACCCTAGCAATTCGGTCCTACCGATGAGGATCTCGGTCTCACCGAGATGGGGTTGCAAACTCTCTGTTTCCCTTTCGTAACTTTTCGGTCTCACTGAAAGAGCGAATCGATCCCACCGAGATTGCAATGTAAACTCTATGTTTCCTTCTTGTAACTTTTCGGTCTCACCGAAAGAGCGAGTCGGTCCCACCGAGTTTACCTGACCAACTCTCTGGTTAGCTTATTGCCAAACTCGGTCTCACCGAGTTTGTGCAATCGGTCTCACCGAGATTACGTTATGCTCAAACCCTAACTGAATCGGTCCTACCGAGTTGCATGTCAGTCCCACCGAAATCTCTAACGGTCACTAGGTTTACCTTTTCGATCCGACCGAGTTTGTTGATTCGGTCCCATCGAGATTGGTAAACTGTGTGTAACGGTTGGATTTTGTGTGGAGGCTATAAATACCCCTCCACCTCCTCTTCATTCGGAGAGAGAGCCATCAGAACACATACACCATTCCATCTCATATGTTCTGAGAAAGAACTACCTACTCATGTGTTGAGACCAAGATATTCCATTCCTACCATATGAATCTTGATCTCTAGCCTTCCCCAAGTTGCTTTCCACTCAAACCTTCTTTCCACCAGATCCAAATCCTATGAGAGAGAGTTAAGTGTTGGGGAGACTATCATTTGAAGCACAAGAGCAAGGAGTTCATCATCAACACACCATTTGTTACTTCTTGGAGAGTGGTGTCTCCTAGTTTGGCTAGGTGTCACTTGGGAGCCTCCGACAAGATTGTGGAGTTGAACCAAGGAGTTTGTAAGGGCAAGGAGATTGCCTACTTCGTGAAGATCTACCGCTAGTGAGGCAAGTCCTTCGTGGGCGATGGCCATGGTGGGATAGACAAGGTTGCTTCTTCGTGGACCCTTCGTGGGTGGAGCCCTCCGTGGACTCTCGCAACCGTTACCCTTCGTGGGTTGAAGTCTCCATCAACGTGGATGTAGGATGGCACCACCTATCCGAACCACGGGAAAAACATCCGTGTCTCCAATTGCGTTTGAATCCTCCAAACCCTTCCCTTTACATTCTTGCAAGTTGCATGCTTTACTTTCCGCTGCCAATATACTCTTTGCATGCATGCTTGAATTGTGTGATGATTGCTTGACTTGTCCTAAGATAGCTAAAATCTGCCAAGAACTAAAATTGGGAAAAGGTTAAGTTTTTATTTGGTCAAGTAGTCTAATCACCCCCCTCTAGACATACTTTCGATCCTACAAGTGGTATCAGAGCCTTGGTCTCCATTTGCCATGATCTCCATAGCTTTTGGTGACCATAGCCTTGGTTTCACAACCTAGGAGAGTATGGCGTCTAGCGAGGGAAACTATCACCGTAGAGGTCCTTACTTTGATGGCACTAATTTTGCTAGTTGGAAGCATAAAATGAAAATGCATATTCTTGGACATAACCCCGCCGTATGGGCTATTGTTTGTGTTGGTTTGCAAGGTGACTTCTTTGATGGGAGAGAACCAAACCGTGAAGCTACCGCGGATGAGTTGAAGATGTTGCAATACAATTCTCAAGCTTGTGATATTCTCTTCAACGGATTGTGCCCCGAAGAATTCAACAAAATTAGCCGTCTTGAGACTGCAAAGGAAATTTGGGACACTTTGATTGATATGCACGAAGGTACCGACTCCGTCAAGGAATCCAAGTTGGATGTGCTCCAAAGTCAACTTGACAAGTTCAAGATGAAAGATGGTGAAGGTGTCGCTGAAATGTACTCTAGGCTTGCTCTCATCACAAATGAGATTGCCGGCTTAGGAAGTGAAGAGATGACCAATAGATTCATCATCAAGAAGATCCTAAGTGCCTTGGATGGGAAATATGATACTGTGTGCACATTGATCCGAATGATGCCCAATTACAAAGATCTCAAACCAACGGAAGTGATTGGAAGGATTGTTGCTCACGAGATGTCACTTAAGGATAAAGAGGAACTTCACAATAAATCAAGTGGTGCCTACAAAGCCTCATGTGAAGCCCCTACATCATCAACTGAGAAACAAAACTTCAATGAAGAATTGATCTTAATGGTGAAGAACTTCAACAAGTTCTACAAGAGTAGAAGCAAAGATAGAAGCTTCAAGTCAAGGTCCTACAATGACAAAAGATCTTCTAGTCGAGAGCGAAACTGCTACAATTGTGGAAGACCCGGACACTATTCCAATGAGTGTACGGCTCCCTACAAGAGAAGAGAAGACTCTCCAAAAAGAAGAAGCAAAGAATCACCACCAAGAGAGAGAAGGAGTAGAGATGATCGTTATGAACGAAGATACTCACGGAGAAGCAAGGATTCGGAAAGGAAGGAAAAATCATCAAGGAGCTACACAAAACGAAGACATCAAGCTCATGTTGGTGAATGGGTATCCGGCTCCGACTCCGACAGCCACTCCGAGAGAAGTTATCACTCCGACTCCGAATATACTCAAGATGAAGGTGTTGCCGGTCTAGCACTTGTGTCAACCAACTCCTACGACATATTTGACTCACCAAATGAAGGAATTGGAAGATGCTTCATGGCCAAAGGTCCTAAGGTAACACACCCCGAGTATGTTGATTTTAATAGTGATGAAGATGACTTGTTAGGTGATGATGATTTACTTGTTGACAACTCTAGTGATGAATACTATGATGAAACGTCAATTAATCATGCTAATCAAGATAAAACGAATGACAATGATAAGGAGAAGATTGAGGCTCTAACTAAAGAACTAAACACTCTTAAGTTGGCTCATGAAACTATCTTCGAAGATCATCGAGAACTTTTAAGAGCTCATGAGAAGTTACGCTTTGAAAAGCTCAATCTTGAGCAAGAGCATGAGTTTTTAAAAGCAATCAATGATGATCTCCGCAAGAAAAGTTCTTCTTACATTGCCAAGCGTTTACTATTATCCACTTACATGCCTCAAGTCAAGTCTAGTAACAAGAACAAGAAAGATTCTTCCTCTAGTAGTAACAATGATCTTGCTAAATCCAATATTGTTGCTTCTAGTAGTTCTCTTGATTCCACTAATGATTCTCTTAGCCAAGTTACACTTGAGCAAGAAAATAGCTTATTGAAGGGAATTATAGAGAAAGGAGTATACAAAAGCCTTGCCGGGAGTAAGCAATTCGAGGAAATTGTGCGCAAGCAAGGAATGCACCGGAAGAATCAAGGTGTTGGTTTTGAACGAAAGTTCAATGCCAATGGAGTTGAGTGGGAAGAAGATCAATACCCCAAGACAAAGTTTGTTCCTCAACAAGAGAAGTATGATACTTCTTTCAAGGGAACACAAGCTCAAGATGATCTTCCACCACAAGACTACAAGCAAAAAGGCAAGGACAAGCTTCAAGAGGAAATTGATGCATTTGAAGAAGCTCCTAAGACCTTAGTCAAGTGGATTCCCAAGACCACGTCAAGTTCCACTTCATCAAGTACGACTACAACTCCAAGGATTCCCATCAAGATGCACAGATCGTAGAAACTTTATTTTCTTGTTACTATGATTTTCAACTTCACTCTGAAATTCTTTGAACTTTTCAAATGTTTCAGACTTGTGTTTCATTAAGTAGATATACCCATATCTGCTTAAGTCATCTGTGAAGGTGAGAAAATAACGATACCCGCCACGAGCCTCAAAATTCATCGGACCACATACATCTGTATGTATGATTTCCAACAAATCTGTTGCTCTCTCCATAGTACCGGAGAACGGTGTTTTAGTCATCTTGCCCATGAGGCACGGTTGCCAAGTACCAAGTGATTCATAATCAAGTGGTTCCAAAAGTCCATCAGTATGGAGTTTCTTCATGCGCTTTACACCGATATGACCTCAACGGCAGTGCCACAAATAAGTTACACCATCATTATCAACTATGCATCTTTTGGCTTCAACATTATGAATATGTGTATCACTACTATCGAGATTCAATAAGAATAGACCACTCTTCAAGGGTGCATGACCATAAAAGATATTACTCATATAAATAGAACAACCATTATTCTCTGATTCAAATGAATAACCGTCTCACATTAAACAAGATCCAGATATAATGTTCATGCTCAACGCTGGCACCAAATAACAATTATTTAGGTCTAATACTAACCCCGAAGGTAGATGTAGAGGCAGCGTGCCGACTGCGATCACATCGACTTTGGAACCGTTTCCCACGCGCATCGTCACCTCGTCCTTAGCCAATCTTTGCTTAATCCGTAGTCCCTGTTTCGAGTTGCAAATATTAGCAACAGAACCAGTATCAAATACCCAGGTACTACTGCGAGCATTAGTAAGGTACACATCAATAACATGTATATCGCACATACCTTTGTTCACCTTGCCATCCTTCTTATCCGCCAAATACTTGGGGCAGTTCCGCTTCCAGTGACCAGTCTGCTTGCAGTAGAAGCACTCAGTTTTAGGCTTAGGTCCAGACTTGGATTTCTTCTCTTGAGCAGCAACTTGCTTTCCGTTCTTCTTGAAGTTCCCCTTCTTCTTCCCTTTGCCCTTTTTCTTGAAACTAGTGGCCTTGTTGACCATCAACACTTGATGCTCCTTTTTGATTTCTACCTCCGCAGCTTTCAGCATTGCGAAGAGCTCGGGAATAGTCTTATTCATCCCTTGCATATTATAGTTCATCACGAAGCTCTTGTAGCTTGGTGGCAGTGATTGGAGAATTCTGTCAATGACGCAATCATCTGGAAGATTAACTCCCAATTGAATCAAGTGATTATTATACCTAGACATTTTGAGTATATGCTCACTGACAGAACTGTTCTCCTCCATCTTGCAGCTATAGAACTTATTGGAGACTTCATATCTCTCAATCCGGGCATTTGCTTGAAATATTAACTTCAACTCCTGGAACATCTCATATGCTCCATGACGTTCAAAACGTCGTTGAAGTCCCGATTCTAAGTCGTAAAGCATGGCACACTGAACTATCGAGTAGTCGTTAGCTTTGCTCTGCCAGACGTTCATAACATCTGGTGTTGCTCCAGCAACAGGCCTGGCACCTAGCGGTGCTTCCAGGACGTAATTCTTCTGTGCAGCAATGAGGATAATCCTCAAGTTACGGACCCAGTCCGTGTAATTGCTACCATCATCTTTCAACTTTGCTTTCTCAAGGAACGCATTAAAATTCAACGGAACAACATCACGAGCCATCTATCTACAATCAAGCATAAACAAGCAAGATACTATCAGGTACTAAGTTTCATGATAAATTTAGGTTCAATAATTTTACTTAAAGAACTCCCACTTAGATAGACATCCCTCTAATCCTCTAAGTGATTACGTGATCCAAATCAACTAAACCATGTCCGATCATCACGTGAATCATGATATAAGGAAACAAATAATAACTTTATTATTGCCTCTAGGGCATATTTCCTTCAGTTCGGGCCCTCTTGATGGAGGTAAAACCCTACGTCCTGCTTGATTAATATTGATGATATGGGTAGTACAAGAGTAGATCTACCACGAGATCAAGGAGGCTAAACCCTAGAAGCTAGCCTATGGTATGATTGTTGTATATGGAGTTGATCGCCTACGGACTACAACCCTCCGTTTATATAGACACCGGATAGGGTTAGGGCTACATAGAGTCGGTTATAATGGTAGGAGATCTTGAATATCCGCATCGCCAAGCTTGCCTTCCACGCCAAGGACAGTCCCATCCGGACACGGGACGAAGTCTTCAATCTTGTATCTTCATAGTCTTGGAGTCCAGATGAAGGTATAGTCCGGCTACCCGGACACCCCCTAATCCAAGACTCCCTCAGTAGCCCCCGAACCAGGCTTCAATGACAACGAGTCCGGCGCGCAGATTATCTTCAGCATTGCAAGGCGGGTTCTTCTCCAAATTCCATGTACCTATTGGATAACGTCCGATTTTCATAATGTAGCGCACCTTGGCTTCCACGCCCAATAATGGCCATCTTCCACGTGTCAAACGAATGCGAAAAGTCGGGGTGTTTTTACATTCACACCGCTAGCCGCATAAACGAGCCGCCTATTTAATGGGATGGGGATTCAGACCCAAACCACACCTTCTCCTCCCCCACGAGTAATCATCAGAGCGCCTCCAGCAAAGGTCCATTCCAACATGGCCAGCCATCACAGCTCCTCCTCTCGCCCTTCCAGTCCTAAACCTGGAGACTGGGAGAGGTGCTCCATCCCGCACAGCGAGCTAGTGTCGCTTCAGGCCAAGGGATCTCTCCCTCAGGCCTATATGGTCCCGGTTCGAGCCGGACTCGCCACCTATAATGGTGGAGAGCAAGCGGAGAGCACCCCCAATCCTTCCAAAGGATAGCGGGTGTGCCTCGTCCCTTATCTCATAAGAGGACTTGGATTTCCAATTCATCCATTTCTCCGCGGGCTTCTGGAGTTCTACAGCCTCCAGCTGCACAATCTCACGCCCGGCTCTATATTGCATATCGTGGGCTTCGTCGCCCTTTGCGAGCTATTCCTGGGTGTTGAGGCTCATTTCACGCTGTGGAAGAGGTTATTCTGCCTGGTGCCCCGCTCTAAGGAGGGGTCAATGTATCAAGTGGGCGGAGCCGAAGTGTGGCGCATCGCCGGGACCGGATATCTATCCGGAACCCCAAAGAAGGCATCCGAGGACTGGCCTTCGGAATGGTTTTACATAGATGACGTCCCGCAACCGGACCCTATCCGGGTCGGTCTCCCTGAGTTCAACAGTGCTCCATTGAAGAAACGCTTGAGCTGGCGTCCGCAGATCTCTCAGAGAGAAAGCGACAGAGACGTCCTTTACCTAATGGGCTGGATAAGACTGTTGGCTCATTCCGGACTAACCATGATTGGAGTCATGGCCGCATGCATTATGCGGGGGGTGCAGCCGCTTCAATATAGAGGCCACCCCATGTGGGATTTCAACGGGGAGGATGACGCCACGCGTTACGGTCGTAAGGGGCCGGCCTCAGCCGCCGCCTTAGTAAAGATCTTATCCTCTTTGTACAAGGGAGAAAAGGAGGAATTCCTCCGCGTCAACCCGCGGGCCGGATTCAGTATGTACGATCCTCCAAGTTGGGTAAGTGAACAATTGCGCTTGCCCGTTTGTTTTATACTCCCTTGGTTAGATAGGTAGTCTAACGACTTCAATGCAGGAATTGCGACAGGAGGTAAAGGATATAAACAGCCGCCCTCCACAGCCCGAGGACCCAGAACGGTCCCTCAATCCGGACTCCGAAGATGATCCGGACATATCGGTGGAGTTTATCGACGGGGTGTTCTATCAGCTAAGCAAGGACAATACCTTGGTAGCCATTACGGCGGATTACCCAGGGTTAATCCCGGCCTCCCAGGTGACAGAAACCGGGGTCTTTATTCCCTTGAAAGAGATTCCACCCTCACGTAGCCCGGTGTTTCTGACGACAGCCGTGTTTTGCAGGGGAGATTTCTGAGGCAGGAGGCCAAACCTGCGGCAGCTAGCCAACGAGGGGCCGCAGGGCCCCGTGGGGCAAAAAGGAATGTAGTCCGGACTGAGATGCCGACGCAGAGGTATAGTGCACCCTTTGTTTCCCTGGAGTTTTTTGTCAGGGCATATTAACGTTCGTGCTATCTTCAGAACGAAGAGACCTCGCTGGACTACATCCAGAGAGGTTGCCAATCGCGCCTCCACCAGCCAGGCTCCAACGTCTGGCCCGGAAGCGGAGGCGAGCACAAGGCGCGCACCGGACGCTCCTCCGACAGAGGATGCGGACAGGCTGTCTGCCACAAATTCTGAAGTGGAGAGTGAGGGAGTCCTGGATTAGGGGGTGTTCGGGTAGCCGGACTATACCTTCAGCCGGACTCCTGGACTATGAAGATACAAGATTGAAGACTTCGTCCCGTGTCCGGATGGGACTTTCCTTGGCGTGGGAGGCAAGCTTGGCGATGCGATATTCAAGATCTCCTACCATTGTAACCGACTCTGTGTAACCCTAACCTTATCCGGTGTCTATATAAACCGGAGGGTTGTAGTCCGTAGGACAGAATCAACTCCATACACAACAATCATACCATAGGCTAGCTTCTAGGGTTTAGCCTCCTTGATCTCGTGGTAGATCTACTCTTGTACTACCCATATCATCAATATTAATCAAGCAGGAGTAGGGTATTACCTCCATCGAGAGGGCCCGAACCTGGGTAAAACAAAGTGTCCCCTGTCTCCTGTTACCATCCGGCCTAGACGCACAGTTCGGGAACCCTACTCGAGATCTGCCGGTTTTGACACCGACATTGGTGCTTTCATTGAGAGTTCCTCTGTGTTGTCGCCTTTAGGCCCGATAGCTCCTTCGATCTTCAACAACAATGTGGTCCAGGGTGAGACTTTTCTCCCCGGACAGATCTTCGTCTTCGGCGGCTTCGCACTGCGGGCCAATTCGCTTGGCCACCTTGAGAAGATCGAGAGCTACGCCCCTGGCCATCAGGTCAGGTTTGGAAGCCTAAACTACCCGACTGACATCCGCGGGGATTTGATCTTCGACGGATTCGAGCCACAGCCAAGCGTGCCGCACTGTCTCGATGGGCATGATATAGCTCTGCCGCCGAACAGCGCCTTGGAGGCCGCACACGCATCGGTTTCGACCATTGATTCGGAACCTATTGCGCCGATCGAGGATCAGCGGTTAGACGCTGCCTCAGGGGCTGCAATCTCAGAGGCGATCGAGCCGAACTCCAGCCCCGCACTCCGCGTGGCCCGTGACTCCGAGGAGCCGGATTCCTCTCCGAACTCCGAGCCCCCCGCACCCCTGCCAATCGAGTCCGATTGGGCGCCGGTAATGGAGTTCACCGCCGCGGACATCTTTCAGCATTCGCCTTTTGGCGACATCCTGAATTCTCTTAAGTCTCTCTCTTTATCAGGAGAGCCCTGGCCAAACTACGGTCAGCAAGGGTGGGATACGGACGGTGAGGAAATTCAAAACCCACCCACCACCCACTTTGTAGCCACTGTCGACGATTTAACCGACATACTGGACTTCGGCTCCGAAGACATCGACGGCATGGACGACAATATAGGAGACGAACAGGATCCAGCACCTGTAGGGCGCTGGAACGCCACCTCGTCATATGACATATACATGGTGGATACTCCAAAAGACGGAGATGGCGATGGAACAATGGGGGATGACGCCCCCAAGAAACAGCCAAAGCGCCGGCGTCAGTGGCGCCGCTCTAAATCCCGCCAAAGCAAAAACGGTGATTCCGGCACGGGAGATAATACTACCCTGGATAGTGCCGAAGAACACCCACCCCAGCAAGATTCAGCACAGGAAGATGGAGAAGCCATCCCTCATGAGAGAGCGGCAGACCGAGAGGTCGAGGATGATAACTATACGCCTCCCTCCGAAGACGAGGCAAGCCTCGATGACGACGAATTCGTCATACCATCAGACCCCGCCGAACAAGAGCGTTTTAAACGCAGGCTTTTAGCCACGCCAAGCAGCCTCAAGAAAAAGTAGCAACAGCTTAGAGCTGCCCAAGATTTGCTAGCTGACAGATGGACTAAAGTCCTTGCGACCGAAGAGTATGAACTCGAACGCCCCTCCAAGAGTTACCCGAAGCGTAGGCCGCTACCCCGATCAGAGGAGGAAGCACCTACATCACCAGCGCATGACATGGCAGACCGGCCACCTTGTGGCCGCGACAGAGAGGCCTCCCAGCCCTTCCCCCAAGCCATGCCCCGACGCTGCACAACTAAGGCACGGGAAAATGCGCCCGACCTGCGAGACATACTGGAGGACAAGGCAAGACAGACAAGATCGATCTACGGATCGCGCAGGCGCCCTACGGCATGTGACAATGATCTTCACGCCGGATACAACAAATCCAGCTGCGCCGAACACAACAGACATAGCTCTTCCGAGCTGCGTCGTGATATAGCCCAGTACAGAGGCGCCGCACACCCGCTATGCTTCACGAATGAAGTAATGGATCATAAAATCCCAGAGGGCTTTAAACCTGTAAACATCGAATCATACGATGGCACCAGTGACCCGGCGGTATGGATCGAGGATTATCTGCTTCACATCCACATGGCACGCGGCGATGATCTACACGCCATCAAGTACCTCCCGCTCAAACTTAAAGGACCGGCCGGGCACTGGCTTAACAACTTGCCAGCAGACTCAATCAGTTCTTGGGAGGACCTGGAAGCCGCATTCCTCGACAACTTGCAGGGCACTTACGTGCGACCGCCGGATGCCGACGACTTAAGCCACATAATTCAGCAGTCAGAAGAATCAGCTAGACAATTCTGGACACAGTTCCTAACAAAGAAAAGCCAGATAGTCGACTGTCCGGACGCAGAGGCCCTAGTAGCCTTCAAGCATAACATCCGCGATGAGTGGCTTACCCGGCACCTGGGACAGGAAAAGCCGAAATCCATGGCAGCCCTCACGACACTCATGACCCGCTTTTGCGCGGGAGAAGACAGCTGGCTAGCTCGCAGTAACAACTTATCAAAGAACCCTGGTAATTCAGATACCAAGGACAAAAGTGGCAGGACACGTCGGAACAACCAAAAACGCCGCGTTAATAGCGACAGCAATGAAGACACGGCAGTCAATGCCGGATTCAGAGGCTATAAATCCGGTCAGCGGAAAAAGCCATTCAAAAAGAATACTCAGGGCCCGTCCAGTTTGAACCGAATACTCGATCGCTTGTGCCAGATACATGGCACCCCCGAAAAGCCAGCCAATCACACTAACAGGGATTGTTGGGTGTTCAAGCAGGCAGGCAAGTTAAGAGTCGACAACAGAGACAAGGGGCTGCACAGCGACGATGAGGAGCCCAAGCCGCCGAACAACAATGGACAAAAGGGCTTTCCCCCACAAGTGCGGACGGTGAACATGATATATGCAACCCACATTCCCAAGCGGGAGCGGAAGCGTGCGCTACGGGACGTATACGCGATGGAGCCAGTCGCCCCAAAGTTCAACCCATGGTCCTCCTGCTCGATCACTTTTGATCGAAGGGACCATTCCACTAGCATCCGTCATGGCGGCTTCGCCGCATTGGTTCTTGACCCAATCATCGACGGATTTCACCTCACAAGAGTCCTCATGGACGGCGGCAGTAGCCTGAACCTGCTTTATCAGGACACAGTGGGGAAAATGGGCATAGATCCCTCAAGGATCAAACCCACAAGAACGACCTTTAAAGGCGTCATACCAGGTGTAGAAGCCAACTGTACAGGCTCAGTAACACTTGACGTGGTCTTCGGATCCCCGGATAATTTCCGAAGCAAAGAGTTAATCTTCGATATAGTCCCGTTTCGCAGTGGCTATCACGCCCTGCTCGGACGAACCGCATTCGCAAAATTCAATGCGGTGCCGCACTACGCATATCTCAAACTCAGGATGCCAGGCCCTCGAGGAGTAATCACGGTCAACGTAAACACCGAACGCTCCCTCCGTACGGAGAAGCATACGGCGGCTCTTGCAGCGGAGGTACAAAGTAGCCTTCTTAGGCAATTCTCCAGTCCGGCCATTAAAAAGCCAGACACTGCCAAGCGCACCCGGAGTAACCTACAGCAGGACCGCCTGGCACACTCTGAGCAAGCATAGAAATGCGGCCCCAACCCCAGCTTTCGCGACCTAGCGAAACCAGTACCTCGTGTACATAAGTACGCCCTTGAAATACCATGGGCACAGGGGAAGGGGCACAATAACGGCACGCCCAAAATACGGCTTAAAACGTACCAGGGGCTGCCGGATTCTTTTTTTTAATTTTTTCTTACTTTCAGGACTCCATTCTTCGGACGACCTGTTCGACAATTCGATTGCCGCACAAATGATGCAAGATCCAGGGAGGCAGACAAGACATGCCGCATTATGGAACTCCCAGGTGGTCTCTGTTATGAGCGGTATACCTACTTTATATATAATTCCGCGGCCTGCCCCTGGTCAGGACATACTGAATAGTCCAATATCTTTTGCTTACCGCACCATTTGTATCGTTCGGCTTTGATAAATAGCCTCTCCATAAACAATTCTTAGCTTTTTGTCTATTTTTTGCATTACTCTTTTCATATATATGTTCATTAATGACATGTCGCACCCGTACATTATGGTACGGCAAGTACGCCAGGGGCTTCAGTACCCTTTAATATGGTGTGAGAAGTCCGTACACTTTCACAAGTGCGGCACCCCGAACTTATAGCACTATATGCATCGGCTCCGAATCATGATTTGGGTCAATAGTTGGGTTTGCCCGGCTCCTATGTTTTGGTTCCTTACTGTAAGTGCATCTAGTGCCACCCCTAGTTGGTTTTGGAGTATTGACGACAAACCTAGTTGAGGGACTAATGTGTTTGTGAGAATTGCAGGAAAACACAGGTAGAAGTCCCGCATTGATTCGGTTTTACTACCAGAGATGACCCCTAAAAATGTATGAAGACATTGAAGACAAAGGTGGTATATGAAGATATTCACATTGAAGACTATGACAAAAGAAGACACGTTATGAAGCCTATGGAGCTCGAAGACTTAGATCTTTCGTACTTCTTTTTATTTTGTGTTGAGTCATAGGAACCACCGTACTGTTAAGTGGGGTCCAGGAGAACCAGTCAGAATGACTGAAGTGATGCCTAAATCAAAAACCTAGGTCTTCGAGTGAAGACAATGAGAGCGAATCTTGTCCAGAGCCGGACAAGTCAGCTTTGCTTGTAGCCCAAGTAAAGTTGCCATGAGAGTTCGAAATCTGACCGTTGAGACACGTGTCAGTTCCTTAGTGACCCAGGGTCATTTCGGACAAATCAGGTCGGGTTGCCAAGTGGCTATAAATAGCCCACCCCCACAACCATAAACGGTTGGCTGCTCAGATTTCAGTGCACGGCTTTTGTCGTTTGAGAGCAACCCACCTCGAAGCCTTTGAGAGAAAATTCCTAGTGAGGAGAAAAGCCCTAACCACCCAGAGCCTGAGTAAATTGGGCATCACTTAAGTCTTCTTGTCTGTGTGATCTGAAGACTTATTACACTTGAGGACTGTGAATCCTCCAGACGCTTAGGCGTCGCGTTCAGAGCATCCAAGAGACATTGTGGACTGCCAGTGAACGAAGTTTTTGAAGGTTTGGGAGTCTACCTTGAAGACTTACCAGAGTGATTGGGCGAGGACTAAGTGACCTTAGCTCAAGGAGAATACGGTGAAGACTTGGTGTCCTGAACTGTGTGTTCAGGACTGGGTGTCCGGGACTGTGTGTCCTAAGATTTGAATACCTAGCCGCTCCAACCAGACGTACAGTTGTCACAGCAACTGGAACTGGTCCAACATATCATTGTCTTCAACGAGTCACTGGTTTCATCTTCACTTCCTCTTCTTACTGTCACACATTGTGAAGCCATTGCATGCTTGCTTTATCTTTAGTCTTCACAACGTGAATGTATGAACTGTTTGGCTTCATAACTTCTTCCTACCTGATCCTTATTACACTGCAGTTGTTTGTCATTGTGCTTTCACTCTATTGAATACATGACCATGGCTGGCCTAGTGTAATCTAACTTCCGCTGCATAGTAATAGGCATGATCTTCGCTGTTTGTCTTCATAACTCTCACATTTTGAAGACTTTCGTAAAAATCGCCTATTCACCCCGCCTCTAGTCGATATAACGCACTTTCAATTGGTATGAGGGCAAGGTGCTCCCTTGTTCTGTGTGATTCGGTTTAACCACTTGGAGTTTTAGCTATGTCGACTGCAGGGATAATCAAAGTCTCCGCTGCGTGCCCCGTCTTCGATGGAACTGAATATCCCTACTGGAAGAATAATATGCGCATGCATCTTGAAGCCATTGACGTCGACCTATGGTATGTCATCGAGAACGGCGTTCCCAAGGCTGGAGAAGGTGTCACTACTGCTGATGTCAAGAAGTTCACTCAACTGGACTCTACTGCCAAAAATATCATCTATGGTCATTTGACAAAAGGACAGTATGGCCGTGTGAGTGCCTTGAAGACATCCAAGCTGGTCTGGGACTGGCTCTCCAAGGTCAATGAAGGCGTCTCAACCCAGAGAGATCAAAGAATCAGTGTTCTTCGCAACCTCTTCAACCGCTTCAAGCGAAATGACAATGAGAATGTCCAGCACACAATTGACCGGCTCACTGACATCACAAATGAGCTTCAAGCCCTCGGCGCCACTGAGACCACCAAACATGAAATCGTCAAGACGCTGCTGAGATCACTTGATAGTTCGTTTGACATCCTGGCCCTGATGATTCAAGAACGTCCTGATTTCAAGACACTCAATCCGTCTGACATACTTGAGAGGCTCAACACACATGAGTTTCAGCTTTCTGAGAAAAGAGATCTCTACGGTCCAAACTATGGACGAACTCGTGCCTTGAAGGCAAAAGCCGTCTCCTCATCTGAAGAAGAATCTGACTGCAGTTCTGATGATCCTGAAGACATTGGAAGAGAACTTGCAATGCTAGTGAAGAAGTTCCAAAAATTCACCAAGAAGAAAGGCTTCAGAAAATCTTCACGATCAAGCTCAAGGAATGATGAAGCTTCTGCTCATGACTACAAGAAGAAAACATGTCACAAGTGCAAGAAAACTGGACACTTCATCTCTGAGTGTCCACAGTGGGACAATGAGAACAGAAGGAAGAAGAAGAGCAAGGAATATGATTCTGACGACAAGAAGAAGAAGAAATACTCAAAGTCTTCTTCCAAGTCTTCCTCAAAGTCTTCATCACACAAGAAGAGCTCATCTGGCAAGGCACGTGCGTTTGTTGGCAAGGAGATGGATTCAGAGGAGGAGTCCGCATCTGAAGAGGCAGAGGTGGAGTCTGAGGAGGAGTCTGATTCTGGCATTGCGAGTCTGGCTACAGCATACGTCGCCAAGTCCATCTTCAACACTGAAGACAATGACTGCATCACCGACACCGACGCAAATGACAAGAACGACTCCACTCCTACCTACTGCTTCATGGCACGCGGTGCCAAGGTAAACACACGCACTACTCGCTATCAAACATCTAGTGACGATGACTCTGACTGTGATTCAAAACCCAGCTACAAAACACTTGCTAAAATTGCAACTGAACAACAGAAAGCTATGGAACATATTCAAAAACTGTTAGACAGAAGCCATGATCCTGTTGGGTGCTGAAATGACTCGATCTGAATCCTTAATTGAAGACATAAAAAACCTTCACGTTAAGTATCAGGAACTTGAAGATCGTCTTGATACTCTCTCAACAACTCATGAAAAGCTTTCCTATGATTATCTTCAAAGGAAGCAAGAACTTGAGAAATTGAGAGCGGCTCATGAAGATCTTCAAAAGGAAAACGAGTCACTTCGCTCCGAACAGATCAGTCCCGCTCAGGAAGGATTTGAACCACCATGTCTTAAATGCATTGAGCGTGATAATGCTACTTCTGTTGCTGAATGTTCCACTGCTACTGCTGTTGCAATATCTTCAACTGTTGATGTGGTAACTAACCCCTCTGCTGAGGATACCACTGCTATTGCTGATGAGAATGCTAGGTTGAAGACATTGCTTGAAACAGGGATGTATAGAAGTCTTAAAGGACATCAGACATTATGTGATGTCCTCAAGAAGCAGATTTTGAACCGAAACCCTAGGAAAGAGGGTGTTGGATTTGTGAGGAAAATAAATGCAGATGGCTCTTACTGGAAACCTGAGCAGTACCCCAAAACCACATGGGTTGCTGCAAAGGAACTTTCAGGAGATCCATCCAACTTATCTGGCTTCACTTGTGCTAACCCCATTATCATTGATGAATCCTTTGATGCAAACTATAAACTGTTTAAGAATCAGAATGGTGAAGTGTTTGCCAGGTACATTGGTACTAACTGCAGGAATGGACCACCTATGAAGAAGATCTGGGTTCCGAAAAAGTGCCTGGAAAATCTTCCTGTGAATGTCTTCATGACACCTCACTTAAAGAAGACAAACCTCAGACCAAAGGCTTCATATGGTCCAAAGGCTTCATACAAACAGAGGACTCACCTGACTCACACTAACGCAAATGTTTTGCAGGGAAATCATACTCAGGCATATGAATATGAGAACGGTTCTTCGAATCGTCATGTTCATATGACCAAAAATTATTCTGCTTATTCCTATGAGTATTATTGTCCACCTGCTAGACTGTTTGCTAAGGCTTCAAAGCCAAAATTCTCAGATGCTGCACTTAGACTTATTGCTTCTAAGCCACCCTTGAAGATGTGGGTGGTTAAGAAAGCTTAACTCTCTTTTGCAGGGAAAGGTCTCCAGCAGAAAAACAAAATCTTCTGACGCTATTGCTGGGGACCTTAAAAATCTTGTAGGGAGCAAGATAAAATGCCCGAATGGCATCATTATGTACTTCGTTCCTGAATCGCATGCTACTCTCCCTATTAGTCCTAATTTGGATCTAAGTTTTCATAACCCACTGGTTCGTCAAATGTTTTTGCTTCACAATTCTCTTCGTGAAGCCTATCCCTCTAACTGCACTGTAGGGTACGACACCAGCGACTTCAAAGTCTTCAGAATGGATTATTGACAGTCGGTGTACAAATCACATGACTGGCAAAAGAAGCCTTCTTATGGACTCAACATTACGTCCATCTGACAAGAGCCACATCACATTTGCTGACACTGGTAAAAGTAAGGTATTGGGTCTAGGTAGAGTTGCAATCTCAAAGGATCAACACATGGATAAAGTCATGCTTGTTGAATCCCTTGGCTTCAACTTAATGTCTGTCTTAATGCTTTGCGATTTGAATATGATCGTAATGTTTGGAAAATATCGTTGCCTGGTACTAATGGAATCTGACAAGTCTCTAGTGTTTGAAGGGTATCGGAAAGGTGATTTGTACGTGGTAGATTTCTCAACAGGACCACAACTTGCAGTATGTATTCTTGCAAAAGCTTCAGAATGCTGGCTTTGGCATCGGAGGCTTGGGCATGCTGGCATGAGGAACCTCCACACCCTTGCGAAGAAGAAGCATGTCATAGGCATCGAGGGCGTCAAGTTCAAGAAAGATCACTTATGCGGTGCCTGTGAAGAAGGGAAGATGACAAGGGCAAAACATCTTTTGAAGACAATCATGACTACTACACAACCCTTCGAACTGCTCCACATGGATCTTTTCGGTCCCACTCACTACTCAACTTTTACTACTACTGCTTGCCTCTATGGCTTCGTCATTGTTGATGATTACTCTAGATATACTTGGGTGCACATAATCCTTTACAAGACTGAAGTGCAGGATGTCTTCAGACGCTTCGCCAATCGAGCTATGATCAATTTTGGCGCCAAGATAAAGCACATCAGAAGTGACAATGGCACTGAATTCAAGAACACTGGCCTTGATACATATCTGGATACCTTGGGCATCACACATG
>NC_053022.1:580037399-580156303 GCF_003073215.2 Triticum urartu | reverse complement strand
CAAACAGACTCACTATTTGAACTATGTGACAACAAGAGGTTGCCTTTATTGACTACTTGTTTAACAATGATCGAAGATGGATGTCCTAATCTTTGATGCCACCTTGCCAAAGAGGGCTTGATGACGGAGAAAACTTGACGATGCTTGTGACTAAATGCTCCGGATGTGATGGGGTAGAGACCTCCAATGCATCTACCGTGATGAAGGAGTTCCCTCGTTGCCCGATCCTTGATAAAAAAGAAACGAGGGTGAGTTTCAAAGAAGAAATTATTGTCATGAGCTAAACGAGACATGGATGCAAGATTTTTATCAGCTTGAGGTACATGAAGGACATCTTTGAGAACTAGATCACGTTTAAGTGTAGGTGAATTAATAAGGGCTTGACCAATGTGTTGAATATCCATACCTCCACCGCTTGCGGTGTGAATTTGATCACCGCCGTGGTACTGTTCACGAAGAGCAAGTTGTTCTAGCTCGCTTGTGACATGATCCGTGGCACCAGAATCCACGTACCACACCCCTTCTCCTCCTTGTTCACGCATGGCCGCAGCAACATGCTTAGCATCAGGGACGAAGTTCTCGTCATAGCGATGCCAGCAGTCCATTACCTCATGGCCCGGCTTCTTGCAGAGTTGGCAGCGAGGACGTGCTCGGGAAGAAGAAGGAGGAGGGCGGCGGCTGTTGTTGTTGTGGAAGCCACCACCCCGGCCCTGTTGTTGTAGTTGCTGCCGCCGCTGCCGCCGGTGTTGATGTAGCCAGCACTGCCGTTGTTGGAGTAGTCGGCGTTGCTGCGCCCGCGTCCGCCGCTGCGTTGCCCCTGGTGACCGCGCCCATGGCCGCGGCCACGAGAGACGGAGTTGGCAGAAGACTGCCAGATGTTGGCGCCGTGAAGGAGGCTGAGGCGGGCGTCGAAGCTGAGGAGCTGACTGTACAGCTCCTGTACGGTGATCGGCTCCACCCGAGCGGCGAGGGCGGAGACCACAGGATTGTAGTCCATGTCAAGGCCGGCGAGGATTTTGGACACGATCTCCGGATTGGAGAGCGCGGCGGCAGTGCAGGCGACCTCATCGGTAAGACTTTTAATTTTGCCAAGGTATTCTGCCATAGACATGTTACCTTTTTGAAGATTCGTGAGCTCAATGCGCGTGTTGATTGCTTGAGCTTGGCTTTGGGCAGCAAACATAGCATGGATCGCAGTCCATACTTCGGCCTGCGTGGAGAGCGTGGCGACCTGGGCGAGGATCTCGCGGGATAGGGATCCCATCAAGAATCCTTGGAGCTGCTGCTGCTGTGCATACCAGAGGGATCGAGCGAAGTTGACTACCTGTTCTTCCTTGCCGCCCTTGGTGATGGTGAGCGAGGCCGGCAGTGGCGGGCTCTGCGGGTTGAGGTGGTGTTCCATCTGGGGCCCCTTGATCTGGGGCAGCACAATGGCTTTCCAGAGAAGGAAATTTCCCCTCGTAAGCTTCTCTTGAGGTGGCGATCCGAGCAGGGAGGTGTTGGTGGAGGTGGAGGAGGAGGAGGCAAAAGCAGATGATGATGATGTGGTGAGCGTGCCCATGGTGCTGGTTGTCATGGAGGCGGTGGTGGTGGACATGCTGCTCGGTCGATGCGGTAGCTAGATGCAATCTATTCCTGACCTATAGAGGAAGAGGCTCTGTTATCATGTGAGAAGAATCGGGAAGCGTAGAACCCTTCGTCTGGGCCGCATTGTATTATATCGGGATCATGCCGTGGCTTACAAGGTAGAGATCGATCGAGAGAAGAGGAGATCGATCATGGTTCGGTACAGGAGGTTTAACAGAAGTAGAGATAAGAGGAGATAAGATTACAAAGATTTAAACTGCTCAACTACTCTCCTATCTCTATACAACGTATATGCTAACATTTTGGACTATTTGCATGTGGCATATGGGCATAGAAGGCATCTTCATGTTCGATTGACCCTACAAAAATTACACGAGAAAGAGTTGCCAACCTGTATGAGGAGATACAACCCTGTCGTGCCACCATACTAGATCCGTGGTGGTTCTTGGCATAACCTGAAAGAAGGAATAAGAAGAAGATCAGTCGGAGTTAATGAAGCTCTATGAGAATTGTTGCCGTGAGGAATTTATGTATGTATATGGTAGTGAGACAAATCGATCAGGTAGCTGGCATATGATTGGTGGACTTCAAAAGCAGCTACTTGCGGTTGGAGAACTTGGAGTAGGATTCAACATCAACGGAAAAAGAACAAGGCTCCGGCGCTCCGCTGAAGTGAGTGCACCGCCAATCTTATTTCACCCATGTGTAGGTACGAGGGACTCGCGTGTAGCCTCCTACTGGATTGATACCTTGGTTCTCAAAAACTGAGGGAAATACTTACTCTACTCTGCTGCGTTACCCTTTCCTCTTCAAGGAAATCCAACGCAGTGCTCAAGAGGTAGCAATGTATCTATGTTATCTAACCTTGTTTACACAGGTTCATCCCATCCTAAGCCAACTCAAGACCACGAGGTAAGTATATGCATCACAGTCATATGAATGAGAAATTCTTGCTGATGTACATACTGTTTGCAAGAAGGACTCATGAGCATGAAGGTACATTTCTCATATACACATGATTTGCTCTGATGCATATAGCCAAGATACATGTAACACATTGCTTACTCTGTCATGTTTATGCATTCACATGCTCCTATATTCCATATTCACATGATTGCATACATGTAGGGGGAGCCTATGCATGTTACATGTCTTTCCAAAGCTTTACTTACTATTCTCTATATCTTTATCTAAAGCTTTGATGTATGTTGTCATCAATTACCAAAAAGGGGGAGATTGAAAGCACAAGTGCTCCCTAGGTGGTGTTGGTAATTAATGTCAACATATCTCTTGTTGGACTAACACTTTTACCTAGTATGTTTTAGATAAGTTCAACAATGAAGTGGCATGGACTAGAGGGTGTGGAACCCCTTCAAGATGCTAAGGACAAAAGGATTGGCTCAAGCTCAAAGCTCAAGACTCTACATTTTCTATTTTAGTGATCCAAGATCACATTGAGTTATAGGAAAAGCCAATACTATCAAGGAGGGATGAGGTGTTGCTTAATGAGGCTCTTGCTCAAAATGCTTAGTGATATGCTCCGAAGCCCTCAACTACTTTCTCACATCCACATATGACCTAAACCAAAAGTCAAACTCGGCCCCACCGATTCTTTCTGTCCGGCGCCACCGAGTTCAGATGTCATAGCCACTGCCACAAACCCTAGGCAAATCGGTCTCACCGATAGGGATCTCGGTCTCACCGAGATGGGATTGCAATCTCTCTATATGGATCCATTACCAAAATCGGTCTCACCGAGTTTGCGTAATCGGTCCTACCGAGATTGCAATGTAAACTCTCTGCTTCCTTCTCGTAACATTTCAGTCTCACTGAAATGAGCGAATCAGTCCCACCGAGTTTACCTGACCAACTCTCTGGTTAGCTTTTTACCAAAATTGGTATCACCAAGTTTGTGTAATCGTTCTCACCGAGATTACTTATGCCCTAACCCTAACCATATCGGTCCTACCGAGTTGCATGTCGGTCCCACCGAAAATCCTAACGGTCACTAGATTTGCTGAATCGGTCTGACCGAGTTTATCAATTCGGTCCCACCGAGTTTGGCAAGTTGTGTGTAACGGTTAGATTTTGTGTGGAGGATATAAATACCCCTCCACCTCCTCTTCATTCGTGGAGAGAGCCATCAGAATGAACCTACACTTCCAACCTACATTTTCTGAGAGAGAACCACCTACACTTGTGTTGAGGCCAAGATATTCCATTCCTACCATATGAATCTTGATCTCTAGCCTTCCCCAAGTTGCTTTCCACTCAAATCTTCTTTCCACCAAATCCATATCCTGTGAGATAGAGTTGAGTGTTGGGGAGACTATCATTTGAAGCACAAGAGCAAGGAGTTCATCATCAACACACCATTTGTTACTTCTTGGAGAGTGGTGTCTCCTAGATTGGCTAGGTGTCACTTGGGAGCCTCCGACAAGATTGTGGAGTTGAACCAAGGAGTTTGTAAGGGCAAGGAGATCGCCTACTTCGTGAAGATCTACCGCTAGTGAGGCAAGTCCTTCGTGGGCGACGGCCATGGTGGGATAGACAAGGTTGCTTCTTCGTGGACCCTTCGTGGGTGGAGCCCTCCGTGGACTCGCGCAACCGTTACCCTTCGTGGGTTGAAGTCTCCATCAACGTGGATGTACGATAGCACCATCTATCGGAATCACGTCTCAAATATCTCCATGTCTCCAAATTGCGTTTGCACACTCCAAACCCTTCCCTTTACATTCTTGCAAGTTGCATGCTTTAGTTTCCGCTGCTCATACACTCTTTGCATGCTTGCTTGGTATGTATTGTGTTTGTTAAACTTGTGCCAAAACTCCACTTCAAGTTAAAGAAATTAAAACTGCAACTTTTGGTACTTAGTGTCTAATCACCCCCCCTCTAGACACCTCTTCTCGATCCTTTCAGCCTCCTACTGGATTGATACCTTGGTTCTCAAAAACTGAGGGAAATACTTACGCTACTTTGCTGCATCACCCTTTCCTCTTCAAGGGAAAACCAACGCTGTGCTCAAGAGGTAGCAACGGTGCGCTCCACCTCGCTGCCGCCCCCGACCGCCAACCTGCTGCTCTCTTCTCCAGCGACAATGCCGACCTGCTCTTCTCCACCCCCAACGCTCACTGCTGTTCGTCTCCAACTCCGACGAGCGCCGCTGCGGCATCTCCTCGACACCAATAGTGGGTCGCCGGACTCCTGGTGGTGCTCTGCTCCGGGTGGTCGGCTGACCTCCCGCGAAGGCCGCCATGATTCCTTCCCAAGGCCGGGACCATCGCTGCTGATCTTCACCAAGTCTTCTTCACCACGCTGCAGCTCTACCCCAAGGATCCTCCTCTGCTACTCTTCTTCAACATCCACGTGGAAGCTTCTCCCGCTATAGACCGTCTCCAACTTGTCTCTGTTGTTCCTCTTCTTCGACTGCAACATCTACGACCTTGAATTGAAGATCATCACGACTCATAGGCTCTGAACCTCTCTCTTCTCTTGTTTCTGTTCTCTGGATATATGCAGTGTTGGGTCTGAAATTTACTTTGTTACCTGTGTACCTTTGCTGAACCCCCATGTATCCTTGCTGAATTGTTGTGACCATTTGCTGGATATTGAGTTAGTAGTTATTTTCTTGTGAGCTACTAGCAATTTAATTAGTTGCATGAGGTGTGCGTGATGGCTGAACCATCTTCCATGTGCTAGTGTTACTTGTCTGTTTGATTACAAGAAAACCACCATAGGAAAAAAGACAGTTCTATTTCTGAATCCTTGACCTTTGCAGTTTATTATTTTGTTTTACTTTGATCCAGTGGCTACTTGTTATCACTGCTGTTTGATTCATCTATTCAGTTGTTTTTAATGTTTCGAATGTGTGTTTCGAAGTTCTAGATCCCTGTGGAGAACTGACATTCTAAATCACTATATCTACCTTCGATCAGCGACCTGCCCAGACGATTGAATTTTGTGGAGACTGTTAAGCACTCATAGACACTAGGACATATGAGGGAGAAATGAGCTTCAACCGTAGAGATGACCTTAATCATTTGCTTGATTCATTTATATGCATTATATCCCGTGGTAACGCATGAGCATTCTACTAGTACACTAAAGAGCACTTTTAAGATTTTTTTAGACAATATGCTTTAGGAAGCTCTATCATGATATTTAACAATATTAAAATAAAGATAAGTGCACATACCACTACAATTTGTACAAACTATATAATTTATGCAATCATCAAACTTTTGTTAAGCGACATAACCTAATTTAGCATACTTTTTACTCATGTACGTTACAACCGTATGACAAGGAATACAATAATTACTAATTAGCAATATTGTTGTGTGATTAAATATGCCAACAAAATGCTTAACAGTGTACTCTTTTAGGTCGTAATCTAATGAAAGAATATGTATAGAAGAATATGAATATAAAAGTTTAGTATGAAAATATATGCAATTTTATTTCAAATGTACAACCATCACGAGCAAGCTCAAAAGCAGAGTCACAACGGCCGGGCTGAAAGGATAAAATAAATAAATAAAGACAAATCAGAAGAAGAAAAAACAGTGGCGGGAGAGAAGTATAGATCTTGAACTGAACAAAACCCAATTTAATCTGAACCAATCGAATTTCGCCGGTCTTCAAGCATAGAAATACTGAACAAGCCATGACCACCAACATGAATCGTAGATCCAGATCCAAGTACAATATTGGTTACAAAAATCTGACAAAACGACAACAAAATAAATAAAGAAAACCCGTGGCATACTAGGTAAAGCCATCTCGAAGGCAAGGCCATGAACACGAGATGCCAACTATAGTCATCTCGATCTGCAACTTCCACAAGATGCCATAGCCACCATGGACATGGCCAAAGTCTTCAAGGTCAAGCCTCAAGAGACCTTGGCCATGGCCATCAGAACCAGGCCATGGATGCATGGAGCCTCACTTTGAAGGTTTGATTGAGCTTGTGTTCCTGCCGGAGGCTAGAGGAGGAGCCACCGCTAAGGTTAAGAGATGGAGATGCGGGGGAAATTAAAGGCTGAGAGAGGAGGGCGAGGCCGAGCTTATATACCTGGTGCGGCGAGAGGGGAGGGCCGGTTCGCATCGCGAAATTCATGGCCATAAATCGGGTGGAGGGCAGCTAAGGCACGCGGGGTCAGGTCAGTAGGGAGCTCACTATCCGAGCTGGCCTCAGCGAGGACACCTGAGGTAGGCGTGGCCCCCATCTACCATAGAGACTACGCGTTTTCCTTGTTCACTTGCTCTGGTTTCCACCAAGGCGGGCGCCGAGTCTGGGTTTGTTTGGGCAAGGCCCGTCCCACGTGGAGCCTGCAGCGAACCTCAACCCGAAAAGTTGTGACGCGCGCCAGATCCAAGCCTCTGAAATTGTCGCACCCATGATCTCCACCGTCGATTGAGAAGCCCACATGATCGCACAGCCAGCATTGTCTCGTAGGAAGCACACAATCCACGTACTCTACCCTCATTGGCCTAGAGTCGCGTCCACCTATTTTCTTTCCTTTTCTTTGTTGCTTCAGATAATTATTAATGAATTTGGATGGACGCGCTACGGTTCGTTGAGGTGTCACGTCAAAATGAACAAGTCTCACGTTCTTGTTTCCTAGAGTTTTTGTTACGCTGTAGTATGTGACAGAGAGACAGTGCCTGATACCTTTGCCACAAGGAAATAAGCGATGCATGGTGGTACGAGACATATTTGAGAAAAAAAACACTGCTATGCCTTGTGGCCAAATTCAATGTTTTGACCCTTTGGGCATACTTTTGCACGATTTGATCGTATCTGAGAAAGAATTTGGATCTGACCATTTTTCTACTGCCGCCTAATAACCCACAAGTGTAGAGGATCAATTGTAGCCTTTATTGATAAGTAAGAGTTTCGAATCCAACGAGGAGCTAAAGGAAGAATTTATATTCCCTTCAAGTTTTATCGACCACCGATACAACTCTACGCATACTTATTGTTCGCTTTACCTAGAACAAGTATGAAACTAGAAGTAGTTTTTAGGTGTAAAGGGATAGGTTTGCAAGATAATAAAGAGCACATAAATAAAAGTTAGGGGCTGCTTAGATGAAGAAACAATTAAGTTAGTTTTAGTAGAGAGCTTTTTGTCACAAGAAAGTTATTTGTCCCTAGGCAATTGATAACTAGACCGGTAACCATTATTGCATTTTTATATGAGGGAGAGGCATAAGCTAACATACTTTCTCTACTTGGATCATATGCACTTATGATTGGAACTCTAGCAAGCATCCGCAACTACTAAAGATCATTAAGGTAAAACCCAACCATAGCATTAAAGTATCAAGTTCTCTTTACTCCCATACGCAACAACCCACTTACTCGGGTCTGTGTTCTATCACTCACGCCACCCACCATAAGCAAATCATGAACATATTGCAACACCCTATAGCTGGGATCCCTCACACTTGCGCGGCATAGAGAGCATCATAGGACAACACCAATAATAAAACATACAACTCAAACCAATCACGATCATGAATTAACCCATAGGACAAAACTCATCTACTCAAACATCATAGGATAGACACATATATTGGATAATAATATATAGCGTTGAGCACCATGTTTAAGTGAGATTACAGCATGGAGAAGAGGTGTTACACTGCTGCATAGAGGGGGGGATTTGTGATGACGGCGGTGAAGTTGTTGGTGTAGATCACCGTCATGATGATGGCCCCGGCGGCACTCCGGTGCCACTGGGAGATAGGGGGAGAGAGCCCCCTCCTTCTTATTCTTCCTTGACCTCCCCTGGATGGGAGGAGGGTTTCCTCTCTGGTCCATGGCCTCCACGATGGCGGAGAGCCCCTCCGAGATTGGATCTCTCTCTGTTTCTTTTATGTTTCGCGTTCCTGTTTTCTGGCCTTTCATAGTTTCTTAAATTCCCGGAGATCCATAACTCCGATTGGCATGAAATTTTAACACGGTTTTTCTTCTTCTGAAAATTAGCTTTCTTGCGATCGAAGAAGGGAACCAATCGCCTTACGGGGTGGTCACAAGCTTGCCAGGCGAGCCCTAGGTAGGGGGCACGCCCCTTGAGCTTGTGGGCCCCTCAGGCATCGTTTCGCGTTGATTCTTTTTCCCAAAAATCACATGTATTCCAAAATAATTCTCCATAAAATTTTATCGCGTTTGGACTTCGTTTCATACGGATTTTCTGAAAAACAAAAACCATGCAACAAACGAACTGGCACTGGGCACTAGATCAATATGTTAGTCCCAAAAATAATATAAAATATTGCCAAAAGTACATGAAATTTGTAGAATATTGGCATGAAACAATCTAAAATTATAGATACGACGGATACGTATTAGCATCCCCAAGCTTAATTCTTGCTCGTCCTCGAGTAGGTAAATGATAAAAAAGATAATTTTTGATGTGGAATGCTACGTAGCATAATCTTGATCATATAACCTAATCATGGCATGAATATTAAGACACGAGTGATTCAAAGCAATAGTCTATAATTTGATATAAAGACATCAATACTAAGCCATCCCAACAAACAATCATGTCTTTCAAAATATCAATGCTAAAGAACGTTATCCCTACACAATCATTTAGTCTTGGCATGCTCCATCTTCTTAACACAAAGTATTTAGCATGCACAACCCCAATGACAAGCCAAGCAATTGGTTCATACTTTTAACGCGCTTCAGTTTTTTCAACTCTCATGCAATACATGAGCGTGAGCCATGGATATAGCACTATGGGTGGAATATAATATGATGTTGGAGGTTGTGTGGAGAATACAAAAAAGGAGAAAGTCTCACATCAACGAGGCTAATCAACAGGCTATGGAGATGCCCATCAATTGATGTCAATGAGAGGAGTAGGGATTGCCATGCAAAGGATGCACTAAGAGAAGTGTATGAAATCTCAAACTAAAAACTAAGTTGGTGTGCATCCAACTTGCTTGCTCATGAAGACCTCGAGAATTTGAGGAAGCCCATCATCGGAATATACAAGCCAAGTTTTATAATGAAAAATTCCCACTAGTATATGAAAGTGACAACATAGGAGACTCTCTATATGAAAAACATGGTGCTACTTTGAAGCACAAGTGTGGAAAAGGATAGTAACATTGCCCCTTCTCTCTTTTCTCTCATTTTTTTTCTTTTTTTTTCTTTTTTTTATTGGGCTCTTTTTGGCCTATTTTTTCTCCCTTTTAATTTATTTTTCGTCCGGAGTCTCATCCCGACTTGTGGGGGAATCACAGTCTCCATCATCCTTTCCTCACTGGGGGCAATGCTCTAATAATGATGATCATCACACTTTTATTTACTTACAACTCAATACAACTAATACATGATGACTCTATATGAGTGCCTCTGGCAGTGTACTAGGATGTGCAATGATCTAGCATAGCAAAGATATTAAAAAATGGACAAACCATGAAAATATCATGCTAGCTATCTTACGATCATGCAAAGCAATATGACAATGAATACTCAAGTCATGCATATGATGATGGTGGAAGTTGCATGGCAATATATCTCGGAATAGCTATGGAAATGCCATGATAGGTAGGTATGGTGGCTGTTTTGAGGAAGATATAGGGAGGCTTATGTGTTATAGAGCGTATCATATCACCAGGTTTGGATGCACCGGCGAAATTTGCACCGACTCTCGAGATGAGAAAGGGCAATGCACGGTACCGAAGAGGCTAGCAAATTGCGAAAAGGTGAGAGTGCGTATAATCCATGGACTCACATTAGTCATAAAGAACTCACATACTTATTACAAAAGTTAATTAGCCCTCGAAACAAAGTACTACCACGCATACCTCTAGGGGGATAGATTGGTAGGAAAAGACTATCGCTCGTACCCGACCGCCACTCATAAGGACGACAATCAATAATAAATCATGCTCCAATTTCATCGCATAATGAGAGACCATACATCCATGCTTCGGGAATCAGAAAGCTTAACACAAATATTATTACTAAACCATAATCATTTACTAGTACTTCCCACATATTACCATCTCTATATCGCAAAACTATTGCAAGGAATGAAACATATCATATTCAAAGATCTGCAAGTTTTATGTAGGATTTTATGAATAACCATGTACACTAGTGCAGAACCGGGCAATAGCACCGGTTTGTAAGGCCCTTTAGTGCCGGTTTAGGAACCGGCACTAACGTTTTGGCACTAAAGGCCCCCCCTTTAGTACCGGTTCAGCACGAACCGGTGCTAAAGGGGATCCACGTGGCACGAGCCAGCTCCGGGGGCCGGGAGCCCTTTAGTACCGGTTGGTAACACCAACCGGTACTAAATGATTGTGGGTTTTTGTTTTATTTTGTATTTTGAATTAAATTTGTGTTATCAATTTAATTTAGGATTGTTTTACGTTATAATGAGTTGTAGTCGTCATCATCATCATCATCATCACATATTAATAAATAAATAAACTCTAGCTAGCTAAAAATCATCATAGTCGTCTAATTACCACTATTTAATCATCATAGTCATTACCGCTAGCTATCTAATCATCATCAACGCTGGCTAGCTTAAAGAGGAAACATTCACTTTGTAACAGAAGCAAAGATATCATCAAGTTCAACATAGTCATCACCAACATCGAAGTTCAGGACACGGACATGAGACAAGTACTAATTAAGAGCATGAACTAGTAGCTACTAATCCTGCTGCTCCCTCTCATGTAGAATAACATAGAACATGTATAGCTCTCCTGATTCATCATACTGGAGCATGCAGATGAATCTGTCTTCTAATCTTGGGTTGCGCTTCTCCTTGCTGCCCCCTAGTACTTCTCTGCGATCGTTAACAATTTTGCTCCAATCTTTCACTATTAAGCATTCTTCGCTTTCAGAAATCCTGAATGCACTCATGTGCAATGTAGGAAATCTTGGTCGTAAGCTAACCATTGACATGCGACCTTTTGTCTCGATCCACTGAGGCACAACTGTCATCGGAAGTCCCTGTTGAAGAACATCGTATAGTAATTAATATACTAAGCAATGAAAGTTTAGCTTCAAAAATAATGTATGCAAAAGATGCACTAATTAAGGACAAATATTTAAAATCTTACCATCTTTCGATTATAGATGTGACCGTAGTTCAATAAGATCACCATTGGTCGCACGTTTTGAGTACTAACATTTCTAAGTTTAGGAAAAAAATTGTCTTGACAGTATTAAGATCCTCAAGCCATGAAACATAATGACTTATCTCCTCGCAGTTTAGTTGAGCCCCGGGGCAGTAGTAGGTCCTGTCTACCAAGCGCCGGACATGTTTGCTTGAACCGAAATAAGCTGACAATACAAATTAGTTGTCAACTATTTTTGAATAAACTGTATCAAAGACATAAACACATATGCATGCATGGTTGAGAAAAACTCACCAAATGGTAGAACTGGAGGCGTTTGCACATCGACCCAGATGTCTATATTACCTTCAATATCATCTTCTGGACGAATATCAAAGGTGATAACCATATCAGGCTCGAATGCATAAGCCTTGCATAGTGCTTGCCAAGTTTTGCATTCAAAATGGGTGTATGTGTCTCCATTATATAATTTGACGTTGAAAGTATACCCATGCTCCGTCTTCAAGTAAACTCTCTTTACCTCCATATCATCTATAGCACTAAAACCTATCTTATCCAAGACAAAAATTCTTGCATGGCAGGGGATGCGCTAGTAGAATAGTGAAAATTTAAAATTATAAGTTGAAGCAAATGAAGCATAAGTTTTGCATTCAAATAATAATTGACAAAGTGACTTACTGTATCAACTTCGAGTGTCTCATCCAGCTTGATGCTGAAGTGCCTACCATCAACAAGGAAATTTTGGTCGCACAAGCTGCGCTGGTCTTCACAGTGTTCGCACATAATGAAATCTTTTTCGTCATCAGATGACATTTCCTATGTTCATATAGGTGAAACATTAAACACCTATATCTAGTCAAATATATATTCATCTAACATTTGACATTAATATATCTAACTATATATTCAATTGACATTACTATATGTTTAACTTTTCTATCTAATTCATCTAACATTCGACATTAATCTAACATTTATATAAACTCAAAATATATAAAAAATTAAATAAATAGAAAAACTCATTAACAAATAATATTTTAATTAGATCATCAAATCGCAGATACCTAAATTTTTGTTACTAAAAATAAACTAGTTATATTAATTATTGAACTAGTTCAAATCTCATATACCTAAATTTTCTTACTAAAAATAAACTAGTTATATTAATTATTGAACTAGTTCAAATCTCATATACCTAAATTTTCTTACTAAAAATAAACTAATTATATTAATTATTGAACTAGTTCAAATCTCATATACCTAAATTTTCTTACTAAAAATAAACTAGTTATATTAATTATTGAACTAGTTCAAATCTCATATACCTAAATTTTCTTACTAAAAATAAACTAATTATATTAATTATTGAACTAGTTCAAATCTCATATACCTAAATTTTCTTACTAAAAATAAACTAGTTATATTAATTATTCAACTAGTTCAAATCTCATATACCTAAATTTTCTTACTAAAAATAAACTAGTTATATTAATTATTCAACTAGTTCTAATCTCTAGTTCGACAATTTTTCTATCTAGCTAGCTAATTCATCTAACATTCGACATTAATCTAACATTCGATCATCTAATTAACATTTCTAAAAAACAGAAAATAAGTAAAAAAATGTGTGTGTGTATGTGTGTGTATACGTATATGTGTGTACGTATGTGTGTATGTGTGTGTGTATGCGTGTGTGGTATATGTGTGTGTGTGTGCGGCCCCGTACGCCGCCGCCCCGTACGTACGAGCGGGGGTGCCGGCGTACGGGGCGGGGGCGGCGGCGTACGAGGCGGGGGCGCCGGCGTTCGGGGCGGCGGCGGGGACGGACGGCGGCACGCGGCGTTCGGGGCGGACGGCGCGCGGCGCGGCGGCCGGGTACGCGCGAGGAGAGAGAGAGATACGTACGGACGGCGGCGCGGGACGACGACGGACAGCGGCACGCGGCGTTCGGGGTGACGGCGGGGACGGCGACGACGACGACGGGCAACGGGCGGCGACGACGGGAGCGGCACGCGAGAGGTTGACGAAAGAATTGGGGAGATGTAACTGAAATTTCGTAAGTGCTGTATATATAGGATGAGCCTTTAGTACCGGTTGGAGCCACCAACCGGTACTAAAGGCCTACTTTGGCCAGGAAAAGAGGCGGGAAGAGCAGGCCTTTAGTACCGGTTGGTGGTTCCAACCGATACTAAAGGGTGGTCTTTAGTACCGGTTGGAGCCACCAACCGGTACTAAAGGCCTTGCTCTGCCACCCCAAAGTTTAGTCCCACCTCGCCCGGCGAAGGGCAGCCGCACTGGTTTATAAACCCAGCTGCGACTACCTCTTCGAACTCCTCTATATAGCAGGCTTCTGGGCCTAATTAATTAGGGCGCACTGCCCTGTGAGTCTGCTGGCCCTTCTGGGCCTGCATTTGCTGCACACCCTAGGTCTGGCAGGCCCACTGGGCAGCGCGCCAACAAATTTTTTATATAGTTTTTTTC
The DNA here is from genome assembly GCF_003073215.2 of Triticum urartu. Lineage (NCBI taxonomy): Eukaryota > Viridiplantae > Streptophyta > Magnoliopsida > Poales > Poaceae > Triticum > Triticum urartu. The sequence goes on along the minus strand of NC_053022.1, from coordinate 580,142,116 downwards.
TTTTCTGCATTACTTATTTTCTTCTATTTATTTTTGAGTAGTTTTTTATATAGTTTTTTCTTTTCTGCATTATTTATTTTCTTCTATTTATTTTTGAGTAATTTTTTTGTATAGTTTTTTAATTTTCTGCATTATTTATTTTCTTCTATTTATTTTCTTCTGGAAATTGAATGCTGCATACTGAACAATTAGGTAAATGACCGAAAAACAACAAATGATGTCAGAACATGTTGGAAATTGATGACATCGCTTTAAATGCTGGATACTGAACACAAAAGAAGTCCGGAGTTCAAATAAGTTTAAAAAACATTGAAGTGGCCATGTAACAGATGAGTTCTCGTCCGAAACCCTGATACTCGGAAAGAGTATGTCCAGTTTGTACACGAAGTGCGTCCAGTTTTTGCCGTGACCCTCTCTACTCTTTCGCGCATGCTATGCGGGTGATATGATGATACCATGCCAAGTTTCAACATTTTCAGGATTCATTTTGTAGTGATTTTCAATTTCACGGTCATTTAGCTCTCTAAACAATTAGGTAAATGACCGAAAAACAACAAATGATGTCAGAACATGTTGGAAATTGATGACGTCGCTTTAAATGTTGCATACTCACGGCTTATAAACCGCTCATACTGCCTCTCTCTTGGCGAAGATCACAAGATAGTTTGGTTAAATTGCATTACTTGTAAGTCCAGTTAACATGGATGCTTATGATGCAAGAGCAACAGCAAAAGTGAAAATTTGGCACAAATAGGTAGTTGTGTAACTAAAATAGGTAGGAGGAGAGATAGCTCTTATGTCACAAAAAAGAAGTTGTATCAAACCTTTTATGTCGGATCTAGAACAAACCAATCGGTATCGCCATCATACAGCCCAACCGTGGCTCGTGATGCATATATATGCATATCAAATGCAGGGTTGGACGTATGATGGCGAATCCGAATGATTTGTATTCAGTTGACGAACTGGTAGATGTATGCAGTCGATGAACTGGTAGATGTATGTAGTCGATGAACTGAAAGACTTATGCAGGGAAGGCGAGAGGTGGGCTATATATAGGGTCGTCTGGCTCACAAAGTGATTGTGGTAGTTTCGATCCAACGACTCACATGAGCTAGGAAGAAACACACCCTTGATCCAACGACTCGCAAGAGCTAGAAAGAAACACACGATCCGTGTGATTCTTCCTGATTGGTGGGATGCACATTAGTACCCACTCCGGGCTTCGGTGAAAGTTGTAGAGGGGCTAGGGTTACGCCATAGAGGGGCTCCGGAGCATCGGGATGGCACGAAAAGCTAGGAGTTGGCATACCATGTGTTTAAAAGTGCTCTTAGGGTGGTACATGCCAAATATTCACTCACTCCTTGTGTAGGGTCTTCACCGGCATCGATTCCTCACTCCGAGTCTAAGTACTTATAGGCTGAAAGTACTATAACCGACGAACATGAGGGAATCTTGTGTAGAGGTGGTTCATGCCATTGTTTTGGGACTTCCTAGGGACCACCCTAACAAAACCAAGCAAAGAGTTGCACATTAGTACCCACTCCGGACTCCGAAACCCTGATACTCGGAAAGAGTTTGTCCAGTTTGTACACGAAGTGCGTCCAGTTTTTGCCGTGACCCTCTCTACTCTTTCGCGCATGCTATGCGGGTGATATGATGATACCATGCCAAGTTTCAACATTTTCAGGATTCATTTTGTAGTGATTTTCAATTTCACGGTCATTTAGCTCTCTAAACAATTAGGTAAATGACCGAAAAACAACAAATGATGTCAGAACATGTTGGAAATTGATGACGTCGCTTTAAATGCTGCATACTGAACACAAAAGAAGTCCGGAGTTTAAATAAGTTATTAAAAATAAAAAAGAGGTGCAATACTGGTTAATTTGCTTCAAGCCATTCGGAATAGTGTAGACTGCACTGCACATAGCTTAGTGCAATCTATGCTATTCCGCAAGGCTTGAAGCTAATCAACATGTAGGTGAGCATTGCAACTCTTCGTCATTGTCTGTGCACTCACGGCTTATAAACCGCTCATACTGCCTCTCTCTTGGCGAGGTGGGACTAAAAACAGCTTGCCATAACCTCATTAGTACCGGTTCGTGGTACGAACCGGCACTAAATGGTGATGGTGGGGCCATAGCCTGACCGCAGGCTGACACAGCCTCTTTAGTACCGGTTCGTGGCATGAACCAGTACTAAAGGTTCACCACGAACCGGTACTATTGATCGCCGCCACGAACCGGCACTAATGTACACATTAGTGCCGGCTCTAATTCAAACCGGCACTAATGTGCTTCACGTTTGACCCTTTTTCTACTAGTGGTAAATGACCAATTCCTGTTCTAAATAGATATAAATGAACCATGAGACTTGAATTAATTCTACAAAATATTTTCCGCCGCTCTAAGAAATATAAGTGAAGCAAAAGAGCATTCTACAAATGGCGGTTTTCTATGTGTAGAGAAACAGGCAATCTAAACTTCAAATGATATAAGTGAAGCACATGAAGCATTCTATAAAGCCATACTCAAAAGATATAAGTGAAGTGCAAAGAGCATTCTATAAATTAACCAAGGACTATCTCAGACCATAATGGCGCGTAAAAGAAAACGGGAAAATAAACACAAAAGACGCTCCAAGAATTTGCGCATATCTTGTGACGAATAAAAATATAGCTCCAAGTAAAACTACCGACGGTCGTTAGAAGAAATTGAGGATGCCTTCCGAGGCATCCCAAGTTTAGTTGCTTGGGAGTCCTTGAATATTACCTTGGGTGCCTCGGGCATCCCCAATATTAATCTCTTTCTAGTCCTTATTCCTTCATCCATCGTGATCTCACGAAAAACTTGAAAACTTCAATCACACAAAACTTAACAACACCCTCATGAGATCCGTTAGTATAATAAAGCAAATCACTACTTTAAGTACTGTTGCAAACCCATTCATATTTTATTTTTGCATTATAACTACTATATTCTAACTTCTCCATGGCTTATACCACCGATAGTTCCATCAAAACAAGCAAAACAATGCATCCAAAACAGGATAGTCTGTAGTAATCTGAACATTCACCCTCTTCTATAATCCTAAAAATTCTGAAAAATTAGGACTAAATAAAAAATTCGCATAATAGTATTGTGTAAAATTTTCAAAAAATTTTGACGTTCCAATAAAAAACGTAAATTGACACACTACAGCTAAAGTTTCACTTTTTGCACTGCACATACGAAACAAGCAATCTAAACATCCTAAAGGCAAATCTTGGCACATTATTTTTATAATAAAATGGAGTTTTACAAGGGGATAATTATTTTTATGAGAAAATTCCATGAAACATTCTACATTGTTTCCATGAGCATGAACACAAGTGTTCAAGGTCGACCCTCACTTCTCCAATGCATAACCTTCCAATCACTTCTCTTTTTGAAAAAAATTAGGTTACCTTGTATATTTTTGTTTTGTTTTTACACTTTATAAAAGCACACAACAGAATAAAATGACTCTCTAAAACTTCCAGGTTGTGTCCTTGGCAGCGCTTTCTTTAAAGCCATTAAGCTAGGCATAAAGTGCTCAAGTAATTGATCCACCTGGATCCCAAGGTATATCAAAGCCAATTTTAATTAACAATGATTTGTATCTTAGTAGTGAGCACAAAGTAATACATATCATGCAACACCAAAGTCTAACTCTCTTCCTATGCATCATCATGTCATAAAAGAACAATTCATGCACATCAAGTAAAGGCCAACGCATAGTATAAATAGTTTCTTGCAATTTTATCGTATTGGAAACATAGAGAGGTGGAGATGTAGTTCCTCTCTCATAATAATTGCAAGTAGGAGCAGCAAGCACATGCATATTATATATATTAAAATCATCATGTGCAATAGTAAAACACAACCCACCAATATAATCCTTAATAAGAGCAAATTTCTCCGATATAGTGTAGTTTGGAGAATTCAAAAAGATAATAGGACTATCATGTGTGGGGGCAATAGCAACAATTTCATTCTTAACATAAGGAACTATAGCAAGTTCATCTTCATAAGCATAATTCGCATCATGGCCACAAGCATAGCAAACATGAAGTTCATCAAAAAGGGATATTTCAAAAGAATCAACGGGATCATAGCATTCATCCTTCGGTAAGCACGTAGGGAAATCAAACAATCTATGAGTTGAAGAGTTACTCTCATTTGAAGGCAAGAACAGGTAGCTAATCCGCTCTTCTTCCTTTTGTTCTTCGCTCTGCTCGTCATCTTTTTCATCTAATGAGCTCACAATGTCATCAATTTCTTCTTCCATAGTTTCAATATTTGTCTCTTCTTGGACAGCGAAGACTTTCTCAATAAATGCATCAATATCGGCAATGTATACATAATTATCATAGAAATATTTAAGTATAGCAAATTTTCAGGTCTATAAATAGCATCATCAAAATCTACATACTTTTCAAACAAAGATTCAATTTCATAAGCACCCTTAAAAGAAACAAATTCTTTTATTTGTTCCACATCATAGTAATCAAATCTACCATTAGCATAAGAAGCCAAGGTTTCATTACCATTAAATTTACATGAAAAGGGAAGGTGTGGAGCCTTCATCCTAGAGAAACAAGTATAATCATATCTCAAGCATAAATTCCAAGCATACCAATGCAACATTTCAAATTGATCCCATAATAGTTTCCATTTTTGATTCAAGCGATAATCCCTAAATTATTCACGTTGATCCAACGTGTCTTCCATTATCAAGTTGATTGGGGTTTTCTCAGGATTATCAAAGTAGTGTTTAATATTTTTCAAATAACGAACATCGAGGGTTTTAGGAGGTTCCCCATCTCCATGAGTATCAAGTACACCTATTTTTTTTGGTATTTCGTGTTTCATATTCATAACTAAAGATAGAGAACAACTTAGAACGGAAAATAAAATCTACTTAGTGATAAAGCAAACAAGCACACATGAGAATATTCACCCCACGCTATTGCTCCTCGGCAACGGTGCCAGAAAAAGGTCTTGATAACCCACAAGTGTAGGGGCCAATTGTAGCCTTTATTGATAAGTAAGAGTGTCGAACCCAACGAGGAGCTAAAGGAAGAATTTATATTCCCTTCAAGTTCTATCGACCACCGATACAACTCTACGCACGCTTATTGTTCACTTTACCTAGAACAAGTATGAAACTAGAAGTACTTTGTAGGTGTAAAGGGATAGGTTTGCTAGATAATAAAGAACATGTAAATAAAATCTAGGGGTTACTTAGATAAGGAAACAATTAAGTTAGTTATAGTAGAGAGCTTTTTGTCACAAGAAAGTTACTTGTCCCTAGGCAATCGATAATTAGACCGGTAATCGTTATTGCAATTTTAGCCGTGGCTGTCATTCACACAGGCAGAGGGTCGCCATCCTTCTTGATGTGGAAGCCGTGGACCGGCTAGTCCACAGCTTCCACTTCTTGGCCGGCCTACCTCCTAGAGCCCCGACACAAGCAAACCCTAGCCAGGGTTGTCGCACCCCACTCGCCCACCTCCCCGCCGATGTCATGGACTGGAATTGAATCAGCAAGGGGAAGGACAACCACAAGGCCGGCTACTCCTCTGGCTGACGCTACTTCAGCAGCTCCGCACCGCCTGCACCACCTTCTCTGCCCGCACCACCTGCTCCGCCAGCTTTCAAGATCGCGCCACCAGCGTCCGGGCATCGTGACAGGCCGTACATCCACGTCGATGTTTGTCGGTGTTACTAGGAGACCACGATGCCATTATCGTGGGGAGATGTCCACCTGCCAAACAACTGGCATCTCGCCGACCGCGTGTCGATCCCTCCAGTGCCCGTGAGCGGCCGCGGCCACCTCGTGGAGATCAACCGACATCGCGCCCGCCTCCCACCGGATCTGCCGGAGGACCCCAGGTACGCCAAAGATTCGCCGTTGTGGGATACATGGTGCCGCGACGAGCACGACCTGCGGCGACAATATTTTTTTGTCGGTCGTCCTCCTAGCCTGCGATGCCCACATCCTCCTCGTGATGAGAGCCCTCCCCAAACGCGGGGTTGTAGGCATGTGCGCGACATCATGTCGACACCTTCTCCATCCCCATGCCCGCCGTCGCCGGCACCCTTGACCGAGGAGGAGGAGGCCCGCCTCATTAGGCGGGTCATGGAGAACTCCATGGCCACCCATGACAAGCGGCAATGGGATGGCCTGCAAACCGCGTTGCCCCTCTCTGCGGTCGACGACATGGCCATCCCGAAGCTGGACCTCAACGTCAAGGAGAAGGTGCGAGAGGAGGAGGTCGTGGAGGAGCCGCCCATTGCCGTGTGGAACCCTCATCTGGTGGGCCAGCGGTGGAGCTGGTCGTGCATGGCGCCAGAGATGGCCGACTAGGTGGGCTTCGGCCCATGGTCAGCCACGCCGCCGCGGTCGCCAGAGCAGGAGCAGGAGCCACGGGAGAAGGTGGTGCAAGCGCCGCCAGCACCTCCGGTCTGGCAGGGGCTGTCGGTGTTAAAACCGGCGGATCTCGGGTAGGGGGTCCCGAACTGTGCGTCTAAGGTCGATGGTAACAGGAGATAGGGGACACGATGTTTACCCAGGTTCGGGCCCTCTCTATGGAGGTAATACCATACTTCCTGCTTGATTGATCTTGATGGATATGAGTATTACAAGAGTTGATCCACCACGAGATGGTAATGGCTAAACCCTAGAAGTCTAGCGTGTTTGACTGTGGTAATGAGTCTCTCCCTTTCCGGACTAAGTCCTCCGATTTATATAGGCACCGGGAGGATCTAGGGTTACATAAGGTCGGTTGCAAAGGAAAGGAATCAACATATTCAGTCGCCAAGCTTTCCTTCCATGCCAAGGAGAGTCCTATCCGGACACGGGTGCACTCTTCGGTCTTCGCATCTTCACAGCCCATCAGTCCGGCCCATGGCTAACAGGCCGAACATCTGAGGACCCCTTAGTCTAGGACTCCCTCAGTAGCCCCTGAACTTGGCTTTAATGGCGAGGAGTCCGGCACGCAGATTTGTCTTCGGCATTGCAAGGCGGGTTCCCTTTTTTCCGAACTCCAAGATAGTCTCCGAATAGATGATTGTATCCGGACCTGCCACACACACCATACACAACCGCAGAGAGAATATAATACTCCACAAGTCCAATCCACCGACAACTTTTTATGACATGACATCACGTCTACCCGTTCATAATTTCGGACCGTTTTGCGTCCGCCGTTCCACGTTTCGAGACGCGGTTGCCATTGGCACATCTTGTCGAAGCAGAGATCATGTCTCCTTATTGCGGGATTCTCATCAATACGGGTATGGGTAACCCAACCGTGCCGTTTACACAGCCCTTGGGAATAGGCGATTTTTAAGGTGAGCAGGGAGGCGCTTGATATTCGCGGCCCTTTATAAGGGGATAAGAACTCCCCTTGTCTACTTACGCCTTCTCCTTCCTCTGCCCTTCCATCCTTGAGCTCCAGTGCCCAAGTCCCCATCTTTCTACATCTCCAGAAAGCATCCGACCATGTCCGGATCTAGAGGCTAAGGAAAATGGATGGTCTCCTCCGTCAAGGATAAGGACATTACTGAGCTTCGGGCGGCCGGGTACTTGGCGAAGGAAATCTCCCACCGTCTTCCAGCCCAGGGGCAAGTCGTCCCCATGCCGAAGCCCAATGAGAGGGTGGTACCATCTCTCATTTCCTCCGCGGGCTAGGGTTTCCACTCCACCCTTTCATCCGCGGGCTGATGTACTATTACGGGATAGACTTTCATGATCTATCCTTGAACTCTTTCCTCAACATCTCGGCGTTCATCGTCGTGTGTGAGGCCTTCCTCCGCATCCAACCCCACTTCGGGCTATGGCTCAAAGTCTTCAACGTGAAGCTGAACATAGTGGACGGCCAGCACGCGGAGTTCGGAGGAGCCATGGTGAGTAAGTTGGCCAACGTCTCCTGGCCAAAAGGCATTTTCGTGGAGACTGTCAAGGAATGGCGGAAACAATGGTTCTACATTACAGAACCCCGCGACACCAATTGGGCCGCAGACGCCGAATTTAACTCCGGCGCACCCATGCGACTCACCTCCTGGGTCGAGAAGAGCCTAACTGGTGTTCGCCAGATGAGCTGACGGCACTTCAGACGCGCATTCAAAGCATGATGGACAAGGATGTCAAACTTGTCGTTGTAATCCAGGTGATGCTAGTTCGCTGGATTCTCCCATGCCAAAGTCGAAGCCGCCCTCTATGGAAGTTCAACCCGAAGAAGCACCATACCCTGAGGAGGCTCTTCGAAACCACTCACGAAGGTGCCTGGAAGTTGCTCTTTAAGGGCAATGAGAAACGCCGGCCGCAGATTCGGACCGCGGGCACGATATTAACCACCTCGCCAGCGAGGTATGTTATTTTTAATGCATCCCCTACTTGCTTGTTTCAAGGGTGATGTCTGAGCTTTTATCATCATTCCTTCTTCAGGACTGGATGGAGAGGGTGAAGCGGATCCAGTGTCCGGCTCCGCTGCCTGAAGAACCAGTCATCCCGCGTTTAGCGAAGATGCTGGTGCCGGAGCCCTATAAGGCGCTGGAGAAGAAGGCCAAGAATAAGGCCAAGGGGGCCAAAGGTGGCCCCCGTCATAAAGGTACTTCGGACATAACGTCCGAAGACGAAGAGACCCGTTCCTCCATCCCTGAGGACGACGAGGAGGAGGAGGAGGAGGAGATCCCTCCCCATTATGAGGGGAGGGAGAAGAGGCTAGCCTCCACGAATCTGGAGTTGGGGACGCCCAAGAAGAGGAAGGGCTCCCTTGCGGATAACTCTGTGTGGGATGTCGACAGTAGTCTGGAGCGCCGCTCCCGCGCTAAGCCTCAGGCCGCATCGTAAGTAGTACGATTCATGCATATTCATATATCCAACCTCTTTTCCTCATTGTACTAACACGGTTAGTTGTGTATGTTATTTCAGTCCGGCCCACGACAGCTTCCAGCGATCCTCGTCAGGAGGTTCGCTAGACTCCAAGGAGATGGCAAACATGTCACCACCGACCGCTCATTCTCCCAAGGCCATGGACGACACCGAGGTGTTTTACCGAAGGACCGCTCCAGGCCGGGGAGAGGCCCCGGACGCTGTCAAGAGGGCGCCAGAGGGCGAAACCTCTACCGCTGGACACACGGGGGAGCAAATCCCCACGGAGACTGGCGAGGAGGGCCGTATTCAGTTCGACACTCAGCCAAATGTGGATACGGAGACCCATACGGCTCCGGAATCTGGCGAGCAACTTCCTTTGAAAGAGGGGGGTGCGCCCATTCAATCGGTGGCCCCTGTCCAACCAGGGGCACCGGATAATCTGATGGAGGCGCTTCGAGGTGCCTCCATTGTGGACGAGCACCGTATCCTTATGGGTACGGTGATTGAGAGGGTCCAGTCCACTAAGAGCGGGCTGACCGAAGCCTGCAACAGCCTTCTGACGGGTTTTGAGGTAAGCGACACAAATAGTGAAAATCCCCATATAGATAGTAGCCCCTGAGACACTGTCCGGTGTTCGAAAAGAAAAGCCGGACAGAGGATCAATGTTTTATTATGGGAAACTAACTAAATTTGTCTGGAATGAATGTGCAGGCGTCGCTGCTGGCCACAACCTCACATGTTGCCGAAGTCTCCAAACTTAAGCGGAGGCTGGAGCAGGCCTAGGAGGAGCTCGGCCAGGTGAAGCGGCAACTCCGGGAGAAACAAGGTATGTAATAACCCAAGAAATATTCGAAAAGAGTAAGGTGATATATATTGACCAAAGTTTCATGATATGTATAGGAGCGACGACCGAAGTCGAGGCCCTGAAAAGGGCCCTGGGCGAAGCCGAGGGGAAGGCTGTCAAGGAGCAGGCTGCCCGTAAGAAGCTCAAGGCCTGGGTCAGCGAGGTCCAACAGGAGCTCCAGGATGCGGTGAGGAAGTGCGAGACCTTGGAGCGCGATGCGTCGAATCGAGAGACCGAACTCGCCAAGGCTCGCCAGAGCACAGAGATGGCCCGGAATGAGGGTCGGGGTGCCCTCCAAGAGATCTAGGAGGCCAGGAAGATCGCCGCGGGTAAGGCATTCAGTATGCAGAGCAAATATGTGAAAACGAATTATCTTTTGCTAACCCGGATTTGGAGTTCTCCATGGGCTTTTGCTGATCTGCCGCGAAGTGTGTCCGATGTCACGGAGTTCTTTTGAGCCAAGGAAGGGAGCTCCATGGAGAAATTGTTCTGGTCGCAGTATCTTGTGCCAGAGCATCCCGTGCCCCTCACCGATCAGCTGAAACAGCTGGTGGAGCTGCATAGGTTTGCCGAACTAGCCATGAAGGATTTGATAATCCGGCTATGGCCAGCCGAAGCTATGCCCGGCAGCTACTTCGGACTCATGAAGCAGCTGGTGAACGCTTGTCCTCGGCTGGACGTCGTCAAGCGATCGACCTGTATTGAAGGTGCGCGCATGGCCTTCGCTCGTTGCAAGATGTGATGGGCGAAGATGAACGCCGTCGAGCTGGCCAGGGGGCCACCAGAGGGCAAGGAGCACTGCACACCCGAGCGCTATTTTGCGGATGTCCTACAAGGGTCTCGCATTGTGGCAACGTAGTGTGGGCAGGACATTATTTTTGAATGAATACATTCGTGTTTTCTTTGCCTTGTATGATGAAACAAAGTCGGTTTGTAATATAATGCTTGTTATGTTTTAATTTTTTCCTCCTGTGCGGCCGTGTTATATGGAATCTGAGGGTTGGCCAGTCGTCGGCTTCTGCCCCCATGTAGGTAGTACGGGGGTGTTCGGGATGGAATCTAAACAATCTTGTTCCAATTGTATGGTCCTTGAAGGAGTTTTTTAGCGCAACGAACCAGGCAATCAGACTATGCGGCTTAAGCGCCCTCACTTAGCCATAGGAGTTTTACAATAAAACATAGGCGCAACCCCTAGTTTTCGAACCAGAGTGCTATGAGCATCTGATCAGGAAGTACCGATCCTTCGCATAATGCGGGAGAAATCTCCAACGATTTGCAACCTCCGAACAGCTGACCAGCTCTCGCTGCATCATGACAGTCAGTTTTCGGCTTTCTCTACTGAGGTGCTCCTTTGGATAAACCAGGGCACAATCGCAGTAGTTCTCCCTTTACTACCTTAGCCGATATAGCGGAACGTAAGGTAGCAAGCACAGGAGCCGGGCAACCCAACTATTGACCAAAGACATGATTCGGAGCCAATGCATATAATGCTAAATTCAGGGTGCCGACTTACACTATGAAAAGTGTCTGGACTTTGTTGCCGTATTATGGGGCGCTGGGGAGCCCCTGTGAAATATGAAACATACCAAATTGTACGGGTGCTAGAAGATAAGTTATTAATGAGAAAAGGGAAAACAAAAGGAGAGTAGAGGTAATATGTGGGGTTCTTAAGCTTGGGCCACGAACTGTTTCCATTATAATTGGGTTAATGCGTTAAAGCGCATTTATACAAATAATGCGATAAGCAACCAGCCATTTAACATGCCATGAACAGAGGCGAGCTACGTGTGGGTCCTGACAACAGGTAGAGTGGTCGTTGAATTGACCTCTGCATCTTCCCCTATACGTCTGTGCTTCTTGCCATCCTGTTATATTTATCCTTTGACAGGACCGATAATCAGGCCGTCAAAGAAGGCCTATGTAAAAGAAACCTGGAAAAGGGAAAAGAAAAATAGTGAAAGTATGTGAGGGAGTCCTGAATTAGGGGGTGTCCAGATAGCCGGACTATAACCTTTGGCCGACCTGTTGGACTATGAAGATACAAGATTGAAGACTTCGTCCCGTGTCCGGATGGGACTTTCCTTGGTGTGGAAGGTAAGCTTGGCAATACAGATATGTAGATCTTCTCCCATTGTAACCGACTCTGTGTAACCCTAGCCCTCTTCGGTGTCTATATAAACCGGAGGGTTTTAGTCCGTAGGACAACATACAATCATACCATAGGCTAGCTTCTAGGGTTTAGCCTCTCTGATCTCGTGGTAGATCTACTCTTGTACTACCCATATCATCAATATTAATCAAGAAGGAGTAGGGTTTTACCTCCATCGAGAGGGCCCGAACCTGGGTAAAAACATCGTGTCCCTTGTCTCCTGTTACCATCCACCTAGACGCACAGTTCGGGACCCCCTACCCGAGATCCACCGGTTTTGACACCGACATTGGTGCTTTCATTGAGAGTTCCTCTGTGTCGTCACCATCAGGCTTGATGGCTCCTTCGATCATCGTTGGCGATGCAGTCCAGGGTGAGACTTTTCTCCCCGGACAGATTTTTGTATTCGGCGGCTTTGCACTGCGGGCCAATTCGCTTGGCCATCTGGAGCAGGTTGAAAGCTACGCCCCTGGCCATCAGGTCAGATTTGGAAGCCTAAACTATACGGCCAATATCCGCGGAGACTTGATCTTCGACGGATTCGAGCCCTTGCCGAGTGCGCCGCACTGTCCCGATGGGCATGATTTAGCTCTGCCGCTAGACGATGTCCAGGAAGTTGCACCTGCGACTGCTCCGGCCTTCAATCCGGAGCCGACCGCGCCATCCGTGGACAGGTGGTTGGGCCCCGCCATGGAGACCTCAGCCTCAACGGCGATCGAGCCGGATACCCTTCATGAGGCCTGTGACTCCAGGTCGCCGGACTCCCCTCCGGACTCCGAGCTGTCTGCGCCCTTGCCGATCGAATCCGATTGGGCGCCGATCATGGAGTTTACCGCCACGGATATCTTTCAGCACTCACCCTTCGGGGACATACTGAATTCGCTAAGATCTCTCTCCCTATCAGGAGAGTCCTGGCCGGATTATGTCCAGCAAGGTTGGGATGCGGATGACGAAGAAATTCGGCGCCCACCCAGCACCCACTTTGTAGCTACTATCGATGATTTAACCGACATGCTCGACTTCGACTCCGAAGACATCGACGGTATGGACGACGATGCAGGAGACGACCAGGAACCAGCGCCTATAGGGCGTTGGAAAGCCACCTCGTCATCTGACATATATATGGTGGACACACCCAAAGAAGGCAATGGCGATGGAACGGTGGAGGATGACCCCTCCAAGAAGCAGCCTAAGCGCCTGTGTCAGCGGCGCCGCTCTAAGTCCCGCCAAAGCAAAAACGGCGATTCCGGCATAGGAGATAATAACACTCCGGACAGTGCCGAAGACAACCCCCTCCAGCAAGATTCACCACAGGAGGATGGAGAAGCCAGCCCTCCTGAGAGAGCGGCAGATAGAGAGGAAGAGGATGATAATCACATGCCTCCCTCCAAAGATGAGGCAAGCCTTGACGACGACGAATTTGTCGTGCCTGAGGATCCCGTCGAGCAAGAGCGCTTTAAGCGCAGGCTTATGGCCACGGCGAGCAGCCTCAATAAAAAGCAGCAGCAGCTTAGAGCTGATCAAGACTTGCTAGCCGACAGATGGACTGAAGTCCTTGCGGCCAAGGAATATGAACTCGAACGCCCCTCCAAGAGTTACCCAAGGCGCAGGTTGCTACCCTGATTAGAGGAGGAAGCATCTAAACCCACATCCCCAGCGACTGACCGGCCACCTCGCGGCCGCGACAGAGAGGCCTCTCGGCCCACAACTCAAGCCGCACCCCGGCGTAGCTCAAAAAACGCCAAGGCACGGGGAAACGCGTTAGACCTGCGAGATATATTGGAGGACAAAGCAAAGCAAACAAGATCGATCTACGGATTGCGTGGGCGCCCCATGACACGAGACGATAGTCGTCACGCCGGATACAGTAAAAGTAAATCCGGCCAGGCCGAACACAATAGACAAAGCTCATTCGAGCTACGTGGGGATATAGCCCAATACAGAGGCGCCACACACCCGCTATGCTTCACAGATGAAGTAATGGATCATCAAATCCCAGAGGGTTTCAAACCCGTGAATATTGAATCATACGATGGTACGATAGATCCAGCGGTATGGATTGAAGACTATCTCCTTCATATCCACATGGCCCGTGGCGACGATCTACACGCCATCAAATACCTCCCACTCAAGCTTAAAGGACCAGCTCGGCATTGGCTCAACAGCTTGCCAGCAGAATCCATTGGGTGTTGGGAAGACCTGGAAGCCGCATTCCTCGACAACTTCCAGGGCATCTATGTGCGACCACCAGACGCCGATGACCTGAGCCACATAATTCAGCAGCCAGAGGAATCGGCCAGACAGTTCTGGACACGGTTCCTAACCAAGAAAAATCAAATCATCGACTGTTCGGATGCAGAGGCCCTAGCGGCCTTCAAACATAACATCTGCGACGAATGGCTTGCCCGGCACCTTGGACAGGAAAAGCCGAAATCGATGGCAGCCCTGACGACACTCATGACCCGCTTTTGTGCGGGAGAAGACAGCTGGCTGGCTCGCAGCAATAATATGTCAAAGAGCCCTGGTAATTCGGATACCAAGGACAGCAATGGCAGGTCACGTCGCAACAAGCACAAGCGCCGCATTAACAGCGACAATACGGAGGACACGGCAGTTAATGCCGCATTCAGAGGCTCTAAGCCCGGTCGGCGGAAAAAATCCATTCAAAAGAAGCACCCCGGGCCCGTCCAGTTTGGACCGTATACTCGATCGCTCGTGTTAGATACATGGCACCCCCGACAAGCCAGCCAACCACATCAACAGGGATTGTTGGGTGTTCAAGCAGGCTGGCAAATTAAATGCCGAACAAAAAGACAAGGGGCTACATAGCGACGATGAGGAGGAACCCCGGCCGCCGAACAACAGAGGACAGAAGGGTTTCCCCCCACAAGTGCGGACGGTGAACATGATATGCGCAACTCACATCCCCAAGAGGGAGCGGAAGCGTGCGTTAAGGGACGTCTACGCGTTGGAGCCGGTCGCCCAAAGTTCAACCCCTGGTCCTCCTGTCCGATCACTTTTGATCGCAAGGACCACCCCACTAGTATCCGCCACGGCGGATTTGCCGCATTGGTCCTAGACCCAATCATTGACGGATTTCACCTCACTCGAGTCCTCATGGACGGCGGTAGCAGCCTAAACCTGCTTTACCAGGATACGGTGCGCAAAATGGGCATAGATCCCTCAAGGATTAAACCCACAAAAACAACCTTTAAAGGCGTCATCCCAGGCGTAGAGGCCCATTGCATGGGCTCAGTCACACTGGAAGTGGTCTTCGGATCCCCGGATAATTTCCGGAGTGAGGAATTAATCTTTGATATCGTCCCGTTCCGCAGTGGCTACCATGCACTGCTCGGGCGAACCGCATTTGCAAAATTCAATGCGGTGCCGCACTATGCGTACCTCAAGCTCAAGATGCCAGGACCTCGTGGGGTCATCACAGTCAATGGAAATACAGAGCGCTCGCTCCGAACAGAGGAGCACACTGCGGCCCTCACAGCAGAAGTGCAAAGCAGCCTATCAAGGCAATTCAACAGTCCGGCGATCAGACGTTCGGACACCGTCAAGCATGCCCGAAGTAATCTGCAACAGGACCGCCTGGCACGTTCTGAGCTCGCATAGCAATACGGCCCCTACCCCAGCCCCGTCCAAATGGCGGCACATGTGCCACGCGTACACAATTACGCATTAAAAATACCATGGGCACATGGGAGGGGCACGACTACGGCACGCCCCAAAGCGCGGCTCAACCGCACCACGGGCTTCGTATTTTGTTATTTTTTTCTTTTTTCTCTCTCTCTCTCTCTCTCTTCTAGGACTTTATTCTATGGAAACCCTGTCCGGCAATATAATCGTCGAACACTCGATGCAAGGACCAGGAGGGCCAGAAGCTACGTCACATCATGGAACTCTCAGGTGGTCTCTATAACGAGCAAAATACCTGTCTTAAATACCATTCCGCAACCCGCTCCTGGAGGGGGACATGTCAAATAGTCCAACCTTTTGCTTATCGCACTACTTGTATCGTTCCACTTCTAATGCACCTTTTTCGAATAAACAGTGCTTAGCTTCAGTCTATTATTGCATTCTCCATTCATTCCTTTTTATGTATATATGTTCATTCATGACATTTAGCATCCGTACACTTTGGTACGGCCAATACGCTAGGGGCTCTATCACCCCATAACACGGCGTGAGAAGTCCGAACACTATCACAAGTGCGGCACCCCGAACTTATAGCATTATATGAAGGAAATATGCCCTAGAGGCAATAATAAAGTTATTATTTATTTCCTTATATCATGATAAATGTTTATTATTCATGCTAGAATTGTATTAACCGGAAACATAATACATGTGTGACTACACAGACAAACTTAGTGTCACTAGTATGCCTCTACTTGACTAGCTCGTTAATCAAAGATGGTTATGTTTCCTAACCATGAACAAAGAGTTGTTATTTGATTAACGGGATCACATCATTAGGTGAATGATCTGATTGACATGACCCATTCCATTAGCTTAGCACCCGATCGTTTAGTATGTTGCTATTGCTTTCTTCATGACTTATACATGTTCCTATGACTATGAGATTATGCAACTCCCGTTTGCCGGAGGAACACTTTGTGTGCTACCAAACATCACAACGTAACTGGGTGATTATAAAGGAGCTCTACAGGTGTCTCCAAAGGTAGATATTGGGTTGGCGTATTTCGAGAATAGGATTTGTCACTCCGATTGTCGGAGAGGTATCTCTGGGCCCTCTCGGTAATGCACATCACATAAGGCTTGCAAGCATTGCAACTAATGAGTTAGTTGCGAGATGATGCATTACGGAACGAGTAAAGAGACTTGCCGGTAACGAGATTGAACTAGGTATTGGATACCGACGATCGAATCTCGGGCAAG
Organism: Triticum urartu; assembly: GCF_003073215.2. Lineage (NCBI taxonomy): Eukaryota > Viridiplantae > Streptophyta > Magnoliopsida > Poales > Poaceae > Triticum > Triticum urartu. Next base: position 580,125,310 of record NC_053022.1, on the reverse strand, counting down.
TAACATACCGATGACAAAGGGAACAACGTATGTTGTTATGCGGTCTGACCGATAAAGATCTTCGTAGAATATGTAGGAGTCAATATGGGCATCCAGGTCCCGCTGTTGGTTATTGATCGGAGATTTGTCTCAGTCATGTCTACATTGTTCTCGAACCGTAGGGTCTGCACGCTTAACGTTACGATGACAGTTATTATGAGTTTATGCATTTTGATGTACCGAAGTTAGTTCGGAGTCCCGGATGTGATCACGGACATGACGAGGAGTCTCGAAATGGTCGAGACATAAAGATTGATATATTGGACGGCTATATTCGGACACCGGAAGTGTTCCGGGTGATTTCGGATAAAACCGGAGTGCCGGAGGGGTTACCGGAACCCCCCGGGGAAGTAATGGGACTTATTGGGCCTGAGGGGAGAGAGAGGGCAACAGATCAAGAGGTGGCGCGCCCCCCCTCATGGGAAGTCCGAATTGGACTAGGAGGGGGGGCGCGGCCCCCCTTTCCCTCTCCCTCTCCCTCTCTTTCCTTCCCCCTCAAGTCTCCTAGTTGGACTAGGAAAGGGGAGTCCTACTCCCACTAGGAGGAGGACTCCCCCTCCCCTTGGTGCGCCCCATAGGGCCGGCCGGCCTCCCCCTTGCTCCTTTATATACGAGGGCAGGGGGGCACGCTAGGACACACAAGTTGATCCACGTGATCGTTCCTTAGCCATGTGCGGTGCCCCCTGCCACCATATTCCACCTCGATCATATCGTTGTAGTGCTTAGGTGAAGCCCTGCGTCGGTAGAACATCATCATCGTCACCACGCCGTTGTGCTGACGGAACTCATCCCCGAAGCTTTGCTGGATCGGAGCCCGAGGAGCATCATCGAGCTGTACGTGTGCTAAGAACTCGGAGGTGCCGGAGTAACGGTGCTTGGATCGGTCGGATCGGGAAGACGTACGACTACTTCCTCTACGTTGCGTCAACGCTTCCGTTGCAGTCTACGAGGGTACGTAGACAACACTCTCCCCTCTCGTTGCTGTGCATCACCATGATTTTGCGTGTGCGTAGGAAATTTTTTGAAATTACTGCGTTCCCCAACAGTGGCATCCGAGCCTAGGTTTTATGGTTTGATGTTATATGCACGAGTAGAACACAAGTGAGTTGTGGGCGATATAAGTCATACTGCCTACCAGCATGTCATACTTTGGTTCGGCCGTATTGTTGGATGAAGCGGCCCGGACCGACATTACGCGTACGCTTACGCGAGATCGGTTCTCCCAACGTGCTTTGCACAAAGGTGGCTTGCGGATGACTGTTTCTCCAACTTTAGTTGAACCAAGTGTGGCTACGCCCGGTCCTTGCGAAGGTTAAAACGGCATCAACTTGACAAACTATCGTTGTGGTTTTGATGCGTAGGTGAGATTGGTTCTTGCTTAAGCCCGTAGCAGCCACGTAAAACTTGCAACAACAAAGTAGAGGACGTCTAACTTGTTTTTGCAGGGCATGTTGTGATGTGATATGGTCAAGACATGATGCTAAATTTTATTGTATGAGATGATCATGTTTTGTAACCGAGTTATCGGCAACTGGCAGGAGCCATATGGTTGTCGCTTTATTGTATTCAATGCAATCGCGATGTAATGCTTTACTTTATCACTAAGCGGTAGCGATAGTCGTGGAAGCATGAGATTGGCGAGACGACAATGATGCTACGATGGAGATCAAGGTGTCGCGCCGGTGACGATGGTGATCATGACGGTGCTTCGGAGATGGAGATCACGGGCACAAGATGATGATGGCCATATCATATCACTTATATTGATTGGATGTGATGTTTATCTTTTATGCATCTTATCTTGCTTTGATTGACGGTAGCATTATAAGATGATCTCTCACTAATTATCAAGAAGTGTTCTCCCAGAGTATGCACCGTTGCGAAAGTTCTTCGTGCTGAGACACCACGTGATGATCGGGTGTGATAGGCTCTACGTTCAAATACAGCGGGTGCAAAACAGTTGCACACGCGGAATACACAGGTTATACTTGACGAGCCAAGCATATACAAATATGGCCTCGGAACACGGAGACCGAAAGGTCGAGCGTGAATCATATAGTAGATATGATCAACATAGCGATGTTCACCAATGAAACTACTCCATCTCACGTGATGATCGGACATGGTTTAGTTGATTTGGATCACGTGATCACTTAGAGGATTAGAGGGATGTCTATCTAAGTGGGAGTTCTTAAGTAATTTGATTAATTGAACTTAAATTTATCATGAACTTAGTACCTGATAGTATCTTGCTTGTTTATGTTTGATTGTAGATAGATAGCTCGTGTTGTTGTTCTGTTGAATTTTAATGCGTTCCTTGAGAAAGCAAAGTTGAAAGATGATGGTAGCAATTACACGGACTGGGTCCGTAACTTGAGGATTATCCTCATTGCTGCACAGAAGAATTACGTCCTGGAAGCACCGCTGGGTGCCAGGCCTGCTGCTGGAGCAACACCAGATGTTATGAACGTCTGGTAGAGCAAAGCTGATGACTACTCGATAGTTCAGTGTGCCATGCTTTACGGCTTAGAATCGGGACTTCAACGACGTTTTGAATGTCATGGAGCATATGAGATGTTCCAGGAGTTGAAGTTAATATTTCAAGCAAATGCCCGGATTGAGAGATATGAAGTCTCCAATAAGTTCTATAGCTGCAAGATGGAGGAGAATAGTTCTGTCAGTGAGCATATACTCAAAATGTCTGGGTATAATAATCACTTGATTCAATTGGGAGTTAATCTTCCAGATGATTGCGTCATTGACAGAATTCTCCAATCACTGCCACCAAGCTACAAGAGCTTCGGGATGAACTATAATATGCAAGGGATGAACAAGACTATTCCCGAGCTCTTCGCAATGCTGAAAGCTGCGGAGGTAGAAATCAAAAAGGAGCATCAAGTGTTGATGGTCAACAAGACCACTAGTTTCAAGAAAAAGGGCAAAGGGAAGAAGAAGGGGAACTTCAAGAAGAACGGCAAGCAAGTTGCTGCTCAAGAGAAGAAACCCAAGTCTGGACCTAAGCCTGAAACTGAGTGCTTCTACTGCAAGCAGACTGGTCACTGGAAGCGGAACTGCCCCAAGTATTTGACGGATAAGAAGGATGGCAAGGTGAACAAAGGTATATGTGATATACATGTTATTGATGTGTACCTTACTAGAGCTCGCAGTAGCACCTAGGTATTTGATACTGGTTCTGTTGCTAATATATGCAACTCAAAACAGGGACTACGGATTAAGCGAACACTGGCAAAGGACGAGGTGACGATGCGCGTAAGAAATGATTCCAAAGTCGATGTGATCGCGGTCGGCACGCTACCTCTACATCTACCTTCAGGATTAGTATTAGACCTAAATAATTGTTATTTGGTGCCAGCGTTGAGCATGAACATTATATCTGGATCTTGTTTAATGCGAGACGGTTATTCATTTAAATCAGAGAATAATGGTTGTTCTATTTATATGAGTAATATCTTTTATGGTCATGCACCTTTGAAGAGTGGTCTATTTTTGATAAATCTCGATAGTAGTAACACACATATTCATAATGTTGAAGCCAAAAGATGCAGAGTTGATAATGATAGTGCAACTTATTTGTGGCACTGCCGTTTAGGTCATATCGGTATAAAGCGCATGAAGAAACTCCATACTGATGGACTTTTGGAACCACTTGATTATGAATCACTTGGTACTTGCGAACCGTGCCTCATGGGCAAGATGACTAAAACACCGTTCTCCGGTACTATGGAGAGAGCAACAGATTTGTTGGAAATCATACATACAGATGTATGTGGTCCGATGAATATTGAGGCTCATGGCGGATATCGTTATTTTCTCACCTTCACACATGACTTAAGCAGATATGGGTATATCTACTTAATGAAACATAAGTCTGAAACATTTGAAAAGTTCAAAGAATTTCAGAGTGAAGTTGAAAATCATCGTAACAAGAAAATAAAGTTTCTACGATCTGATCGTGGAGGAGAATATTTGAGTTACGAGTTTGGTGTAGATATGAAACAATGCGGAATAGTTTCACAACTCACGCCACCCGGAACACCACAGCGCAATGGTGTGTCCGAACATCGTAATCGTACTTTACTAGATATGGTGCAATCTATGATGTCTCTTACTGATTTACCGCTATCGTTTTGGGGATACGCTCTAGAGACGGCCGCATTCACATTAAATAGGGCACCATCAAAATCCGTTGAGACGACGCCTTATGAACTGTGGTTTGGCAAGAAACCAAAGTTGTCACTTCTGAAAGTTTGGGGCTGCGATGCTTATGTGAAAAAGCTTCAACCTGATAAGCTCGAACCCAAATAGGAGAAATGTGTCTTCATAGGATATCCAAAGGAAACTATTGGATACACCTTCTATCACAGATCCGAAGGCAAGACTTTTGTTGCTAAATTCGGAAACTTTCTGGAGAAGGAGTTTCCTTCGAAAGAAGTGAGTGGGAGGAAAGTAGAACTTGACGAGGTAACTGTACCTGCTCCTTTATTGGAAAGTAGTACATCATAGAAAACTGTTTCTGCGACACCTACACCAATAAGTGAGGAAGTTAATGATAATGATCATGAAACTTCAGGACAAGATACTACTGAACCTCGTAGATCAACCAGAGTGAGATCCGTGCCAGAGTGGTACGGTAATCCAGTTCTGGAAGTCATGCTACTAGATCATGATGAACCTACGAACTATGAAGAAGCGATGGTGAGCCCATATTCCGCAAAATGGCTTGAAGCCATGAAATCTGAGATGGGATCCATGTATGAGAACAAAGTATGGACTTTGGTTGACTTGCCCGATGATCGGCAAGCAATTGAGTATAAATGGATCTTCAAGAAGAAGACTGACGCTGACAGTAATATTACTGTCTACAAAGCTCGACTTGTCGCAAAAGGTTTTCGACAAGTTCAAGGGGTTGACTACGATGAGACCTTCTCACCCGTAGCGATGCTTAAGTCTGTCTGAATCATGTTAGCAAGTGCCGCATTTTATGATTATGAAATTTGGCAGATGGATGTCAAAACTGCATTCCTGAATGGATTTCTGGAAGAAGAGTTGTATATGATGCAACCGGAAGGTTTTTTCGATCCAAAGGGAGCTAACAAAGTGTGCATGCTCCAGCGATCCATTTATGGACTGGTGCAAGCCTCTCGGAGTTGGAATAAACATTTTGATAGTGTGATCAAAGCATTTGGTTTTATACAGACTTTCGGAGAAGCCTGTATTTACAAGAAAGTGAGTGGGAGCTCTGTAGCATTTCTGATATTATATGTGGATGACATATTACTGATTGGAAATGATATAGAATTTCTGGATAGCATAAAGGGATACTTGAATAAGAGTTTTTCAATGAAAGACCTCGGTGAAGCTGCTTACATATTAGGCATAAAGATCTATAGAGATAGATCAAGACGCCTAATTGGACTTTCACAAAGCACATACCTTGACAAGATTTTGAAAAAATTCAAAATGGATCAAGCAAAGAAAGGGTTCTTGCCTGTGTTACAAGGTATGAAGTTGAGTCAGACTCAATGCCCGACCACTGCAGAAGATAGAGAGAAAATGAAAGATGTTCCCTATGCTTCAGCCATAGGCTCTATCATGTATGCAATGCTGTGTACCAAACCTGATGTGTGCCTTGCTATAAGCTTAGCAGGGATGTACCAAAGTAATCCAGGAGTGGATCACTGGACAACGGTCAAGAACATCCTGAAATACCTGAAAAGGACTAAGGATATGTTTCTCGTATATGGAGGTGACAAAGAGCTCATTGTAAACGGTTACGTTGATGCAAGCTTTGACACTGATCCGGATGATTCTAAATCGCAAACCGGATACGTGTTTACATTAAACGGTGGAGCTGTCAGTTGGTGCAGTTCTAAACAAAGCGTCGTAGTGGGATCTACATGTGAAGCAGAGTACATAGCTGCTTCGGAAGCAGCAAATGAAGGAGTCTGGATGAAGGAGTTCATATCCGATCTAGGTGTCATACCTAGTGCATCGGGTCCAATGAAAATCTTTTGTGACAATACTGGTGCAATTGCCTTGGCAAAGGAATCCAGATTTCACAAGAGAACCAAGCACATCAAGAGACGCTTCAATTCCATCCGGGATCTAGTCCAGGTGGGAGACATAGAGATTTGCAAGATACATACGGATCTGAATGTTGCAGACCCGTTGACTAAGCCTCTTCCACGAGCAAAACATGATCGGCACTGAAGCTCCATGGGTGTTTGAATCATTACTGTGTAATCTAGATTATTGACTCTAGTGCAAGTGGGAGACTGAAGGAAATATGCCCTAGAGGCAATAATAAAGTTATTATTTATTTCCTTATATATCATGATAATGTTTATTATTCATGCTAGAATTGTATTAACCGGAAACATAATACATGTGTGAATACATAGACAAACTTAGTGTCACTAGTATGCCTCTACTTGACTAGCTCGTTAATCAAAGATGGTTATGTTTCCTAACCATGAACAAAAATTTGTTATTTGATTAACAGGATCACATCATTAGGTGAAGTATCTGATTGACATGACCCATTCCATTAGCTTAGCACCCGATCGTTTAGTATGTTGCTATTGCTTTCTTCATGACTTATACATGTTCCTATGACTATGAGATTATGCAACTCCCGTTTGCCGGAGGAACACTTTGTGTGCTACCAAACGTCACAACGTAACTGGGTGATTATAAAGGAGCTCTACAGGTGTCTCCAAAGGTAGATGTTGGGTTGGCGTATTTCGAGAATAGGATTTGTCACTCCGATTGTCGGAGAGGTATCTCCGGGCCCTCTCGGTAATGCACATCACATAAGCCTTGCAAGCATTGCAACTAATGAGTTAGTTGCGAGATGATGTATTACGGAACGAGTAAAGAGACTTGCCGGTAACGAGATTGAACTAGGTATTGGATACCGACGATCGAATCTCGGGCAAGTAACATACCGATGACAAAGGGAACAACGTATGTTGTTATGCGGTCTGACCGTTAAAGATCTTCGTAGAATATGTAGGAGACAATATGGGCATCCAGGTCCCGATGTTGGTTATTGACCGGAGATTTGTCTCAGTCATGTCTACATTGTTCTCGAACCGTAGGGTCCGCACGCTTAACGTTACGATGACAGTTATTATGAGTTTATGCATTTTGATGTACCGAAGTTAGTTCGGAGTCCCGGATGTGATCACGGACATGACGAGGAGTCTCAAAATGGTCGAGACATAAAGATTGATATATTGGACGGCTATATTTGGACACCGGAAGTGTTCCGGGTGATTTCGGATAAAACCGGAGTGCCGGAGGGGTTACCGGAACCCCCCGGGGAAGTAATGGGCCTTATTGGGCCCGAGGGGAGAGAGAGGGCAGCATCCCAAGAGGTGGCGCGCCCCCCCTCATGGGGAGTCCGAATTGGACTAGGAGGGGGCGCCGCCCCCCTTTCCCTCTCCCTCTCCCTCTCTTTCCTTCCCCCTCAAGTCTCCTAGTTGGACTAGGAAAGGGGAGTCCTACTCCCACTAGGAGGAGGACTCCCCCTCCCCTTGGCGCGCCCCATAGGGCCGGCCGGCCTCCCCCTTGCTGCTTTATATACGGGGGCAGGGGGGCACCCTAGGACACACAAGTTGATCCACGTGATCATTCCTTAGCCGTGTGCGGTGCCCCCTGCCACCATATTCCACCTCGATCATATCGTTGTAGTGCTTAGGGGAAGCCCTGTGTCGATAGAACATCATCATCGTCACCACGCCGTTGTGCTGACGGAACTCATCCCCGAAGCTTTGCTGGATCGGAGCCCGGGGAGCGTCATCGAGCTGTACGTGTGCTAAGAACTCGGAGGTGCCGGAGTAACGGTGCTTGGATCGGTCGGATCGGGAAGACGAACGACTACTTCCTCTATGTTGCGTCAACGCTTCCGTTGCAGTCTACGAGGGTACGTAGACAACACTCTCCCCTCTCGTTGCTGTGCATCACCATGATTTTGCGTGTGCGTAGGAAATTTTTTGAAATTACTGCGTTCCCCAACATTATATGCATCAGCTCCGAATCATGTCTTTGGTCAATAGTTGGGTTTGCCCGGCTCCCATGTTTGGTTGCCTTACGTTCCGCTATATCGGCTAAGGTAGCACTGGGAGAACTACTGCGATTGTGCCCCGGTTCAGCTGGGCTAAACACCTCAGTAGAGAAAGCTAAAACTGACTATCATGATAAGGCGAGAGCTGGTCGTTGTTCGAGAGGTTTTCGAGTCCCTAAAGACTTATGCCGCTTAGGGCGAGGAGTCGGCTTTGTCCGGCCTAGGCGTGTATAGCGCCCCGAACTCGGTCTTCCGAACACTAGGGGCTTCGCCAAAATTTAAAATTATAGAATTCTCTAGCTAAGTGAGAGTGATAACGCATTATAGTCCGATTGCCTTGTTCGTTGTGCTGAGCACCTCCCTCGAAGTACCCAAGAATGGGAAAAATAGTGCTCATGTTTATCCCGAACACCCCAGCACTCGTGGCATGGGGGCAGAAGCCGACAACTCGCCATCTCTCAGATTTAATAAAACGGTCGCATGATACGTCTCCAATGTATCTATAATTTTTGATTGCTCCATGCTATATTATCTATTGTTTTGGACTATATTGGGCTTTATTTTCCACTTTTATATTACTATCGGGACTAACCTATTAACCGGAGGCCCAGCCCATATTTGCTGTTTTTTGCCTATTTCAGTGTTTCGGAGAAAAGGAATATCAAACGGAGTCAAAACAGAACGAAATTAATTGGAGAAGTTATTTTTGGAAGGAAAGCTACCGGATGGGCTTGGGCCCTAGGCCAGGGGAGTCCCGGGCTGCCCACGAGGGTGGGGGGCGCGCCCACCCCCTGGGGCGCGCCCCCCTACCTCATGGCCAGCCCGGAAGTCCACCGACGTCCTCCCTGCACCCCTATATACTCTCGTACCCTAAAACTTCCAGAACAGAGATTGGATCAGAAGTTCCGCCGCCGCAAGCCTCTGTAGCCACGAAAAACCAATCGGGGCCCTCACTCGGATGAAAAAGTTTTTTATATGAAAAATCATCTACTCGAAAAGTTACATCCGAATTTAACAGGGGGGAACCCCATTAAACATTTTCAAAATCCTCAAAAACCTAACAAAAAAAGTTACGGGGCTTTTAAGATCTGGGGAGGCAAAAAAATTCAAACTTACTAATGGCGCACCTGCCCATGGTGCGCCATTAGTATCTTCCTGCCTTCAAAATTCAAAATCAATCAAAAAAATAAAAAAAAGTTAGTAATGGTGCACCTGCCCATGGTACGCCATTAGTATCTTCCCGCCTTCAAAATTCAAAATCAATCAAAAAAATAAAAAAATTAGTAATGGCGCACCTGCCCGCGGTGCGCCATTACTATGCCATATATATGGCCGGGCGTGGTCCTCTCCTCCTTACCTCTTCATTCTTTCTCCTCCACTCCACCTCTCTTCCACTCCATGTCCTCCTTTCCTCCACTCCATCTTCCCTTCTCTCCTCCACCATACTACCCTCCTCCTCTCCGGCGACCTCCTCCTCCCTCCTCTCCGGTGAGCTCCTCCTCCCTCCTCTCCTCCCATCCCCTCATGGTTTCTCCTTCCTCCTCTCCTCTCCGATGCTCCAGTGAACTCCTCTCCGGCGACCTCCTCCTCCTCTCCGGCGATGTAGGCGAGCGCCTCTCCGGTGACCTCCTCCTCCTCCTCCTCTCCGGCAAAAGAACACGGCAAAATAACGTAAAAGATCCAAAAACAGGAACAAAATTTGAAATAAATCGTGCCAAAAAACGAGTAAAAAACGAGAAAAAAATGGGCAAAAAAATCATGATCCAGATCCAAATTCAAAATTCAAAAAAATAGCAATGGCGCACGGTGGGGGTTAGACGGTGCGCCACTACTATTTTCCCGCCTTCAAAATTCAAAAATACTAATGGCACACCAGTGGCCTATACTAATGGCTCACTAGTGGCCTATACTAATGGCGCACCGTGGGCCATACTAATTGCGCACCGTGGGCCATACTAATGGCGCACCAGCGGTGCGCCATTAGAATACCAGATTCTAATGGCGCCCACAGGTGCGCCATTAGAAAAAAATTCTAGTGGCGTGATGCTAATGGCGCACCGGTAGTGCGCCATTAGTAGGCAAAACCGGTGCGCCATTAGTAGGCCTTTTCCTAGTAGTGTAAGAGGGATTGTTGCGTATGGGAATAAAGAGGACTTGATGCTTTAATGCTACGGTTGGGTTTTACCTTAATGATCTTTAGTAGTTGCGGATGCTTGCTAGAGTTCCAATCATAAGCGCATATGATCCAAGTAGAGAAAGTATGTTAGCTTATGCCTCTCCCTCATATGAAATTGCAATAGTGATTACCGGTCTTGTTAACAATTGCCTAGGACAATTCCGCACACCGATCCACCATTATTCCACACTCGCTATTTATGATACTAAGTAATATATTCTAACTTTATGATTAATGGCACCTACTTTTATGTTTTAGCTCTCCGATACCATGCAAAGTTATCCTCTTCATACCCACAACGTAGTTTTATTTCTTGTTGCTAGTTGGAAGCAAACGTTCGGTGCACGTAGAGTCGTATCAGTGGCAGATAGGGCTTGAGAGAATATTGATCTTACCTTTAGCTCCTTGTGGGTTCGACACTCCATACTTATCACTTCCATCTTTGGAAAGTGCTATGATGATTCCTTGCACTTGGGGATTATCACCGCACAGAAGGTAATATTTTAAATTCAAATAAGCGTTGCATAGCGCATATGAAAAATGTTTTCAGCGTACAGGATCACAAATGCGAGTTCACTCAAAAATTACATCATTGGAACATTCATCCGCCATAAGGCGGGCACCCTTCAGGACACCCTCATAGTACATCTCGGGGGTGCGATGCTCCTTGCCCTGCGGTGGCCCGTCCTTCACCAGCTTCTCAGCGTCCATCTTGCCCCAGTGTACTTTAACACAGGCAAGCGCCCTGCGGGCGCCCTCGATGCAGACGGAGCGCTTGATGACTTCAAGCCACGGACAGGCATCCGCCAGCCGCCTCACCAGCCCAAAGCAACTCCCAGGCACGGCCTCTCCAGGCCACAGCCGGACTATAAGCCCCTTCACGGCCTGTTCGGCCACCTTGTGGAGCTCGACCATTTGCTTCAGCTGGTCGCTCAAGGGCACCGGGTGTCCAGCCTCAGCATACTGAGACCAGAACACCTTCTCCGTCGAGCTCCCCTCCTCGGCTCGGTAGTAGGTGGCGGCATCTGACACGCTGCGAGGCAAATCTGTGAACGCTCCTGGAGAGCTCCGGACTCGGGTAAGTAAGAAGTAATTCACTTTCACGTGCTTGCTTTGCATAATGAATGCCTTACCCGCCGCTATCTTCTTCATCGCCTCAATTTCCTGGAGGGCTTTTTGGGCTTCGGCCTTGGCAGACTTGGCGCTTTCGAGGGCTGCCGCGAGCTCGGACTCTCGCGTCTTTGAGTCAAGCTCCAAACTCTCGTGTTTTTTCACGAGAGCCTGGAGCTCTTCCTGCACCTCCTCCACCCGCGCCTCCTGTTTTCCTCACTCGGTGCACTCCGTGGCCGCTTTCTCTTCGGCCTCGACAGCGCTTGCTTCAGGGTCGCCACCTCGATCGTGGCCCCTACCATAGTCACGATGATCCTGTCATTTTTTCCAACCACATTTTTTTAATATATACTTACACAAGGTATTACTTGCCCTCTTTCTCCTCGAGCTGCTTCTTGCCAAGGCCGAGCTCTTTCTCGAACCGCTCGAGGCTCTGCTTCAACGCATCGACCTCCGCGGTCAGTGCGGCAGAGGTCAGCAGCATAGCCTGCATTCCCATATTGACATATTTATGTTAGACTCCTGCGTTTATTATTAGATCCTCTATTCGGCTTTCTTTGTGAACACCAAACAGAGCATCAGGGGATACTGTCTATGCGGTAATATTTTCATATATTTTTACATACCTCAAAGCCTGTTAGAAGGCTGGCACAGGCTTCAGTCAGCCCGCTTTTGGCGGACTGAACTTTTTGGATCACCGCACTCATAATAGTGCGGTGCTCCTCGTCGATGGAGGCACCGTTAAGCACCTCCAGCAAGTTATCCGGTGCCTCCGATTGGACGGAGGTCACCGGCACGGTAGGCTTGCCCTTCTTAGTAGGGGGCCGCCTGCCGGAGTCCAGAACCACTGAAGGTTCAGGTGCGGTGTTCGGCCCAGGGCCGGACTTGGAGCCCTTGGGAGCCTTGCTCCTTTTTTCCCGCAGTCCAGGAGGTCGCCTTGCGGTGCCTCTAGGACCACCTCCCCTTGGCTTGGAATCTTTTGGGACAACACCTTGGCGTTGTCCATAGGGTGAGGGGAGGAAGCGGTCGGAAGTGAAAAGCTATTCACATCCGACGGGTGCAAGGAACCACTCGACGATATGTCGACTTGGGCTCGGGGCGGACTACATGATTATATTCGGCGTTAGGAGAAGCTGTGTAATAAAGGAACGCTACGAGTTACTCTGGTGTCCGAATACTTACGACTTCGCCAGGGGCTTGGCCCTGGGCGGCCACTCCTCCTCGCTGTCGACGGCATTGGCGGAGTGGTCCGGAGGAAGGGTTCTTCCCTTCTTGGACCCTCCGGCCTCCCCAGTTGGGGCGGCCTTCCTTTTCTTTTCTCCCCCCCACTGGAGGGGGAGAAGCCTCTTGTTCCTCCTCCTCGTCTTCGTGGGAGGAGTGCACCTCGGAGTCATCGGACAATGACTCCGACACCACCTGGCGTAGGGAACTCTTTCGGGTTCCCATGGCCTTCTTCTTGGCCTTCTTCTCCGGCACCACGTATGGCGCCGGAACCAGCAACTCTGCCAAACGGGCGTCTACTGGGCCTTCGGGCAAAGGAGCCGGACAGTTGATCTGTCTGACCGTCTCCTGCCAGTCCTGTCAAAGGTACGGGAGCTCAGATCCCGCATAGAGTCAAACTATGAAACACAAGTACCCTGTAATAGGTGAAACAGCTTACCGCGCTGGCTTGGCGCTTCGCGCAGAATCCGCGATCCTCGGAAGCAGAAGGGGGAGCCTCGGCGCCCTTGAATAGCACCTTCCAGGCCTCCTCGTACGTTGTGTCGAAGAGCCTGTTCAAAGTCTGGTGCTGGGCCGGGTCGAACTCCCACAAATCGAAAGCCCGTCGTTGACACGGGAGGATCCGGCGGATGAGCATGACCTGGACTACGTTGACGAGTTTAGCTTCTTGCTCACCATGTTTTGGATACATGTTTGGAGTCCGGTCAGCTCTCGCGAACTACCCCAGGGCAGGCCCTTCTCTTTCTAGGAGGTGAGCCGCATGGGGATGCCAGATCGGAACTCGGGGGGCCACCACCCATTCAGGGTCGCGTGGCTCAGTGATGTAGAACCACCCCGATTGCCACCCCTTTATGGTCTCCACGAAGGAGCCCTCGAGCCATGTGATGTTGGGCATCTTGCCCACCATGGCGCCGCCGCACTCCGCCTGGCGGCCGCCCACTACCTTCGGCTTGACATTAAAAGTCTTCAACCATAAGCCGAAGTGGGGCTTGAAGCGGAGGAAGGCCTCGCACACGACGATAAACGCCGAGATGTTGAGGATGAAGTTCGGGGCCAGATCGTGGAAATCCAGGCTGTAGTAGAACATGAGCCCCCGGACGAATGGGTGGAGAGGGAAACCCAGTCCGCAGAGGAAATGGGTGAGGAACATCACCCTCTCATGGGGCCTGGGGGTGGGGATCAGCTGTCCCTCATCTAGGAGCCAGTGCGCGATGTCGTCGTACAAGTATCCGGCTCTCCTCAGCTTCTTGATGCGTCCCTCCGTGATGGAGGACACCATCCACCTGCCTCCCGCTCCGGACATGGTTGGAGAAGGTTGAGGTGGGAAATGCGGACTTGGGCGCTGGAGCTCGAGTGTGCGAAAATGGATGAGCAAAGAAGGAAGAAGGCGTGGTTGAAAAGGTGAATCCTTATCCCTTTATATGGGCAGACGAAACTATGCGTCCCCACCAGCCTGGTAAAACTCGCTTATCCCCCAAGCGCCGTAATCAATGGCGCGGTTGGGTTACCCACGCCCGTATTGATGAGAATCCCGTGATAAGGGGACACGATCTCTGCTTCGACAAGATGTGCCAAGGAAACCGCCTCGCGAGACGCGCTGAGGTGGGACAGTAAAAAATGATTCAAATAATGGCTTGGTCGTGGTGTGATGTCACGCCATAGAATACGTCAGCAGATTAGATTTGTGAAAATATTACTCTCTCTGTGGTGGTATGTGTAACTTGTTTTGCAGAGCCGGACACGATCCTCGTGTTCAAAATCTTCTACGGAGTATTCGGAGGAGGAACCCGCCTTACAATGCCGAAGACAATCTGCGTGCCGGACTCATCATCATTGAAGCCTGGTTCAGGGGCTACTGAGGGAGTCCTGGATTAGGGGTGTCCGGATAGCCGGACTATAACCTTTGGCCGGACTGTTGGACTATGAAGATACAAGATTGAAGACTTCGTCCCGTGTCCGGATGGGCTGAGGGAGTCCTGGATTAGGGGGTCTTCGGACAGATATCCTTTGGCCGGACTGTTGGACTATGAAGATACAAGATTGAAGACTTCGTCCCGTGTCCGGATGGGACTTTCCTTGGCATGGAAGGCAAGCTTGGCAATACGGATATGTAGATCTCCTCCCATTGTAACCGGATCTGTGTTCGTGGTAGATCTACTCTTGTACTACCCATATCATCAATATTAATCAAGCAGGAGTAGGGTTTTACCTCCATCGAGAGGGCCCGAACCTGGGTAAAAACATCGTGTCCCTTGTCTCCTGTTACCATCCGCCTAGACACACAGTTCGGGACCCCCTACCCGAGATCCACCGGTTTTGACACCGACAGTATGTGTGAGTCCGGGATCGGTCGAGCCGAACTGTGGATCACAAGCTAGTTGTGCCTCCGTCAATGCCCATGGGATTTCTAGTGCGTAACTATGCACGCGTGGTACGAATGCCACTACCTGATCGGGGCTGGGACGGAGGC
This sequence comes from Triticum urartu, assembly GCF_003073215.2. Lineage (NCBI taxonomy): Eukaryota > Viridiplantae > Streptophyta > Magnoliopsida > Poales > Poaceae > Triticum > Triticum urartu. Next base: position 580,110,205 of record NC_053022.1, on the reverse strand, counting down.
AAATTGCTAGTTGAGATCTTGATGCCTCCGTCGATGCCCATGGGATTTCTAGTGCGTAACTATGCACGCGTGGTACGAATGCCACTACCTGATCGGGGCTGGGACGGAGGCAAATTGCTAGTTGAGATCTTGATGAGCCGCGTTGTCCTGGTGCAGCGTAGTCTGGACCCTCTTTACGATGTCCAGGGGCTCGGCATCCGGATTACGGTTCTGCTTGAGAATGCTGCTCTATACTTCTGCTGCTAGGGCGGCGGTGTGCTCCTCTTTACGGAGGGAGCGTTCCGTGTTTCCGTTAACCGTTATGACGCCGCGTGGACTGGGCATCTTAAGCTTAAGATAAGCATAGTGCGGCACCGCATTGAACGAAGCAAATGCCGTCCGTCCGAGCAGTGCGTGATAACCACTGCGGAGTGGGATGATGTCGAAGATTAACTCCTCCTTCGGAAGTTGTCGGGGGATCCAAAGACAACCTCTAGTGTGATTGAACCCGTACAGCGAGCCTCTACACCTGGCATGACTCCTTTGAAGGCAGTCTTCGTTGGCTTGATCCTTGATGGATTAATGCCCATTTTGCGCATTGTGTCTTGATAGAGCAGATTAAGGCTGCTACCACCGTCCATGAGGACTCGCGTTAGGTGGAATCCATCAATGATTGGGTCCAGGACTAGTGCGGCTGATCCCCCATGCCGGATACTGGTCGGATGATCCCGACGATCAAAAGTGATCGGGCATGATGACCATGGGTTGAATTTTGGGGCGACTGGCTCTATCGCATAAACGCCCCTTAGTGCGCGTTTGCACTCCCTTTTTGGGGATGTGTGTAACGTATATCATGTTTACTATTTTCACTTGAGGGGGAAACTTCTTCCGTCCCCCTGTGTTCGGTTGCCGGGGATCCTCGTCGTCGCCCTCGCTTTGTGATCCCTTTTCCCTATTATCGGCGTTTAATTTCCTGGCCTATTTAAAAACCCAACAGTCTCTATTGGTATGATTGGCTGGCTTTTCTGGGGTGCCATATATCTGGCACGGGCGATCGAGTATGCGGTCCAGGCTGGATGGTCCCTGACTGTTCCTCTTGTATGGTTTCTTTCGCTGGTTGGACTTGGAGCCACTGAATCCGGCGTTGACCGTAGTGTCGTCGGTATTATCACCATTTCTTCGGCGTTTGTGTTTGTTATGTCGAAGCTTGCCGTTGTTGTTCTTAACCTCGGAGGGGCCTGCCTCGCTGGCTGTGTTTTTGCTGCGAGCCAACAAACTATCCTCACCCGCGCAAAAGCGGGTCATGAGTGTCGTGAGGGCTGCCATAGATTTTGGTTTTTCTTGGCCGAGGTGGCGGGCGAGCCATTCATCGCGGATGCTGTGTTTAAAGGCCGCTAGGGCTTCGGCATCCGCACAGTCGACGATCTGGTTCTTTTTAGTTAGGAACCTAGTCCAGAACTTCCTGGCGGACTCCCCAGGCTGTTGAACTATGTGGCTTAAGTCATCGACGTCTGGTGGCCGGACATATGTGCCTTGGAAGTTATCGAGGAAGGCCTCTTCCAAGTCCTCCCAGCTGCCAATAGAATTTTCAGGCGAGCTATTTAACCAGTGCCAAGCTAGTCCTTTAAGCTTTAGCGGGAGGTACTTGATAGTGTGGAGGTCATCTCCCCGGGCCATGTGGATGTGGAGGATAAAGTCCTCGATCCATACCACGGGATCAGTTGTCCCGTCGTATGATTCCATATTCATGGGTTTGAACCCTTCAGGGAATTCGTGATCCATTACTTCATCTGTGAAGCAAAGAGGGTGTGTGGCGCCCCTATATCTGGCCGCATTGCGCCGTAGCTCTGATGGAGTTCGTCTGCGGTTATTGGATCGGGTGTGACTAGGTTTGTCACGTCCGAATAGGTAGCCATCATCACATGTCGAGGGATGTCCTCGCGATCCATAAATCGATCGGGTATGTCCTGCTCTACTATCCAGGGTCTGCCGGAGGTCGTATGTATGACCCCGAGCCATTTCGCCTCTATTTTTACGAGGCGGTGGGGCAGGCTGTTCTTCGGCCTGAGTTGTCGTTCTATCCCGACCACGTGGTGGTTGGTCCACCGTGGTGTACCGACCGCATTACGCGAGGGCGGTATGGGCTCCGGCGCCTCTTCATCGAACTGGGGTAGCAGCCTTCGCTTCGGGTAACTCTTGGCTGGGCATCTGAGGCCGTATTCTTCGGCTGCCAGGACATCAGTCCATCTGTCGACGAGCAGATCTTGGTCAGCTTGAAGCTGCTGCTATTACTTTTTCAGGCTCCTTGCAGTGGCTATGTAACGCCCCAGATATAACCTTCCCAATTTGTACTCCAACTCTTGCCATTCCCGGCGTTAAGTTATATTTATTTCTCGGGTTCGGGTCTTTGTCTCCGTGTGTTGTTTTCGTTTTCATGCATCTCATATCATGTCATCATGCGCATTGCATTTGCATACGTGTTCATCTCATGCATTCGAGCATTTTCCCCGTTGTCCGTTTTGCATTCCGGCGCTTCGTTCTCCTCCGGTGGTCATTTCTAGCTTTCTTTCGTGTGTGGGGATTAAACATTTCCGGATTGGACCGAGACTTGCCAAGCGGCCTTGGTTTACTACCGGTAGACCGCCTGTCAAGTTTCGTATCATTTGGACTTCGTTTGATACTCCAACGGTTAACCGAGGGACCGAAAAGGCCTCGTGTGTGTTGCAGCCCAACACCCCTCCAATTTGGCCCAAAACCCACCAAACTTTGCTCCATCATCTAGAGCGTTCGATCACGAACGCGTGGCCGAAAACCGCACCTCATTTGGACTCTCCTACCTCCACTTATGCCTATAAATAGCCCCCTCCAAATTCAGATCTCTCCCTTCCCCCGAAACCCTAAAAAGACCTCCGTCGCCGCCGGACGTGTCCGCGCCCGGCCGGACAACGTCCGCCGCCACCGCCACCCACTCCCACTTCGCCACGTGTCACCGCCGGGTCTCCCCCACCGCCGGCCCGCTTGGCCCGGGGAGAGCCCCCGAGGCCCATCGCGCCACCTCGCCGCTCCTTCATCGCGCCCCGCCGCCTGGATCCTCCCCGCCGCCGTCTTGTTCGGCTCCGGCCGCCGCCGGCCACCGCAACCACCAGCGCGCGCCGCCGCCCGCAGTCCGGCGGCCGAGCCCGCCGCCGCCTCGCCGTGCGTGCGCCCCGGCCTCTCCTCCACCGCGCGCCAAGCCCCCCCCCCATGTCCGGCCTCCTCCTCTCCAAGCGCCGGCGACCTCAACTCCGGCGACGAACCTCGAAGTCCGTGCCCCGGCATGAACAGTGATTTGATCCCGATCCAGATCTGAGAAACCCTAACGGTTGACTTTTTCTCCCCCGAATCCTATTTTTCGAGCAAACTTTGACCTGCCATATCTCCGCATCCGTAGCTCCGATTTGGACATATAGTATATCAAAATGTTCGTCTCGACGAGTACATCATTTCATTCCAGTGCCTCATTTTCATTTGAGTTCATCTTGATGCCCGAAATGCTGCTAGAAGGAGGCTTCGTGAGTTAATTGTCAGATCTTCTAGTTCATCTTAGACTTTAGTCATTTTTGCCATGACTGTTGTGTGCATGATATGCCTATGAGTCCTTCATGTGTTTTGTTAAGCATCTTGTTATCTTTCGAGAGGTGCAACCCATGCATTTTTAGGATGTGTGTGGTGACTTGTGCAAGCTTGCAAAGTGAGGCACCCGGTAAATCTGTTTTCAGGGACTTAGTAGTTTTCACTAAGTCTGGGATTATTTAGTTCATGATTCCATATGTTCCTGCTGTTTCCTAGTGATCCGTGCCTCTTTTGAGGATGATCAGTAAAGGAGTTTTGTTAATCTTGTTATGCTCTATCCATCCATGTCTTTACTTGCAATTATGGAGCACCCTAGCTTGAGTCAATCGAGCTCTACTTTTGCTTCGTGGTGAATCTGGGCAGATCGTCAACTCGTTTGCGATTTTGCCGATGCTATTGTAGTTGATCCGTGCATGCTATGCCATTGTTATTGCCATGTCTAGCTAGCATTTTGTGCCTTCTTAGTGGATGTATGCTTTCCTTGCCATGACTTGCACCGTAGTGAGTGCATCGAGCTCGTTTACATGCCTTCGTGAGTTAAATTCCAGCATGTCTCAGTTTTCATTAAGTCTGAAAACTGATTGTGTTTTAGCTATGTTCGTGTGCTCGTTAGTATATTTTGTGAACCCTTTTGGCCCCAGGTCACTTTGGGTCTTTTGTTACGATTGTTGAGTAGCTCCATGCCATGTTCTTATTTATCATAATCAGGTCATGTATCATGTTGTTTTGCTGCTCCGAAGAGGGCTTCATGATCTGAAATTTCAGACAAGTGTTAATTTCACTAAGTCTGAAATCTGTTTTGCATTTGCGTTTTTGCCATGCTTGTTTGAATCTCATAATGGATGAATTGTCCGTAGCTCGGTGCTAGTATTTTGTTAAGCATCTTGAATGCTTCCCTGCCACGTATTTTGTTGTCATGTTTGGGTGCTGTAGCATGTTCATTTCGTTGCATTTAGATGCCTATTTGCTGTAAATCGCAGACCGGTGTCATTCTTAAATCGCTTGCCATTTCCAAGCCGTAACTCCGTTTCCGGTGATGTTTATATCGTTTTCAAGCGATTTCATCCCATCTTTCCAGTGGCACACTTGGTTTTCCAAGTTGAGGCCAGGTTCATGCATTTCCTGTCATATCTTGCATTTTGCATCCCGCATCGCATCCCGCATAGCATACCATCATTGCATCTTATTGTTTGAGCTTGCACTTGGTTGATTGTATCCTTGTTGCTTGTTTGTCTTGTTTGGGTAGAGCCGGGAGACTAGTTCGCTAATGAAGAGCCCGTTGAGTTTGCTTTTGAGGATCCAGTCAACTCTGACAGCTTTGCAGGCAAGATGATCATACCCTCGAAATCACTACTATCTTTGCTATGCTAGTTTGCTCGCTCTTGCTATGCCAATGCTACCATGCCTACCTTTTTCTTGTCAGCCTCCCAATTGCCATGTTGAACCTCTAACCCACCATGTCCTAGCAAACCGTTGATTGGCTATGTTACCGCTTTGCTCAGCCCCTCTTATAGCGTTGCTAGTTGCAGGTGAAGATTGGAGTCGTTCCTTGTTGGAACATTTACTTACTTGTTGGGATATCATTATATTGCTATGTTATCTTAATGCATCTATATACTTGGTAAAGGGTGGAAGGCTCGGCCTCTCGCCTAGTGTTTTGTTCCACTCTTGTCGCCCTAGTTTCCATCATATCGGTGTTATGTTCCCGGATTTTTGCGTCCCTCACACGGTTGGGCTATAATGGGAACCCCTTGATAGTTCGCCTTGATTAAAGCTTTTCCAGCAATGCCCAACATTGGTTTTACCATTTGCCACCTAGCCTCTTTTTCCCTTGGGTTTCCGGAGCCCGAGGGTCATCTTTATTTCAGCCCCCCCACGGGCCAGTGCTCCCCTGAGTGTTGGTCCGAACTAGAGCCCTGTGCAGCGCCCCCTCGGGGAAACTCGAGGTTTGGTTTTAGTTGTACGGATTGCTCATCTGAGTGTGCCCTGAGAACGAGATATGTGCAGCTCCTATCGGGATTTGTCGGCACATTCGGGCGGTGTTGCTGGTCTAGTTTTAACCTGTCGAAATGTCTTGTTGTACCGGGATACCGAGTCTGATCGGAACGTCTCGGGTGGAGGTCTATTCCTTCGTTGACCGTGAGAGCTTGTCATGGGCTAAGTTGGGACTCCCCTGCAGGGATTGAACTTTCGAAAGCCGTGCCCGCAGTTATGGGCATGGGAATTTGTTAATGTCCGGTTGTAGATAACTTAAACATAAACTTAATTAAAATGAATCAACCGTGTGTGTTACCGTGATGGCCCCTTCTCGGCGGAGTCCGAGAAGTGGACACGGTGTTGGAGTTATGCTTGCGCAGGTTGTTCCTCTAGATTCACGCTCGCGCTTTGCTTCCTCTTCTCGCTCTCTTTTACGTATAAGTTAGCCACATATATGCTAGTCGCTTGCTGCAGCTCCACATATATTTGCCTACCCTTCCTATAAGCTTAAATAGTCTTGATTGCGAGGGTGCGAGATTGCTGAGTCCCTGTGGCTCACAGATACTATAACTCCAGATGCAGGTCCAGGTGATTCCGCTCCAGGTGACGCATACGAGCTCAAGTGGGAGTTCGACGAGGACTCTCAGCGTTACTACGTGTCTTTTCCTGATGATCAGTAGTGGTGCCTAGTTGGGGTTCGATCGGGCCGTGTCGCATGTTGGGTTTTCTTCTATTTTAGGCGCCGTAGTCGGGCCATGAGTGTTTGGATGATGTATGTTATTTATGTACTTTGATGTGACGTGGCGAGTGTAAGCCAACTATGTATCTCCCCTTTTATTCTATATATTACATGGGACGTTGTGATGATTGCCTAACTTGCGACATTGCTTTCAATGCGGTTATGTCTCTAAGTCGTGCCTCGACACGTGGGAGCTATAGCCGCATCGAGGGCGTTACAAGTTGGTAATCAGAGCCTTCCCCGACCTTAGGAGCCCCATTGCTTGATCGTTTTTAGCAGCCGAGTTGTGTCTAGAAAAATGTTTTGAGTCATTTAGGAATTATATATCGGAGAGCTTAGGAATTCTTTTTACTTCCCAGTCTCCTCATCGCTCTGGTAAGGCATCCTGACGTAGAGTTTTGACTCTTCTCTTCTCAAATTTCACAAAAAAAAAATTAGGATCACGCGAGTATCTTGGAATCGTTCCGATGGCTTATGATGAGAACATTGTCTTGGTGCCTCCTGTCAGGGGTTTAGTGGAAGTGTCCCGGGGAGTTGAGCTCTGAGGTGTTGTCATCATAATTTTATCGCTGCAATTCTGGAATACTTGAGATATGTTCGCCGACATCGAAAATCTCTTTTATGCAGTTCGTTGGTGAGATAACCTCGACGCCACCCAGTACTGGGGCGGGAGTTTGGGAGTATCCCCATAACTTGTATAACGGATGCTTTTCGAAGGTTGAGGTAGATGGTTTCCGATGGTTTCTTGGTTATGTGTTGAAGGATGGATACAGCTGGATGTAGGAATTGCTAGTTTGGGTGAGATATTATGCTTCCCCTGTATCCCCAACACCTGATTGCATAACCGGAAAGTTTCGGGAGTTTCATAGGTGGGAATTCTCGTAGCTCTAGTTCTTCTTCCACGAATATTGGTTTGAGATTGGGATTTCTTACCGATTATTCGTTCTTGAGCCGTACCTTGTTGATTTAATTCTTCTACCTAATTCTGCGTGGCTTTGCAATTTAGGGATATGTGACCACTTCAAGAGAAATGCATTCGTTTATTTTGTTCGGATGTGAAGACTTTATGTTGCAATTTTCATTCCGTTGGTTTCAGCTTCATTTATCTGTCTACGTGCTAACGGTGGTCAACCTCTTCAGCATGGCTCCCGCTAAGTGCACCAGTCAGAACCAGAATCAAGATCCGCCACCACCTCCTCCTCCTCTGGAGGCATGGAAAGCTGTGATGGCCGCTACCAATGCAAACACACAGTTGATCATGCAAATTCTCCAAGAGCGCAATCAAGGCAGTCAAGGGAATCAAGGCAGCAATCAGAACCACTTTGCTACACTGAACCAGTTCCTTGCTAATGGTCCAAAGACGTTCAGCAATTGTGTTGAGGCTTCCGATGCTGACGATTGGCTTGTGGATCTGGGCAAGCATTTTGAATGCAGCAACGTCAGGCCTGAAGATTTCGTCAAGTTCGCTTCCTTCCAACTCAAAGATCAGGCTGCAGAATGGTTCCAGCAATACAAGGATTCCAGAGGTGGACGTATGATCACTTGGGATGATTTCCGTCAAGATTTCCGAGCTCATCACATCCCTCAAAGTGTGGTTGAAAGTAAGCGTCAGGAATTCCGCAATCTGAAGCAAGGCTCTTTGTCTGTCTATGACTACAACAAGTTGTTCCAGAAGCTCGCCCGCTTTGCCAAGCAGGACGTACCTGATGAGAAGAGCATGATATATCAGTTCAGGGGTGGTCTCAGAGAAGAAATTCAGCTCGCTCTTGTCCTCTTCGATCCGTTGAGATACGATGAGTTCTACAACATGGCATTGAAGCAAGAGGCTGCTCAGTTGAGGTGTGATGCTTCCAAGAAGCGAGTCAGAGATGCTACTCCTTCTTCCTCTACTCAAGTGGCCAAGCAGCAGAAGTATTGGCTTCCTCCTCCTCCGTTCCGTCAGCCGTATCAGCAGAAGAGCAAAGGTGGCAGTGGTTATTCCCACCCACCCAACCCTGGCTTTCAGAACAAGTCTTCGTCTCAACCTCCAAGATCGAGTGCTCCGTACCACCGTCCGCTTTCAGAGGTCACGTGCAACAAGTGCCAAGAAAAGGGTCACTACGCCAACAAGTGTACCAACCAGAGGCGTCTTCCTCCTCCTCCTCTGGTGAGATCGGCAAGTACAGCTGTGGTCAAGCATAACCCCAAGCATGCCAAGGTCAATATGGTGAATGCAGCTCAGGCAGAGGATTCATCAGATGTCATCATGGGTAACCTTCCTGTTAATGATATTCCTACAAAAGTACTTTTTGATACCGGTGCATCGCATTGTTTCATCTCGAGACCTTTTGCTTCCAAGCATGATTTTGTTACTCAAATGTTGCCGAGACCTTTGTCTATTGACTCTCCGGCCAGTCTGTTGACATCTCGAGTATGCGTTCCGGATGTTACTATCACTTTGGGCGACTACAAGTTTCTCTCTTCTCCGGTGGTTCTTGGTGACTCCGATATTGATCTTATTCTCGGAATGGATTGGCTTTCTAAGCACAAGGCTCAGCTTGATTGTGCAGCCAGGCAGATTCAATTGACTCATTCGTTTGAGGATGTAATTGTCTTTGCCGCTCGTGATGATACCATCCGCCTGTTTTCTCTCAATGAGAAGGGTGAACTGGATGCCATCTCGCAAATTCCAGTCATTTGCGAATATCAAGACGTCTTTCCAAAAGAGCTTCCAGGAATGCCTCCGCACCGGCCAGTTGAATTCGTTATTGATCTTGAGCCCGGCACGGAACCTATGTGCAAACGTCCTTACAAGCTCGGACCTGAAGAGTTGAAGGAGTTGAAGAAACAACTCGATGAGCAAGAGAGAATGGGTCTCATCTGGCCTAGTTCTTCTCCGTGGGGTTGTGGTGTTCTTTTTGTGAAGAAGAAGGATGGATAGGACCGACTTTGTGTTGATTACCATCCATTGAACAAGAAGACCATCAAGAACAAATACCCACTTCCCAACATCAATGAGCTGTTCGAACAACTCAAAGGTGCTCAAGTATTCTCCAAGCTTGATCTCCGCATGGGTTATCATCAGATTCGTATCCATGAGCAAGATATTCCCAAGACGGCTTTCAGGACAAGCTTTGGTTCATATGAATACACTGTCATGTCTTTTGTCCTCGTCAACGCTCCTCCGACGTTCTCTCGCATGATGAACTTCATCTTCAACGCCTACACCAATGTCGTCTCCTGTTCTGGTGTTGTTATCCCTGCTGCGACGGGATTTAGAGCGGTGTCGCTGACGCCGGCTCTTTGGTTGTGTTTTAGGAGGGTCCTCCTTTGTGGGGTTTTCCTTGTCATCGCCACTATTATTTTTCGGCGTATCTACCATGTAGACGTCGTATGAGGAAGTGGCCGTCCATCGTCCAGTGAACAGCGGGTTTTGGGCCTCCTCGTCTCCGGCATCGTCGTCCATACCGTCGATGTCTTCGGAGTCATAGTCAAGCTCGTCGGTTAAATCTTCGACAGTGGCTACGAAGTGGGTGGTGGGTGGGAAGCGAAATTCTCCTTCATCATCAGCCTCCAGTTTGAACCGGACATAATTCGGCTGTGAGTCCCCTGCCAAGGACAAGTTTTTTAGCGAGTTCAGCAGATCGCCTAAGGGCAAGTGCTGGAAGATGTCTGCGGCGCTGAACTCGAAAATCGATAAGCGATCAAGTTCGGCATCCGCGGACTCACGCGGTTCGGAACTTATACCCAGAGAAGAGTCTGGAGCTCCGGTGACACGAGTACTGTGTGAGGTTAAGTCCATGTGCGGCTCCATCGCCAGGGAATATGTGGCTTCCGTGGTGGGGTCGAGCCCCCGATCCTTGGATGCCGTAGTGTGCTCTGGATCTGAGGCCAGAGTGGTCACTGGTGCTATCTCCTGGATGCGGTCTGACGACAGATTTAAGTCATGTTCGTCAAGGTGACCGGGAGCGGTCGCCGCGGTCTCGAATCCGGCGAAGATCAAATCTTCACGGATGTCCGCAACATAGTTCAAACTCCCAAATCTGACCTGATGGCCAGGGGCTTAGCTATCGATCTTCTCGAGGTGGCCAAAGGAGTTGGCCCGCAGTGCGAAGCCGCCGAACACGAGAATCTGTCCGGGGAGGAAGGTTTCTCCTTGGACAGCGTCCCTATTGATGATTGAAGGGGCCATCGAACCTTTCGTCGACGGCATAGTGGAACTCTCAATGAAAGCACTAATGTCGGTGTCAAAACCGGTGGATCTCGGGTAGGGGGTCCCGAACAGGTCGATGGTAACAGGAGATAGGGGACACGATGTTTACCCAGGTTCGGGCCCTCTCTATGGAGGTAATACCCTACTTCCCGCTTGATTGATCTTGATGGATATGCGTATTACAAGAGTTGATCTACCACGAGATCGTAATGGCTAAACCCTAGAAGTCTAGCCTGTATGACTATGGTAATGAGTCTCTCCCTTTCCGGACTAAGTCCTCCGGTTTATATAGGCACCAGGAGGATCTAGGGTTACACAAGGTCGGTTATAAAGGAAAGGAATCTACATATTCGGTCGCCAAGCTTGCCTTCCACGCCAAGGAGAGTCCCATCCGGACACGGATGCAGTCTTCGGTGTTCGCATCTTCACAGCCCATCAGTCCGGCCCATGGCTAACAGGCCGGACGTCCGAGGACCCCTTAGTCCAGGACTCCCTCAGGGGCCGCCAACACACCTTTGGCAGCCACCTCCCTATGTCGACCTCACCAGCGACAATGATGAGTAGGACGGCAGCTCCTGAAGAGGGCGGCGGCCACCGGCGACGGGCCTATTTCTAGTTTCTTCATGTCTTTTATTATGTTTATGTATAATTAAGACATGTGTTGAACTTGGGTACTATGAATGTGTGGGCGTTCATGTTTATATTTATGTTTTTGTATTATTTCTAAGTTTATTTTGTTTTTTGGGCAAAAAATCGAAGTCCACAAAACCGAACGGTTTGGGACGAGGTGTGTCGGTTGGGCGCACCGATGGCCGCAAGTGGACGGGCTTGTCCATTTTCCTGCCTCAAACGAACGAACCGGACGCCCGTTTGGGGTCGTGTGTTGGAGTTGCCTTGAACCTGAGGAGAGTGGGGTGGTTAGAATTTGATCCGGAGAAGCGGATGGGACGAACCGACAACCCACATGCTATCACCGCCATCGTCGACTCTGTCCTCCCCCGTTGGCGCTACAGCGGACCATAGTGAAAAAACCAAGGAAGACGGGCTAGTATGCGTGTGCCCCACTCTTCCGTTGGTCCGATGAGGGCATCTCCAATGGCTGTAAGATAGTCGTTGGTAGACTTTGCCACATAGGATTTTTTGATAATGTGTCATACAATAAATGAGAGAACAGAGGAAGGTTGTATGTACATGAACCAACACCCCTTGCACAAGTTCCAATGTAGAACGAGAGAGCATCTTATTTATTATCCCACATTCTATTGGGCAAACTAGAGACAACCTATTGAAGTTGTTGTATATTAAGGTGTTGGTTAATAACATGGCATATTTTACCAACAAGCTAACATACAAATTGTTGGAGGTTCCCTGATGGGTGAAACTCGGTCGCCTACCCTGTAAGTCAGTTGGATATAATTGCCAACGAGGTAAAAAAGGAAAAAAGAAGGGCTCCTTCTCTGTCTTGTCTCTGGATTGTCCAATTGGATGCAATGTGACCATGAAAATGACAATAATTGTGCAATGTTTGTGCTACTCCAATGAGATTTTGGGCATTTGAGGAGAGGGGGTCGGCGGCCAATGAGATTGCACCTTTGTGCGGCTGCGATTTACTAGTAGTGCATTGCAAGAGAGGAATCCAAGATCAAGTTTTGGGTGAAAATGACAAAATTGACTCTTTTCACAAAGTTCGACATAAAATGAATCCATTTTGAAATAAATTTACAAAATGACCTTTTTGCATGACGTCCGGTCCCGAGGAGCCATGCTAGACAGCACAACGCCTTGTTCAACGACGTCATGGGATCACTGTTGACCCGCCACGTCGGACATGTCTCCGAGCATAACGCCACAAGACAAGGCGCCATGCTCTTCACTACTCTAATGTGCCAGCTTCTATATTTCCATAGTTTAGCTCGTCCTCAGCCTTAAACAAACGTGAACCAGAAAATGGGAGGTGTAAATAATGATTCATGCCTAGTAGTATATGGAAACTGGAACCGCATAAGGGCTGGTTGGTTCAGCACTGTACATGGCATTGATCATTCTAGAGTCTAGATACTACTTATGTCGAAGCATGCACACGAGGTGCGAGTTATGGGGAATGGCATGGCGCCCTGGCTTGGGGCGTGAGGCCAACTCCAACGCGTGATTTCATCCTGGCCAGCCGCACCCCTTCCATTCTTCTTCACTCTTACCCCTCGCCGTCCCCGCCGCGCGCTGCCATTGCAGCTGTGCAGCTCGGACGCGCGCTTGCCCAGCCCTCTTTCCCTCGACGCCCCCAAACTATCCAACCACGGCTATCGTGTTTTGCGCACCCGGCGACCGGATTTGGAGCGGATCCGGTCGAGCTTGAGCTCGGCCGGCCGTGGGAGGCCACGCCGTGCTGCAAGGCCGCATACAGGTACCGGCTCCTCCTCTAGCCGCTCGGATCTACAGCGTCAGTGGTCCGCCGGTAGATACATGAATGGCAGTCGGCCGGGCTCGATGCTGGTCCAAAATCTCGTCGGCGCACCGTTGCCACTCATTAAGTGCGAGGACCAGGGCCGGTCCTGGGGCAGGGCCCGGCCCCCCAAAAGTCAGGGGGGCCTTCCAGGTACATATACGTTTGTACGTACAGGCATGCAGGTCTTCGATTGAAAAAAATTGAAGCCAATCGCCTCGCTCAGCCTCTGATGTGCTAGAGATATGGTGGGCCTGGCCCATGTTTGCACGTCGTGGAGACCGGAGAGGAAAAAGAATCGTTCGATTCACTAATCACGGTTTCCTGTAACTTCGGATCGGTTATTCCTGCCCTTTTGGCTGTTCCGCCGTTCATGTTCGTCTAATCCTCTTTGACTCTGCCTCCTCGTGAACGACGAGACGACTGCGGCAGGTACGTCTCGTCGCGCCCTCTCCCTTCGCATGTTCTTCTTCCTTTCTTTTATTTCCAGTCCTGGTTTCCAACTTGTCGACGGATTGAACATGTTAACAGGGAATTGTTGTTAGGGCACTTGAATCATTGCGTGCTTGTAGCCACATTAGATTACGGAGAGAAGGTACTATACTATGCCCTAGCGGATTGTCATTACATCAGATAATCTTCTAGACTTAATCTACTATTTTAATTAGCTTTGTGCTAAATTTATAAGCTAGTTTGTTCTTTTTAAATTTCAGCAGGGTCACGAGTTTGGGTAGAAAGTATGCATCCAGAAGTGATAAAAGAAAAAGGAAGAAGGAGGCAAATGAGTAGATAGAAGAATTAAGAGGATCTCATTCTAAATATATTGTAAGAGCAATACAAGCACTCCAAGAAATCCCGACGAGTTGGTAATAGTTCTTGCGGGTGACCAAAACTAATTGCAATCAGGAAGATGATGGTCATACTTCAATAGATGGCAATGTTGACGTCAACATGCATTATAGCAATGTGAGTGTCCAAGTGATCATGAGCCCATATTTATTTCTATTGCATATTGGATTTTCTTTACTATGCATGTTACTGAAAGAAAGTTTTTCAAAGTTGAAATTGTTGAAGAACTACCTGAGATCTACAACGTCGCAAGAGAGGTTAAATGGCTTGACAACTTTATGCATTGAGAAAAAAATGCTTGATGAAATTGATAATGATACTATCATTAGTGATTTTGCATCTCATAATGTTGGGAGAATTTTTTTGAAGGTAATATGTAATACGTTATGTGATATGTACAATCATTTTGGACGCACTTAATTATTCTTTTTGACACAAATTATATCTTCATATGATGATTATCAATTAGACATTTATATTAAAGGCCCGAGGGGCCCCGAATTTTAGTTTCGCCCTGGGCCCCCAAATTCTCAGGACCGGCCTTGGCGAGGACTGCCCAACAAAGGTCTTGCGCTGCGTGTCTACAACGCCGGAACATCCCGGATGGGTGTTCTTCAAGTGCTCAATTGACGGGGTATGTGTTAATATAGCTTCGGTTGTGCTCTCGAATTTGACTAGTTGTGCTAACTTAAAACTTTATTGTGTAGAATGGATGCAAGTTTTGGTATTGGGAAGAAGAGTACATCGATATATTGATAGAACGCAATTTAGTAGATGTTCATGCACTTTTAGCTAGCATAGAAGCTAGAGATGAGACTAGTGCACTTATTGCAAAAATAGAGGCTAGACGTAAGACTAGATGTGAGGAAGTAACGTCTACTTCTCTACACTCGAAGAAGAAAGAAGCACGCAAGATCGAGCCTCCACGGATCAACAATGAATGCTTCGAGAAGGCACTAAACCAACTTACAGGAGCAGTTATGGAAGTTGGATATCTTCTAAAATGTATTATTGTGGTTTTTGTTTTCTTTGGTTTTACTTTTTTAGTCAAAATTTGATGATGTATTCCCATGTATCAAAAATCAATGATGAAAAAAAGATATGAGCTTGCAAAGAAAAATGTACGCGTACATGATGCAGCCGGGTGCGGACGCGCGTTGGGCGCACGGCCACCGCATCCCAGAAATTGCCCGAACACGACCTCATTGCCCTACCCAAACGGACCGAATTTGGACAAAACGGACATCCATTTGGGATCATGCGCTGGAGTTGGCCTCATGCTATTGAGCATGGCGCCGCTGCCAGGGCGTCATGCAACCAGGCATGTCCAACGTGGCGAGTCAAACGCCCTCGAACAAGGCGTCTTGTTGTCTAGTATGGCTCCCGGAATCCGGACGGTCCTGCAAAAGGGTCATTTTATGAAATTATTCTAAATCGGGTTCATTCTGTGCTAAATTTTGCGAAAAAGGCCAATTTTATTGTTTTTTCACAAGTTTTGGATCCATTGCTCTCTCTCCAGCAAGTATTTCGGGTCTGGGCCAATCCTCCACTAGCGTGCCAGTGAGCACTGTTTGATTGCACAGTGGTTAAAAAAGATGCTCTGGCATTTATTATCAGCACTGTAGCGTGGCATCGCATGGCGAGACCGAGCGTTGGCGGCCAAAAATTACTGTACTCTGTTTTTTTTCTCCTAAAAGTTTACTCTTCTGACCTTTGAGGCATTGTTTAGCACCATTTGTCCATATTTTGAAGGGGAAAAAAAGTCTGATCATTTTCCTATCCCATATTTCGTTTGTGTTCGATGTTTGGGTGCAACATATTTCTAAGGGAATAAATTGAAAGGTACGTACCACCACTGGTCCGCTCCCTCTTTCTGTCCGTTGGCCTCCAGCACTGGTCGCTGCGCATACATGTGCATGAAAAGTACTCCCGCGGATGAGAAGGAGAAAGAGCATCTTCTTCTTCTCTCTTTGAATTCGCCCGCGCATGAACGAGGAAAATGAACGAGCCGCGGAGGTGGCGGGAAACATTGCCGCCAAAACAGATTTTCCTTTTCTTTTAGGGGAAGTACCACATATTTATCCAACAAAACAACACACTACAGCAGTTTAAAACAAAAGTTCCCCGCAAAAAAAAAAGTTCAAGATAAAACCTATTACAAGGTGTACACACATGGTCACCCTAGAAGAAAACAGAGGGACACATGGCCTGGGGCTTTGCACAAAGGACCCCAAGGATTTTTTTTAACAATAAGACCCTTGAAGATCCTCGGGCCATTCAAACCGGTAGCATCGAGGGGCTCCACAGTCGCCGTGGCAACGCCGGACATGGACGAGAGCGGTTATCACTGAAGGAACTCCGCTGCACACCATGATACTCGCCAACTCCACCGCGCGACCTTATCCTGTCCGCCCCCGTTCGTTTGGGGTAAAAGGGACAAACGAGACGGCCCAGCGCGCGGTCGCAAACAGACTTTTGTCCGCTTTGTGTCCGCTTTTGACCCATCCCCTGCCCAAGTTTACGCCGGTTTTGGGATGAAACGGACAGCGCGCGGACGGACGGGACGCGCGCGCTTGTCCTCCCCTGACCCGCCTGTCGGTGGGAGAAACCAACCCCCCCCCCCCCCCCCCCCCCCCCGCCGCCCATTTGGCGCCATTTCCCCCAAACCCTCCCACGTCCCTCCCGCCGCCCCTCTCTCCCCCGTCCATGGCCGACGCCCCGCCAAGTTCCGGCAGCCTAGCCGTCGACCCGCCCGCAAAGGTGAAGAAGAAGGCGCCAAGGAAGCCGCGGTCGGAGTGCATGCCGGAGGAGATCGCCAAGTTGGACGCGAAATCGGCGAAGAGGAGGGAACGGAGAGCGGTCGTAAAGGTCAATGCCGCCGCGGCCAAGTTCGCCGCCCAGCGCGATGAGCTGGAGGCCGCGCGATGCAAGGCCGCGGCCAACGAGAAGGAGGACCTCGTCAACAAAGCGCACGCCATCCTTATGCTTGGCATGGGTCGTCCGGCCGGGTTCCCTGCAGCAGCCGTCGTCCCAACGAGCACAGGCTCGTCGGTCGCCCGGCCTACGCACTGCCAGTCGCCGACGTCGCGCACCGCGCCCATGTCGCCCGGCTTTTCTCCGCCAAGGCACAACGGCCAGACCCGTTTCTCGGGGTCGCCGGACGTGGGCTTGTTCACGCGTCCACACCGCGTCCCGCGACCGTCATCGACCTCAACGTCACGCCTGGGTCCAGCAGCGGTGGCCGGTCGTCCGTCGAGATGCAAAGAAAGCAGGCACGGGCACCATTCACGGGCACCATGCCGGCCCCCCGCGTCTTGTTTGATGGAATGCCAACCCCAACGCCAACGGTCGACGACCCCTTCTACAACCAGTACATGGAGGACGTGATCTTCGAGGGTGGGCATGGCCGTGCCTACGACCCCGAGGAGACCCAAAGTCAGGATGGCTGCGCCCAGTACGTCCCCGATGAAGAGGCCGACGACCATGCTGACTACGACCATGGTGACTCGTGGCATGAAGACGATGACATCTATGTCGAAGGTGATGATGAAGAATAAAAAGGCAATAACGTTGATATTAGTGGCGCACCATTGTTCATCGACGAGCTCACCCAAAGAGCGGAAGCACAAAAGAAGAGGAAGAGTATTCACACGGGTTCATATACACAAGATGAGAACAAGTTGATTTGCCAAGCTTGGATGGAGATTAGCCAAGATCCGAGGACCGGCGCGCAACGAAAGGGCATTGTTTTTTGGACGAGAATCCACAAAACATTCCATGAAAGGAAGATGTTTGAGCCCTACCAAATTACAAGCAACCGTGGCATCGGCTCGATTCAAAAGAGATGGTTGTTCATCCAACAAGAGTGCAACAAGTATTGCGCCGCATTTAAGAGCGTTGAAGCACGGCCCGTGAGTGGTCTCGGCATTGGGGACATGGTATGCACTCCTCTTCCTAGCCCTTTCCTTGCTATGGCCATGAGACTTCGGCTGTGTATATGTTTTCATGTTCACTTGTTGTTGATCATGTGGTGTAGGCATTTCAATCTTTGGAGGCATTCAAGGCCCGGCACAACGACAAGCCATTCACTCTTACGCATTGTTGGAAGATCATCAACAATTGCCCTAAGTTCAAGGACCAATACCGTGAATTTACAAAGGAAGAGAGGCAAGAAGACGGCCAAGTTCGTCGGAGGTGGAGATGGCGAGGCATTGAAGAGGCCGAGGGGCAAGACCAACTCCAAGGTTGACGACATACGTGATGCCTCATCCATGGCCTTGCATGAGACTTTGCATGGCATGATGTCCCAAAAGGATGTGAGGGACGAGAAGAAGCGACAAAGCAAGGACGAGCAAATGAAGCAATACCTAGACCTTCAAAGACAGAAGCTTGAGATGGAGGAGGCGGCCAAGCGGAGGAAGATCGACATGGAGGAGACGGCCCGGCAAAGGCAGCTCGACATGGAGGAGGCGGCCCGGCAAAGACAGCTCGACATCGAGGCCGACAATGTCAAGACCAGGCAGAGGCAGCTCGACATCGAAGCCACCAATGCCGCCACCAAAGCGAAGGAGGTGGCCCTTGCGATCATGAGCGTGGACTTGTCGAAGATGAGCGAGAAGACGAGGGCCTGGTTCGAGGCCAGGCAGAAGGAGATGCTCGACGTCGAAGGCCTGAACTAGGTCGTCCGATCGGCGTCAGCCGTTCTTTTTTGGAGGCTGGCATGGGTGTCGCCCGCCCGCTGGGCCGCTGGCAGTGTGCCGGCGAGAAAAACATTCATTCTGGAGGCCGGCTGTGTTGCTGGCCGCTGGCTGTGTTGCCGGCGAGGACAACTATTCATTTTGGAGGCTGGCTGTGTTGCCAGCCGCTGGCTGATGCCGGCGATGGACGTGTAAGCCGCTGGCTATGTTGCCGGCGTGATGAACCGGGGCCGCTGGCCTGAACTAGGGCTTGGCATTTGAAACGTTACTTTTAGTTTTTTAAATAGACTCGGACAGGATGGGGCAAATGGATGCGCCCGCGCGCTGAGCGCATGGCCACCGCATGCCAGGACACGCCCGGACACGACCCCAAATCCCTACTCAAATGGACAGAATCCGGACAAAACAGACGTACATTTGGCGTCGCACGGTGGAGTTGGCCTTATGAGTGGTTTGAACTATCATCCTCGAGCATGTTAGATCCTGACACCGCCGTCTTCATCTAATGAGGTAGGAGAAGAAAGACACCAACGTGAGCTACCATCTGCATCCCGCACTCTAGAACGGCAACACACTCAATTCTAACCAACGTCGTCGCCCGAAAGGGTGATGAACGCCGGCCCCCACAACGAAATATCTTCGAACCCAAAGGCCAATGTTGCCGATTGGAGCGTCACCGGGGCGGGGGAGAAGCAGAGCCATCTTAATAAGATCCGGTGCCGACCCCCGCAAAGAATGCACCGCCTCCAAGGAAGATTAGGCCTAACCTATCCTAACAATTCATCGGAGCAATATCGCTGAGGTTCCAACAAGGTTGTCAGAATCGCAATTCTGTTGTATGATTCTACGACTTTACGATTCAAATTAACTCCTATAATTCTACGATTTTAGTTCATTGAATATACCTTTTTACGATCCTGATACTTAAGATGCTACGATTTGCGATCCTAGCATCGGTGCTCCGATCCGATTCAAAATCACGATTCTGACAACCTAATCCGGGCCCCACCCGCCTCCGGAGCAACACACATAGGGGTCGAGGACCCGCACCCCCCCCTCCCCCCTCCCCCCGCCAAGACGAGTTGTGTAGCACCTCACGTTGCCCTCTTTTTTGTATTTTATTTTATCTTACTGTTATAGAAAAATCCAGTAAAAAGCAAAATATCTGCAAAACTGTGTGAGTTTTGCTAGATGATAACTCGTTCTTTGTCTAGTTACCTTTTGGTTGTTACAACTCTGTAACTATCAATTATATTTCTAGAGCCCTCTAAATATTTTCAACTACTTTTAAATTAATAAATAAGGCGATGAAATGAATTTCGCGGAGAAATATGCATGGCACATATTTTATTGTTTAGCCAAAGTGCTTATTTTGTATTTCTGAACATTTAATATATCCGAGTTTTGTTTTGTAGGTTTATATCGAGGATCACTTCGAAATAAGATAAATGTAAATAATGAATTTCATTTTAAAATTAATTGTTATGACATATTTAATTTGTATTCTTGGATTATTGAGAATATTTTAAGTTCAAATGTCTTTTTAAAATACCGAGTGCATCGTTCTCCCCCTACTATTCCCATGACCTAGCGAGTAGAGATGCCCGATTTAACGTCCCCCCCTCCCTCCCCCCCCCCCCCCCCCCCCCCCCCCCCCGACAGCAGAATGAGAGTTCCCTCTCTCTCCGTCCGTCACTCCAACGTTGCGAAGGGAACGATGTACCTCAGTGCCATCTTTGGGCCCACTCAAATTTTTTATAACATTACACTATTTTGTTTAATTAGAGAGCCCTTAGTCCACATAAGTAAAAAAATGGAAAGCAAATAAAAATTATAATGAAAATAGAGCAATTCAAGCCGTACGAGGAGCTCTATATATGTTAAGGTTTGTTAAAAGTAAAACTGAGCATATGCAGCTCGTTTCGAACCCAAAGCATGATGGCTCGGCCGAGGTCACGAGGCCCAATGGCTTGACGCAAAAATATGAATTAATTCCAAGTAGGATTTTTATGGAAATATAGGAATGATGATATATTTCCATATCCGAATAATGATTAAAACAATATTTTAAAATGTAAAAGTGCCATGTTTATTTATTTTAGATGGGGCCAGTTTGGGTTTATTTATTTTTCAGATGCCTAGATTTTTGTGGTGGGAATACATTGTTTTCATGTTGTTTTCATCAGTTTTCACAAAATGTTAGTTTCCGTATGATATTCTCCCTAGTTCAAATACTACTTGATTTGATTTTCCCGCAAATCTGCTCTCGAGTTGTCCATATGGTTAATGTGTCATTAAGGAACACCCTATAAAACTCGTGTGTTGGCCTCTAGCTGTCACTAACAATGACGACACATGTGAATGTCATTGCCCTTCTCGCAGGCATTGTTCTACTTCTACCCTCCATCTTCTCAAGATTCCCGAAGAAACCGCATATTTAGGTATCCCCTAGTTTGGATGACGTCATCGCCTTGGTGTCAAAATACCTTCTTGGAGGAGTGTTGTTTTTCGTGGTCGATCTCCAAGCATGTCCCTAGGCTATGGCCTTCTAAGGCTCCACCGCGCGATCCTATCCTATTTGCCCCCGTCCGTTTGGGGTAAAATGGACAAACGAAACGGCCCAGCGCGCGGGCGCAAACGGACTTTTGTTCGCTTTGTGTCCGCTTTCGACCCATCCGCGGCCCAGGTTTGCGCCGTTTTTGGGGTGAAACGGACACCACGCGGACGCGCGGGTCGTTTGCGCGTGTCCTCCCCTGGCCCGCCCGTCGGTGGCACAAGGCAGGCCTTTTTCTATCCGCCTCCCTCCCTCCCTCCGGCCGCACCCCCTCCACTCTTCCCCACTCTTTCCCTCGCCGCCGCCGCCGCTGCCATTGCAGCCGTGCAGTTCGGACGCGAGCTCGCCCAACCCCTTCCCCTCGGCGCCGCCGAGCTACCCAACCACGGCCATCTGGTTTGCGCACCCGCCGGCCTATTTTGGGGCGGATCCGGTCGGTCTTGAGCTCGGCCGGCTGTGGGAGGCCGGGTCGCGCCATGGACTGGCCGGGCACCTCGCCGGAAGGCCCTGGCAGGGCCGCAAGGCCACATGCAGGCAGTGGCTCCTCCTCTAGCCGCTCGGATCTGCACCGTCGGTGGTCCGCCGGCAGATACACGAATGGCGGCCGGCCGGGCTCGGTGCTTGCCCAAAAGCTCGCCGGCGCACCGTTGCCACTCATTAAGTGCGACCACTGCCCAAGGATGGTCGTGCGCAGCGTGTCTACAATGCCGGAACATCCTGGATGGGTGTTCATCAAGTGCTTAAACGATGGGGTATGCGCTTTTTTTTAGCTTCGGTTTGTGCTCTAGATTTGACTAGTTGTCCTAACTTCAAATTTTGTTGTGTAGAATGGATGCAAGTTTTGGTATTGGGAAGAAAAGTACATCGATATATTGATAGAGCGAAATTTGGTACATGTTCGTGCACTTTTAGCTAGCATAGAGGTTGTAAATGAGACAAATGCACTTGTTGCTAGATTAGAGGCTAGACACGAGACTAGGTGTGAGGAGGAAGCAACATCGACTTCTGGCTTGAAGAAGAAAGGAGGATGCCAGATCGAGCCTCCTCCTCCACAGATCAACAACGAGTGCATCGAGAAGGCCCTAACCCAACTCAAGGGAGCAGTTATGGAAGTTGGGTATCTTCTAAAATGTATTCTTGTGGTTCTTGTTTTCTTTGGTCTTGCTTTACTAGTCAAAATGTGATGATGTATTTTTCATGTACCAAAAATGAATGATGAAATAAAGTTAAGGACTTGCAAAGAAATAATACGCGGACAAGATGCGATCGGGATGCGTCCGCGTGCTGGGCACACGGCCACCGCATCCCAGGACAGGCCCGGACACGACCCCAAGTCCCTACCTAAACGGACAGAATCCGGACAAAACGGACGTCCGTTTAGGGTCGCGCGATGGAGTTGGCCTAACTTATTGTTGTGTAGTATTGAAGTCGTAATTATAGTGTCGACATTGACTCAACGATAGTGCCTTCTTAAACCCCATTGGTACAGAAAAATATAGGAATTTAGATTAGAGACTACAATATGCATAGCTAATAAAATACCAAAGAATTTTCACCACGCTTTGTAGAGGACAAACCTTTTTTACGGGACCAAATATATTAGATAGAACCATCCCTTGCAAGAATTTCCGTGCAAGAATAAGAAATTATAGGCAGTCCTCGAAGAAACCAACACTATATCCACCCTTACATCCACCGCCGACGCCTCATGAGCAAAGCTCGGTGCCGTCTATGGGCCTCTGTCTCAGTTGACCAACCTCGTTGAAACCCATGAGCTTAGAGAACATAGTGTTTCAAAAGTCGACGACAAGACAAGAAGACATCGGCGATAAATATCTAGAAAGATCGGCACTCTAAAGAAGCTGGCAATGAGGGGGACGGAAGATAATCTCAAATCCGGCCAGTAGAGGAAGGGGACACAAACCTCCAAAGTTTCCTGTCGGAGTCATGTCTAGCTGAAATTCACCGGACGGGGAAGAAACAACAGAACAGAAGCACGCTGAGACATCATCCTCTCCGTAGGGTGATGCTGATCACAAAGACAAAAACGAGTCCCAAGATGGCCTTAACTGCAGCTCCACACGCCCTTCGCTGATGACAAGCAGCATCGTCGGGACGAGGATAAAACGGGCAGCGTTGCCAACGATGACGCCATTGCCTCGTCACCGCCAGTCAGACACTTAGACAGTTAGACTTAATCCTGAGATGAAATTACGATGCATGGATACTAGGTTGTAAAGCTCCACACTTTAAGTATTATTTTGAGGTTACACTTTAAGTATTTCAGGTACATGGTAGCTCGATGTACAGCCGAAGAGGCGACGCGAGTGGGGCGCGAGACGGGGAGAGCCCGCGCGGTGGCAATGGCATGGTGTACCAGCTACGGTACACCGTACACGGCGAGCTGCTGCCGCCGAGTGGAAAAACTTGGGTCCGTGACACCCCTTGCCGGCGGCGTGAAGTACCGCCAGAGAAGGGGAAAATGTTGTTGGACAGATGGAGTTTTGAGTGTTTTCCATGCGTAGCACTGCACCATACTGCACTCCAGACAGCTAGCCGGGGTGGGGGAGGCCAGACGGCGCGTGCACACACAATCCCAGGCGCAGGCCCGCTTCGCTCCTGACCTATCATAGCACCACTGTTGCTAGCTTCGACTCCCATGGGCTGCTCCTCCCACGGCACGCCGCGGCGCTAGACGGGTCACCACTCACCACTAGCAATACGGCCTTGAGAGGGATTTGGAGTTGCACACACCGGTCTCTGAGAGTGAGTTGTGTAATTTGGTCCCGTCTTCGAGCTGATCACCATTCAGACATTTGTTACACAAATATTTTTTTGGGGGGGCGGGGGGGGGGGGGAATATTAACTTATTTTAGAATACACCATGAGGAATTATCAGTGATACAGAAGAAAAACCAAGATGATTGATACTACGCCTCACGGCACACCACGCTAAACCAAGAGGTTGGTAACCACACCCACCACGATGACAAGTGACATCGAAGAAAAGCCCAGATGATTGGAGTCGCAAGTCACATAAATTGAATTGCTTCGTCTTGTCATTATTTCATTGCTACTCGTGATTATTTATGCCACATTCTCATGATTATTTATGATTTTTTAGATGATCTTCGAACTTTATATCAACAACACAAAGAAAAAAACATTCGATTTTAGCCATTGTTGGATTGGATGAGGAAGAGAGAGAAGTTGTAGGAGAGAATGGCCGAGCCACCGTGCCAATGAATAATCGGCAAGCGATGGGAAATAAGTGGGAGAAGTGGAGGGCCGCACGTGGCGCTGCGGCGACAAAAATGTCCACCACATAGACAGGCATTTTCTCCACAAGGGAGGGGAACAAAGAGAAGATGCACAAACTCATTTTGGATGAGCAAAAAGAGAGGATGTATTAAGACCGGGAGACACATGTTGCGGATCTAAAGGGCGACAGCAAAGTTAGAGAAGAAAGAGTCGTGTGTCAAATGTGGGCTCGAGAAAGCCCGGACTTTTGGATCAACAAAGCGTTAGAAGGAGATGTTGCGGCTTGCTCAAGACACCAAAGATTTGAGGATAATGTTGGCGGGCGCAAATCTTTTGGATGCAGAAGGCAAGAAGTAGCTTGAGGGGAAGAAAAAGAAGATCGAGAGCTACAACCGCAACAACGGATGCGACATGGATGATGGCCGCGGGAGAACACGCGGCACAAAGTGATTCATCATGTTGGTCAGCCGTGATTCAGTTGTTCATTTGTGATGAATTTGTGCCGATAATTGATATGATCGATGTCTATGGATTTGCATGAATTTTTGGGTTTAGTTATGATGAGCGTGGCTGCTCGGCAGGACCTTTTATGAATATGACATTGTTAGAGGTTGCACTCGAGGGATTCAAGGGGTGTTTAAGGTGTCAGATTTGCCAAATTTGCTTGTAGATGCTCCAAGGCTAAGTCTAACCGATTATTAAAAGAAATAGAAGAGGGTCCGGCTGAGTAAACCTTAGTGAAGTATATTTATTACTTCATTAAGTTTTGGCTGGATATAACCATTGCCTAAATGTAACGAGTAATTTTTTTGATTTGCATTTCATTTTCGGCCATCGAAATATTTTCCATTGCTTATTTATTTAATTGAAGGACATTTTGAACCATAATTAGACACTTTAATTGATATCCAACTTTC
Organism: Triticum urartu; assembly: GCF_003073215.2. Classification (NCBI taxonomy): domain Eukaryota; kingdom Viridiplantae; phylum Streptophyta; class Magnoliopsida; order Poales; family Poaceae; genus Triticum; species Triticum urartu. The sequence goes on along the minus strand of NC_053022.1, from coordinate 580,084,988 downwards.
ATAATTGCTTCTACTAGTTGGATTAATATTTTCTCTATGTCCTCATTGTTGATTCTCTCTATTGGCTTCTCGAGCTTGCACACTGCTTTCTTCTTCGGTTCCAACGAATTCGATATTTCTTCTTCGGTACCCACCTGTGTCGATCCCTACCTTAGTCTTTTATTTCATTCGAAACATTTTAAAGTTTGCGATTGTGATTGTCATCCATTAGCTCGATAATGCAAAGTTATGAATAAAGGTGTTCTTGCACATCCTTTTCGCAACTTTCTTTTTCATATGAACATACTGACCCTCTTGCAGTAGGTTTTGAGGCATCGTCTAAAGAGAACCTTCTATTTACCAGACTCGTGGGATGCATCATAATGTTTGGACCCTCCGTAGCTGGTTTAGGTGTTGCATCATAAGATCCGTCGAACGAACTTGAGAGTTGCATCCGGGTACACCGGCCTCCATTGCAAAACGGCCAAAGGCTTGAGCTCAGACAAAACCATCTTCCCTCTCGTACTACATGGCTTCCATCAACTCACTCATTGGATGCAAAACAAAAAGGTAGGTCACGTTTGCTTGAAGTCCTTGGCTCCCTTTTCCGCTGGGCTTGGATGTCGGTGGTGAAGTGCTTGAGATCACAACGACACAAGTGGTTTCATCCCTGATGTTGTTGGTGGCTAGAGCGGTGGCCACGAAATAAGAAGGGTTGGGCGGATCCGAGGCCTTCTCCACGGGCTATCCTCTACATTGGACTATGGGATTCTACCGTTCCCAGATTTTTAGGTGAATCCTATGCTCGCCTTCTACTCTGAAGGACATCATGAGGGTGGACAGGGAGATGAGGCAGAGTGAGAAGTTGCATACTACAAATAGGTTTGGAGCTCATCTTTGATGGTGCTCGCAGCAGGGCAATGATGCCTGCGAGAGAGGTTGGCAACCAACATTCACTACCACATCATCGATTTCTCTAGCCAAAGAGTGGCCTTGTTCATCCCTCCTGCGCTGGACGTCAAACGGAAGACATACCAGGTTTTGATCGGAATCCAAGCCTTCCTTTACAGGTGAGTTTGGACGTTGGAGCTGAAGCGCTGGAGATCACGACAACCCGAGTGGTTTAGTCCTCAACGTTGTTGTGGTTGAATTCAATCATAATGTGTGCTTAACCCAACCGTGTTTTTATTTTTTATGTACATGGTCATCTTTGCAGAAGTTAGTAATTGTTATGTAATTTCTTTTCCTTGGGGTGTTGATATGAAATGTATTGCAATGTCTATATAATCTGTTCTAAGTGCTCCAAGACCCTCCTTTGCTCAAAAGAGAAGGTGATTTTTTTTAGAAAAGGAGGAAGACCCCCGGCCTCTGCATCTGGATGATGCATGCAACCATTTTATTAATTGTTCACACAAGACCTTACAAAGTAATACAATAGTAAGACTAAAACCACCATCTAGCCAACAACTGTCGCTACTCCTATTCAACTGATGAAGGGATGCTGATAGTCTGGGCCTAATACAAAAGAGAAGGCGATGAAATGAGAGATGCACATTTCATATTGTTACCTAGCTAGTTGAGCAATTCATTCTCGGATATAAGAAACACGCAAGGGGGATTTCTTTTTCTTTTCAAGTTAAAGTGCTTATTCAAATATTAGTTGATTTAATAAATAATAAGGTTAGAATTAGGTATCAAATTATATAATTATATATTTATCAAATGCTTAATCAAATTAGCTTCCAAAATATAAAATACTTTACATAATTATTTTTACGCGGAAAATTATTTTGCCAAATCGCAATTTATATTTTAAATTATTGGCATTTTATGTGGAAAGATACTAAGAATAACAATGTTTTTTTTTGGCCTGGTCCAATGATACCCATACGGGAATTTAGTATAACCCTTGAGTGAAAAATAGTTTGCAATGTGTTAATGCATGATCGGGCAAGCCAATATAAATCATTTACATATTGAAATGTGTCAAGTAAAAGCACCACACTTACAATGGAACAAAAACTCCACACGGGCCAAAAATTCCTTAAGAGAGACGGGTTTGGATGCTAACAACAGGGTAGATCGACCAGTGCTGTACATGGAACTAGAAGCAAACGTGCATCTTGCCGCGCTGTTTTCTTTGTAGCGTCTTGATTTGTTCCTTATTATTCTGTTGAGTTTGGATGGACCGAGTGATGCCGTATTAGCACACAAGAGGTTAGCGTGCTTTGTTGATGTTACAATGACATGTTTGTCTCACATGCTATGGTCCTGTCTGGCGGATTGAACAAGGTGGTCCGCAGAAGGCCGAATACCCGTTGACACTAGGGTTTCACATCGTACCCAAGCTCGATTCAACCAGGGAGCAACGAAATTTGACGGGTGTGGGTCGGGCTGGGGGTTAGAGCATCTCCAGCCGTTCGGCCCTCCAGGGGCTTGAGATAGCGCCGCCGGGGGGCGAACCAATGATAATTTTGACATGGGGTCGATCGGGTTTTCAGCCACCGCTCCCAGATCGTCCCAGATGCAGTTTTTTGAAACATAAAATCGACCAAACACGACACAATTTCGTCCAAACTAGGCGATTTCATTGATATTTCTATAAAAACTTAAAAACACAAACTAAAAACGACAACTACGCACACCCACCGCCGCCTCCCGCCTTCTACATGCCGAGGAGCCTGTAGAACCGGGCGTAGTCGCCGCCGTCGCGTCGTCGTCGCCGTCGTCATCGCCGTCATCGTCGCCGCCATGCTGGGTGCCGCCGTCGTCCTTACTGCACCCCTGACCAGCGTCGCCGGTGCGCGGGGGGTTGGACGGCCCGGGTGCTTCCTCGTCGTCGCTGTCGAGGATGACGACGCTGCCCTCCTCGCGTCCGCGGCGCCAAGCGGCGATCTCCTCGAAGGACTGGCGCTGGTGCTCCATCTGCTCGTGGACGTAGTCCGCCTTCACCCACTTGAGGGCGGTCTCGTCGGCGGCGGCCATGGCCTCGTGCTACTTCTTCACGGGGAGCAAGCTCGACTCGGTCTTCGGCCTGACGAGGCGGTAGGAAGAAGGAGAGGGGCTACTGCCCTCGTTGATGACGAGGGCGCCGCCACAGGTGCGGTGCCCAAGTGGCGTCTCCTGCGGCTCCGGCTTGACGGGGTGGAGCGCCGGCGAACAGGACGAAAGAGAGCCAGAGCCCGATGATGACGAGGTCGCTCTCTCCATTCGCCGCGGCGGCGAGAGAAGGAGGGGGGTGTCGGGTACTCCAGGTGCGGTGTGTTGCCAGCCTCGACGTGCTCGAGGACGGCCTCGAGGGTGCGGTCTGGAACGCCCCACCATTGGCGCCACCCCTGGGAGTTGAAGCGGCCCCGTGGCTCCACGCCGTTGGTGGCGGCGATCTGTTCCTTGTGGCGCCGCTCGAAATAAGCCGTCCACATCGTGTTACTGTCAGGGGCGTACCTCGGCTGGTTCCGCTGCGGCTCCAGTAGCGAAGACCGGATGCGCGCAATTTCGGCGCGCCGAGCAGCTCCATTGGGCGCGGGCGGCACCGGGACGCCGCCGGCCCTTAGCCTCCAGGTGCCTGGCACTGCATGTCCGGGGGCGCCGGGTTGTCGGCCTCGTAGAGGAGGCGCACCTCGTCCTCGTGCAGATGGCGGTGGCCAAAGTCGTTCACCGTCGCGCCGTCGCCTGGGAAGCGCTCGGCCATTGCTGTCGACAGGGGAGAGAGTGGGAGAGAGGGGCGTCGGCGGCGAGACGTGGATAGAAGGGCGTCGGTGGCGAGAGCTTGTGCGTTCACCCGCGAGGGAGTACGGATTGTATATCGTGTGCCGCATGGGGGGGGGGGGGGGGGGGGGGGGGGGACGCGCGTCGCCGCGCCTTCACTGCGCCTCCCGTGAGGAATCAATGAAAGGCTGACCGGTGGCAGCGTTGGCATTGATTCCCCTCGGGAAAATGAGGTGATGAGGAAGACGAGACGCGGCTGGTCGCTGACTCGGCGGGTCCGCTGTGCTTTCGCGCCAAAAACGCTTGCCCCGACGCCCCTGAGCGCCCCCAGCACGTCGTGTTCGGCCTGGGTCCGCCGGCGCCAAATTCGGCCCTAACCGGCGAAAATTGGGCTTCTAAGGGCGCAATTGGGCCAAATTTTCTACGCGGTTGACGAAAAAGGGCCTTGGGGGCATGTTGGGGGGCGGCTAGAGATGCTCTTATGCGGGGGTCCTTGGGGTTGTTCATATGGGAAGAGGGGGTACGGGGATGGGTGGGGGCGACGGCCAAGACAATGATGGGAGGAGGATATCCAGTGAGGCGGCGTGTGGCAATGCCAGTCAGATGCGAGGGTGAGGGGGTTGGGTTAGGTTGCAGGGAAGAAATAGGAAGAAGATGAACAATAAAAACGGTTGGAGGAAGGAGATATGGCAACTCATTCAAAATCCAATTGTCCGCGATTAAAAATTATAGATGCCAATTTTTTCCAGAGGTACCTGATAGATAGATAGTCTAACTCGAACGACCTGACCCGAGGCCGGTCAAAAATCCTGGGTCGGGCCAAGTTGGGCTCACATGGTGAGCAGAGCCTGCACACGAGCAGATCGAAATGCCTTAGGCGTGTACCCACTGCTTGCTCGGAGCGCCATCTGAACCAAACAACAGCAAGATGGCAACGCTCGTGGCTCCCCTCTCTTTGCCGCCGCTGTCGTCGCCGCTCAAGGGTTAGGGTTTCCGAGAGTTGGAAAACAGAACGAGATCGGCTATAAATACAGGTCAGCCAGGCCGTAAAAGGTTTCATTTGGGCAACGCCCGTCCCACGTCGACCCTGCCAGCGAACCTCGAGCCGAAAAGTCGTGAAGTGCACCAGATCCAAGCCTCTGGCATTGTCTCATCCATCTCCACCGTCGGTTGAGAAGCCCACATGATCGCACGGCCCGTAGTGCGTCGCAGGAATCACATGATCCGCGTGTTGTTCCCTTATTGGTGGCGTCCACCGTTTTATTTCCTTCTATTTTTTGCTTCAGATAATTAATTCTTTTAAGAACTCAAAAATAACAAAAACAAGATAATTAAAACATTGTCTGAGCGCTACTTTATATTAAATATGTTTACTTCTTATAGGTGAACATTTAAAAAAATTATTTTCACTAATAGAATCTTTAACTTGAATCACCATGTAGTTGTGTTTGCAATACAAAAATAATTAAATTAACTTTTATACCATTCACGTTACCAACATTACAATACACACAAGATGGTTTGTATTTTCATACAAAATACACAACATTTTCAACTTTAGTGTTTGACATTTTATCGAACCATGTTCCGTCAAGATCATTAGAAGGATGAAAGGATAAAAAAACAAATTTAATTATAATTTGTGCCACATAGTTGTTCTAAAGTATATTTATATGCATGTTTGTCTATCTAATTATCTTTTGTTTGCCGAGTGGAGGGGGTATCTAATTATGTTTCAATATAGTAACAAAGTGTTCTCGAGTATATGACCTTAACAAATATACTGAAATGGTTTGTAGAGTTTAATTGTTCATCTTAGTCAAAAGTAATGAAAATATTCTAGATTATACCAAGTGTCAACAAGTGACTTGTCTATGAATCTTCTTCACCATTCTCACTTTTTTGCAATGCATCTTTTCAACCCTTTGTGGTCAACTCTCTCATCAAGTTTATTTTTTGGAAAAGATCTTTACTCGATAACTTAAAAAGACAATACATATTGTTGCAAATATGCTCTAAAGGCAATAATTCACCTAAATTTTCAGTTGTATTAGTTGCTTCTCTTCTTGGCCTCTTCAAATAGTTCACTTGGCTTCCATTTTAAGTTCTATATAGTTTCCTTAACTTGCAGGTTGGATTTGGTCTGTGCGCCAATTGACATAACGGGTCATCTAGTTAAAGGAAGAATGCACTCTCGCTTAGCATTTAGGGGTCCAAAATCTTTAGAGTAGGCTAGCTAGCAATTTATAACTTTGATCAATATATAGGTCTTTCGACTCAATACAAATGGACAAGTTAGAGAAAGAAGTTAGTAGGCCAACTCCAGCGCATGACCCCAAATGGTCCACCCACGTTCGTTTGGGGGTAAACGGACAAAGCAGGCCTCCCAACGCTCGGCCGCAAACGGACCGTCATCCATGCTCTGTCCGCGACCCATTCCTGACATAAGTTTGTGGTGATTTTGCGGTCGAAAGGCCAAAGAGAGCGAGCTGCGAACGATGCCAGCTCCACTTTTTCGTCCTCTCCGGAGGTGCAGAGCAGAGCAGACCATGGTGCCGTGCAAGCTGTGAAGTGAATAGACATCACATGCCCGTATAGGTGCGTGCAAGTGGAAGAGAGACGAGAGAGGCCACGACAAACCAACGGTCACTTGCTTGCTTGCTTGGTACCTCAAGCTCCGCGTGTGCCAACGGTCAGAACGCGCCGCGCACGCGTTGATTTGCGCAATTTTTCCATCGACGAGATAGTTGCCCAGTCATACGACCCGTCTCGAATGGTCTTTTTTCTTTACATAAAATATACGCTTATATTCAAATCACGAGATTATAAAAAGTCTTTAACCCAATCCGTACAAGCACACCCAAACACACATGTAATGAACCAGAAAAAACATAGAGCATCATAACACACCCAGTAAAACTCGAATATTTCCACAGCTCCCTGTCAGCATTCGAAGACTCCTGCAACGCTGGAATCTGCTACCGCACCCAAGTAGGTCATCATCTTCAACCACAGCATAATCGCAGCCACGTCACTCCCTTTTTTCTTTGCTCTCGTGTCGAAAAGGCAAGGATACATTTATGCACCCGACACACCTGCACCAGCCTTCGTTATTTATGGCTTTGAGTACCGCTATATGTGTCCTTTTAAAATGAAAGAGAATTAGGATCTGGTTCCGACACCGTGGCCGGGCAAACCACCCAGGCAAAGCAAGACATCCATCCACAAGCAACATAAAGAAGAAGAAAGAATAACAACACAAAATCATATCGACGAGGAGGAAGAAGAATCTCCGTCTTCACACAACTACTACCCATTCGAGGACTAAACTGCCCGATGTTGGTCGACCTTCAAACACCATATCCCGCGACCTCGATGAGATCCGGGAATCCCCCACCCCGCTGACTTCTAAACGAAGGCAAGAGTCCCGCTTGACCATGAGCAAAGACCGGGCAAATTTATTCAGACGTGCCACCACCAAGCCGGCCTTGGTAGCGACTCCCTTAACCCTAACCCTACTAAGAACACACCAGACGCATAGATCCGAGGTTCCCCCTTTCTCCCGCCGCCGGAGTGGCCGACGAAGGAAGAGGAAACCAGCGGGGGCGTCGATGGCACGCAAAGGAACCCGCTGCCTCTTGTTCGCCTGGCTAACCCTAAACACTAGTAGCATTTTAACCTCCGGGGGCACTAAGTCTTTTTTTATGGATCTAAGGCACTAGGTCTTTCACGTACAATTCTGTGTGTGACGCATGGTTTTTGATGTAGTACTAGACTACAAGTGGCCGAGCCAGGTTTATTACAAAATGGGTATGCATATTTCAAGATTACTATTATCCTAACTAATTAGAATGAACTAACATATTCTAAGAGAGAGAGAGAGACAAGATTAAAGATGTACACCCAATTTTAAAAAGAAGAAGAAGTTGCACACCCATTTTGTACCGTGGCTCCATCCATCACTACTATAGTCTCTAAATATACTTATTAAGTTATTAAGCTTCCAAGTTGAAGCCCTGGGAGAGTTTGGGAATTTTCTTTCTTCAAATGAACCCCGTCTGTTGGGGAAAAATAATCATTCATGAATATATTAATAACACCGGATGCAACTGGCTAGAGGCCCAAGGGGGAGACGCCAACTGCCCCCGCAAAGACCGGAAAAGACGTCACAAGCAGAATAACAACCCAGTTGCGTCAATCCCTACCTTAGTCTTTTATTTCATTTGATACATTTTCAGTTTTTGCGTTCGTGATTATTGCCCATTAGCTCGGTCATGCAAAGTTAGGAATAAAGGTGTTTCGGCACATCCTTTTCGCAACTTTCTTTTTCATATGAACATACCGACCCTCCCGCGGTAGGTTTTGAGGCAACATCTAGAGAGATACTCCTATTTAGCCGATTTGTGGGTTGCACCATAATGTTTGGACCCTCCCGTAGCCGGTTTAGGTGTTGCATCCTAAGATCATTCAAAAAAACTCGGGGACTGCATCAAAGTACACCAGCTTCCGTTGAAAAAGGCCAAAGACTTTAGCTCGGATAAAACCGGCTTCCCTCTTGTAGTACATGGCTTCCATCAACTCACTCCCTCGATGCAATAGAAAAGGTAGGTCACGTCTACTCGAAGTCCTTGGCTTCCTTTTCCGGTGGGCTTGGATGTCGGACAGGCGAACTGCTTGAGATCACAACGACTCAAGTGGTTTCGTCATTGATGTTTTCACGTGTGTTTTCATGGTGGCTAGAACGGTGGCCACCAAATAGGAAGGGTTAGGTGGATCTGAGGCCTTCCCCATTGGCTATCCTCTATGTTGGGCTATGAGATTCTACCGTTCTTGGATTTATAGGTGAATCCTATGCGCACCCTGCTTTGAAGGAACCCGTGAGGGTGGAGAGGGAGATGAGGGGAGTGAGAAGTTGCATACAACAAATAAGTTTGGAGCTCATCCTCAATAGTGCTCGCGGTAGGGCAATGATGCCTGCAACAGAGATTGGCAACCAACATTCACTACCACATCATCAATTTCTCTAGCCAAAGAGCGGCCATGTTCATCCCTCCCACACCAGACGCCAACGGAAGGAAGATCGGGTTTTGGTCATAATCCATGGCTTCCTTTACGGGTGAGCTTGGACGTTGGAGGCGAAGCGCTGGAGATCACGACAACCCCAATGGTTTCGTTCTCGATGTTATCGTGGTTGAATTTGATCATGATGTGTGTTGAACCCAACTGTATTTTTTTTATGTATTGGTCCTTCTTTGCAGAAGTTAGTAACTCTAATGTAATTTCTTTTTGTTGGGGTCTTGATGTGAAATGTATTGCAATGTCTATATAATTTGTTAGTGCTCAAGACCCTCCTTTGCTCAAAAGATAAGGGGATGAAATGAGAGATGAACATTTCATTTTGTTACATAGCTAGTTGAGCAATTCATTCTCGGATATAAGAAACTTGCAAGGGGGATAGTTTTTCTTTTTGAGGCAAAGTGCTTATTCAAATTTTAGATGACTTAATAAAAATAAGTTTAGAATTAGGTATCGAATTATATAATTATATATTTATTAAATGCTTAATAAATTTAACTTTCAAAATAAAATACTTTACATTATTAATTTAGTGTGGAAAATTATTTTGCCAAATCCCAATTTATATTTTAAATTATTGGTTTTTAGTAACAATATTGAATTCATTTTATGTTTAAAATTACTAGGAATCTCAAAGGGTTTTTGCCCTGGTCCAATAGTACCCATACGGGAATTTAGTATGACCCTTAAGTGAAAAATAATTTGGAATATGTTAATGCATGATCGGACAAACAAAACTATAAATCATTTACATATTGAAATGTCTCAAGTGAAATCACTACACTTACAATGGAACAAAAACTCCACATGGGCCAGAAAAGCCTTAAGTGACGTGTTTGGATGTTCACAATCCAGAAAAAGAAAAAGAAAAACACAATAGGAGTAGTCCGGTCAGTGTTGAACATAGAACTAGAAGCAAACGTGCATTTGCCTTTGCCGTTTCCTTTGCAGCGTCTTGCTTTGTTCCTTGTTATTCTTTTGAGTTTTCATGGACCGAGTGATGCCGTATTACCATAAGAGGTTAGCGTACTTTGTTGATGTTACAATGACATGTTTGTCTAGCATGCTGTGGTTCTATCTCGCAGATTGAACAACGCGGTTCGCAAAAGGCCAAACACCCGTTGACACGCGGGGTTCACATCGTACCCAAGCACGATTCAACCAGGGAGCTCCCTTTTATAGAGTAGTTGTAGAGATGCTAGGATGTGATAGATAATCACATATCCCCAGAAATATAAGCCCTAGCTTGGCCAAGTGTGGCCCTGGTCTAATCCGGGAGAAGTCGTTGACACAAACTCAGGAAAGTATAGTTACCGCAACTTTAGAAGTCCTTGACAATGCTGTCACGTGAACCCTTGGCCAGTGAGAGAGGATGATGATTGCACTACGCATGGAGGTGGAAGGGGCAACAAGGTTAAGAAGGCGGAAGCGATGACAATTTTGTGGTAAAGATGAGGATACGCGGTGAATGTCACCATTGGATGTGGGGGGCAGGGGTGTGATTTCCGATTGGTTGTTGCCAAACATGATACCAAACTCGAATATATTTGATCGATGCATAACATTACTGCAACTAATCTTATTGTTGTCACAAAAGTATGTCAGATAGATATTAAAATTTGATAGACATAACTGCTGCAATTTTTTTAAAAAACTCTAACAAAGTATACTTTACAATAAACTAATCATATGCATAGAAAACTGTAGTGTGATTGTCACAAAGTTAAAAAATTTGGGTTTCTCTTCACCTTGCCACCTCGGTGAACATTTGTTAAAATCATTTTTTTCACTTCCACTTTCGTTTTTATTTCTAGTTCCTTCATGTCTGTATGTCTATTTTCTTTATTCATTTTGTTTCCATTTTTGCGAACTTCTTTCAAATTCATGAACATTTGTTTTTCGAAATCCTGAGCATTTTTTGAAATTGTGAACATTGTTTTTGTAATTGAGGACTTTTTTTGAAACTTGTGAACATTTTTATGAATTAACGAACATGTTTTGAAATTTACTAACATTTATTTGATATGACGAACATTTTTGAAATGCATGGACATTTTTTGATTCAATAATTTTTTTGAATCGATGAATCTTTTGAATTTTGGGATCAAAATTTGAAATTTGAGTACATTTTTTGAAAAATCATGAGTATTTATAACTATTCTCAAAGTAAAAATAACAAAAAAAATGAAAAATGAAAGAAGAAAATCGAAAACATAAAGCAGGAGCGCCCAGCCCCCACATGGGCTGGCCCAAAATGCGAGGGGGCCCATGGGGTAGGGGGTGCATGATCCTAGTACACGCCGCCGCCGCCTCCCGTCTCGTCTCGTGCGCCCCTGCACCGCCATGGAAGTCGCCGGCTCCGGCCACCGCAGCCGCGGATGGTACCCTTCCTTTCTCCCTGCCCACCCCCCTCCCACGAACCCCCGATTCCGAGTAATCGAGTAATTTCTTCTCTTGTTGCCGGTGCAGCCGCGAGGCGGAGGGACCTGACGCGGCGCCGCCGCAGCTCTGTCAACAAGTTCGCGCTCCCCCCCCCCCCCCCCCCCCCCCACCCCCCCCCCCCCCCCCCCCCCCCCGCCTTCCTGAAGGTACACCCGCCCGCCATGCAACCTGATCGATTCTGAATTAGCTTTAAACCAGTGTCTGCCCATGCAATTTAGGTTAAATTGTTCCCCACCTTGCTAAATTGGCAGCACGCCCAGTTCTTGCTAGGATTGATCGTCTGATTGGGCATTGCATAAACCGCATCCCCATTACCTATGTTCAACTGTGGTGCTTCCCTAAGATTGCCTTTTTCCTTCAGTCGCTCAGCTCCTATAACCGTTGGTATTGAATACACTGCAAAAGTTCGAGGGAAAACACAAGCACACCAGGTAACCCATCTAATACCTGGTTGAAATGTTCTTCATTTTCCATGCGTATGTCCAGCCTAGTCTTAAGTACCTCTTTTCATTCTTGGTGGCAAAGAAACTTAGCCTCCTCCTTATTTTCCCCAGGGAAGTGCCATCATTAGGTACATGCCTATTATGCTTACAAGTCGTGCCTGTGTTTTGAATGAAAGGAATAATGTAGTGCACTTGGTTGGGTAGTGATACGTCTCCGTCGTATCTACTTTTCCAAACACTTTTGCCCTTGTTTTGGACTCTAACTTGTATGATTTGAATGGAATTAACCCGGACTGACACTGTTTTCAGCAGAATTACCTTGGTATTGTTTTATGTGCAGAAAGCAAATATTCTCGGAAAGTCCTGAAACTCCAAGGAATACCTTAGAAAAAATAATAAAAAATCCTCGCCAAAGATGAAGACCAGGGGGCCCACACCCTGTCCACGAGGGTGGGGGGAGCGCCCCCCTACCTCGTGGGCCCCCTGGAAACCCTCCGACGCCAATTCCAACTCTATATATTCACTTTCGGAGAGAAAAAAATAAGAGAGAAGAAATCATCATGTTTTACGATACGGAGCCACCGCCAAGCCCTAAAACCTCTCGGGAGGGCTGATCTGGAGTCCGTTCGGGGCTCCGGAGAGGGGGATTCGTCGTCGTCGTCATCATCAACCATCCTCCATCACCAATTTCATGATGCTCACCGCCGTGCGTGAGTAATTCCATCGTTGGCTTACTGGACGGTGATGGGTTGGATGAGATTTATCATGTAATCAAGTTAGTTTTGTTAGGGTTTGATCCCTAGTATCCATTATGTTCTGAGATTGATGTTGCTATGACTTTGCTATGCTTAATGCTTGTCACTAGGGCCCGAGTGCCATGATTTCAGATCTGAACCTATTATGTTTTCATGAATATATGTGAGTTCTTGATCCTATCTTGCAAGTCTATAGTCACCTACTATGTGTTATGATCCGGCAACCCCGAAGTGACAATAATCGGGACCACTCCCGGTGATGACCTTAGTTTGAGGAGTTCATGTATTCACTATGTGCTAATGCTTTGTTCCGGTTCTCTATTAAAAGGAGGCCTTAATATCCCTTAGTTTCCAATAGGACCCCGCTGCCACGGGAGGGTAGGACAAAAGATGTCATGCAAGTTCTTTTCCATAAGCACGTATGACTATATACGGAATACATGACTACATTATATTGATGAATTGGAGCTAGTTCTGTGTCACCCTATGTTATGACTGTTACATGATGAACCACATCCGGCATAATTATCCATCACTAATCCGGTGCCTACGAGTTTTCCATATACTGGTTTACGCTTATTTACTTTCCCGGTGTTACTGTTGCAATCACTACAAAATACCAAAAACATTACTTTTACTGTCTTTACTTTTGCTGCCGTTACCACCACTATCATATTACTGTGCTACTAAACACTTTGCTGCAGATACTAAGTTTCCAGGTGTGGTTGAATTGACAACTCAGCTGCTAATACTTGAGAATATTCTTTGGCTCCCCTTGTGTCGAATCAATAAATTTGGGTTAAATACTCTACCCTCGAAAACTGTTGCGATCCCCTATACTTGTGGGTTATCAAGACCTTTTTCTGGCGCCGTTGCCAGGGAGCATAGCTCTATTCTTTGAGTCACTTGGATTTATATCTGCTGGACACTATGAAGAACTTGAAAGACGCTAAGACAACAATTTATCCCTCAACTACGAGGGGAGGTAAGGAACTGCCATCTAGCTCTGCACTTGATTCACCTTCTGTTATGAGTAAGCTAGCGACACCTAAACCTGCTTCTGCTATTCGTTCCGATATGTCGCATGTTATTGATGATGCCACTTCTACTATGCATGATACTTATGATGAAACTGCTTCTATGTCTGATATTATTGTGCCCCTTAGTGAATTTTTGAAGAACAAATTGCTAGGGCTAGAGAAAAAGAAATTGATGAAACTGAATACGATGATGATAGTGATGATGAAAATATGTCTGTTATTCCTGAAGGTTATCTTTTTCATAAAGATTCTTCTTTAGCTATTCTATCCTGCAAAGATAGATATGAGCTTCAAAGGTTATTGATTAAATGGAACAAAAAATCACTTAGAGACAAAATGACACCTGATCCTGCTTTTGCAACTTCACCTATATGTGTTCCTGATAAGGATTATGAATTCTCTGTTGATCCAGATATAATTACTTTGATTGAATCTGATCCTTTTATGGCTATGAATCTGAAACTGTTGTGGCACATCTTACTAAGTTAAATGATATAGCTGCCCTATTCACTAATGATGAGAGATCGCGTTACTTCTATATACTCAAAATATTTCCGTTCTCATTAAAGGGTGATGCTAAGATATGGTTTAATTCTCTTGATCTTGGTTGTGTGCGTAGTCCCCAAGATATGATTTATTACTTCTCTGCTAAATATTTCCCTGCTCATAAGAAACAAGCTGCTTTGAGGGAAATATACAATTTCGTGCAAATTAAAGAAGAGAGTCTCCCACAAGCTTGGGGGAGGCTTCTCAAGTTACTTAATGCTTTGCCTGATCATCCTCTTAAGAAACCTGAAATACTTGATATCTTTTATAATGGACTAACCGATGCTTCCAGAGATTACCTAGATAGTTCTGCTGGTTCTCTTTTCAGGGAAAGAACACCGGATGAAGCTGAAATTCTATTGAATAATATGTTGACAAATGAAAATAATTGGGCACCTCCTGAGCTAGCTCTTGCTCCAATTAATGATCCTATTCCTAAACACCAACTCCGAAGAAGAGAGGTGTTCTATTTCTCAGTCCCGAAGATATGCAAGAGGCAAAGAAATCTATGAAAGAAAACGGTATTAAAGCCAAAGATGTTAAGAATTTACCTCCTATTGAAGAAATACATGGTCTTAATATACCGCCTGTTGAAGAAATATACGATTTGAATCCTTTATTTATTGAAGAACCTCCCGATATCCCGACACAGGTAGTAAAGGTAAATTCTCTTTATAGATATGATAAAGCTGAAGTCCCTCCTACTAAAATTGCCAGTCCGTGCTTGGATGAGTTTGATGACTTTATGTTTAAGCAAGATGACTTCAATGCTTATTTTGGTAGACAATTAAAAGAGAATGCTTATAAGATTAGATGCTTGGGGGATTATATGGCTAATATTAAAGGTGAACTTAAACTTGTTAGCAAACATGATTCTATGGTTACCACTCAAGTAGAACAAGTACTTAAAGCTTAAAAGGAAGTGCTTGATGAAATGAATAGTAAGAAAAATGATTATGCTGTTAGAGTGGCTACTAGAACTGGTAGAATGACTCAGGAACCTTTGTATCCTGAAGGCCACCCTAAGAGAATCGAGCAAGATTCTCAAAGAAATAATGTTAATGTTCCTAGTTCTTCTAAAAAGAAGAAAAATAAAAATGATAGAACTGTGCAAACATCTAGTGAACCTATTGCTGAACCACCTGATAATCCAAATGATATATCTATGTCTGATGCTGAAACACAATCTGGTAATGAACATGAACCTAATGAAAATACTAATGATGATGTTCATGATGATACTCAACCTAGTAATGATAATGAAGTAGAAATCGAACCTGCTGTTGATCTTGATAACCCACAATCAAAGAATCAATGTTATGATAACAGAGTGTCACTAGTATGCCTCTACTTGACTAGCTCGTTAATCAAAGATGGTTATGTTTCCTAACCATGGACAAAGAGTTGTTATTTGATTAACGGGATCACATCATTAGTTGAATGATCTGATTGACATGACCCATTCCATTAGCTTAGCACCCGATCATTTAGTATGTTGCTATTGCTTTCTTCATGACTTACACATGTTCCTATGACTATGAGATTATGCAACTCCTATTTGCCGGAGGAACACTTTGTGTGCTACCAAACGTCACAACGTAACTGGGTGATTATAAAGGATCTCTACAGGTGTCTCCAAAGGTACATGTTGGGTTGGCGTATTTCGAGATTAGGATTTGTCACTCCGAATGTCGGAGAGGTATCTCTAGGCCCTCTCGGTAATGCACATCACTTAAGCCTTGCAAGCATTGCAACTAATGAGTTAGTTGCGGGATGATGTATTACAGAACGAGTAAAGAGACTTTCCGGTAACGAGATTGAACTAGGTATTGGATACCGACGATCGAATCTCGGGCAAGTAACATACCGATGACAAAGGGAGCAACGTATGTTGTTATGCGGTCTGACCGATAAAGATCTTCGTAGAATATGTAGGAGCCAATATGGGCATCCAGGTCCCGCTATTGGTTATTGACCGGAGACGTGTCTCGGTCATGTCTACATTGTTCTCGAACCCGTAGGGTCCGCATGCTTAAGGTTTCGATGACAGTTATATTATGAGTTTATATGTTTTGATGTACCGAAGGTTGTTCGGAGTCCCGGATGTGATCACGGACATGACGAGGAGTCTCGAAATGGTCGAGACATAAAGATTGATATATTGGAAGCCTATGTTTGGATATCGGAAATGTTCCGGGTGAAATCGGGATTTTACCGGAGTACCGGGAGGTTACCGGAACCCCCCGGGAGCTATATGGGCCTTAGTGGGCCTTAGTGGAAGAGAGGAGAGGTAACCAGAGATGGGCCGCGCTCCCCTCCCCTCCCTTGGTCCGAATAGGACAAGGAGAGGGGGCCGGCCCCCCTTCCTCTTCTTCCCCCTCCGCGAATCCTATTCCAACTAGGAAAGGGGGGGAGTCCTACTCCCAGAGGGAGTAGGACTCCTCCTGGCGCGCCTCTCCTGGCCGGCTGCAGCCCCCCTTTGAGCCTTTATATACGGAGGTAGAGGCACCCCCTAGAGACAGAAGTTGATCCACGTGATCATATTCCGTGTGCGGCGCCCCTTGCCACCATAGTCCTCGATAATATTGTAGCGGTGCTTAGGCGAAGCCCTGTGACAGTAGTACATTAAGATCGTCACCACGCTGTCGTGCTGACGGAACTCTTCCCCGACACTTTGCTGGATCGGAGTCCGGGGATCATCATCGAGCTGAACGTGTGCTAGAACTCGGAGGTGCCGTAGTTTCGGTGCTTGATCGGTCGGGCCGTGGAGACGTACGACTACATCAACCAAACGCTTCCGTTGTTGATCTACAAGGGTACGTAGATCACACTCTCCCCTCTCGTTGCTATGCATCACCATGATCTTGCGTGTGCGTAGGATTTTTTTTGAAATTACTACGTTCCCCAACAACCGGAAGCTGAAATTTGCACCATGCTTGCTAATTATACTTTTAAGGGTGGAATACCAAAGAAACTTGGAGACCCTGGAGTACCTACTATACCTTGCTCCATTAAAAGAAATTATATTAAAACTGCTTTATGTAATCTTGGAGCCGGTGTTAGTGTTATGCCTCTCTCTTTATATCGTAGACTTGACTTGAATAAGTTGACACCTACAGAAATATCTTTGCAAATGGCTGATAAATCAACTGCTATACCTTCAGTATTTGTGAGGACGTGCCTGTTGTGGTTGCAAACGTTACTATTTTAATGGACTTTGTTATTCTTGATATTCCCGAGGATGATAGTATGTATATTATTCTTGGAAGACCTTTTCTTAATACTGCAGGGGCTGTTATTGATTGCAACAAAGGCAATGTCACTTTTCATGTTAATGGTAATGAGCATACGGTACACTTTTCGAGGAAACAACCTCAAGTTCATAGTATCAACTCCATTGGAAAAATTCCATCGATTATAATTGGAGGTTTTGAATTTCCTCTTCCTACGGTCAAAAAGAAATATGATATACTTATTATAGGGGATGCACATATCCCCGTTGAGGTAACTTAGTGTTATTCGAAATTTCTCCGGTTTCATGATTATCGGAATGAGTTTGTTAGCAAGACTTGATCAACCTTGTTAGTGGATTCTTTTTGATAAGCATGAGATGGATGAAACTAGAAGCACAACCTTCTGTACCCTCTTTATATTTTTTGTTAATTAGTGAAATAAAGTAAAAATAGTATTGTTCTGTCTGTTCTCTGACTTTTCCATGCAATATAAAAATATCCCGAAAATAAAAGTCCTCAGAATGACATGCCAATTTAATATGATTTTTTCGGGAATATTTGAGGATTTACTGTGCAAAAACTAGCACGTGAGGAGCTGCCACCTGGCCACGAGGGTGGTGGGCGCCCCCCCCTACAGGGCGCGCCCCCTGCCTCGTGGGCCCACGGTGGCCCTCCTCCACTTATCTCAGCACCCATCTTCTTTCTCTGTCTCACACAAACCCGAAAAACCAACTCAAGCACGAGTTCCAGCCACTTTTGCTATGATTTTCGATCTCCTTGCTCAAAGCACCTCTCGCAAAACTGCTTGGGGAGATTGTTCCTTGGTATGTGACTCCTCCATTGGTACAATTAGTTTTTGTTCTAGTGCTCTATTCTTTGCAAATTTGTGCTGCATAGGTGAACATGTTCTTAAGCTTGCATGTCAAATTTATATGGTTCCAAGTAGTTCTAATGCTTGATATAGGCTCTAGGCACTTGTAGGAGTAGTTGCTATCAGTTTTATTGAAGTTGGTTCACTTTTGTTTGAAGTTACTAAAAATTTCAGAATTTTTCAGAGAAAAACAATATGCTTAGGAAGATGTTCCAAGGTGGTTCCTCTAAGAAGCAAGGACCCAGGATTGCTATGCGCGATGCTAACGAGGATCCACCAAGAGACGCTCCGGTACGGCCTTGTGAGTGGCCGTCGGAAAATTTTATGGACCGTGCGGGAATTAAAGAAGAATTCAAAGCATATTTGCGCAATGTCGGTATTGAGGAATTTGAGGCCAACAAATGCCCCCAGTATCATGATCTCACAAGCTCATTTGTGAGGAGGTTTGAGTATTCATCTTCGTGTAATTCTCCTTCAGTCATGTTTGATCTTTATGATAAATCTTATAGAATGGACTTAGAGGATTTCACTCTTGCTTGCAAACTTCCATCATGGGGTAGTATTAGGGATCCCCCTAAATCTGAAATTAGAAACTTTCTTGCTAGTATAACTGTAGGGGAATCTAGAGATATAACGCAAGCTACCATAGGGAGCATTCACTTTCCTGCTATACATTATTTTGCTCTCTTCATCGGTAGATGCATAAATGCTAAGGATGAAGCATGTCACATGTGTGTCCCTGACCTTAGCATTCTTAGGAGTGTTGTGTTAGGAGACCAATCTCATCATCTGGGAGCCATTGTAGCTCGTAGGTTGCATTATAATAGACATAATGGAGATTTCTTTGGAGGAATTTATGCAACCCGCTTAGCTCATTTTCTTGAGATAGACATCCATGAGGGTGATACGGAGTTGCCC
The DNA here is from genome assembly GCF_003073215.2 of Triticum urartu. Taxonomy (NCBI): domain Eukaryota; kingdom Viridiplantae; phylum Streptophyta; class Magnoliopsida; order Poales; family Poaceae; genus Triticum; species Triticum urartu. The sequence goes on along the minus strand of NC_053022.1, from coordinate 580,065,977 downwards.
ACTGCATATTTAGATTATGACTCCATGGCTTCACATCATTTTGTTGAGCGACCCGAATCACCTCTTTTATACCGTTTAATTTTTAACAAACGGCATGTTGTCCGTAATACTCTCCCTGCTCCTGCTCTTTTTGATTCACAGACAAAGGGAAGATATACTATTACTAGAGAGGAGGAAGATGAGTACGAGAGGAGAGCGGAGGCAGCCCAACTCCACGCTACAGCTCAGGAGGCAATAACTGTTGTATCGCAGTACGACCCCAGCTACACCTACGGGTATTCGCCAGGCTATCCTTGGCAATAGACCAACTTAGGCCAAAAGCCTAAGCTTGGGGGAGTACGTATTTCTCACCGACATTCCATTTATGTTCACACACACTCATTGCTAGGTGTTGGTGTTCATACTCTTTCATTGTAATATCCATGCTAGTTTATTTTCTTTTTCCTGCTTTCTTCTTGTGTGTTTGATAAACCTTAAGAAAACCAAAAAATTAGTAGTAGTAATTAAAAAGAAAACCCAAGAATATTTCCCGTTCTTCTTTTGCTTATTGGGAGCTTTCCCGTGTAAATAGTTTTATTTTCTTTTCTTTTCTTTGGGGGTCAGTAGGAGAAGACCATAATTAAATTGTTGTAGTGGCTCTTATATGCTTTAATGTTTATTTAACCAAGAGCCCATATTGCCTTATCTTCTCCTGTTTATTGAATGCTCGCAGATTCCAGCTTAGTCCAATGCACGCGCACTCTTATTATTATTCACATCGTTCGGTCGTGCAAGTGAAAGGCAATTATGATGACATATATGATGGACCGACTGAGATGAGAAAAGCTGGTATGAACTCGACCTCTTTTGTTTTTGTAAATATGATGAGCCCATCATTCCTAATTCAGCTTATTATGAATAAACATGTTTGCAATGATAATTAGAGATCATAGTTGCTTGTGCCATGCTTGATTAGCTATGAGTTATAATGGTTTACCTTGTGTGCCAACATGCTATTGAGATGATTATGATGTGGTATGATGGGGTGGTATCCTCCTTTGAATGATTTAAGTGACTTGACTTGGCACATGTCCACGCATGTAGTTGAAACAAATCAACATAGCCTTCATGATATTTATGTTCATGGTGGATTATATCCTACTCATGCTTGCATCCAATGTTTATTAATTTTAATGCATGTACATGGCTGTTGTCGCTCTCTAGTTGGTCGCTTCCCCAGTCTTTTGCTAGCCTTCACCTGTACTAAGCGGGAGTACTGCTTGTGCATCCAATCCCTTAAACCCCAAAGTTATTCCAGATGAGTCCATTATACCTACCTATATGCGGTATCTACCTGCCGTTCCAAGTAAATTTGTATGTGCCAAACTCTAAACCTTCAGATAAATATTCTGTTTTGTATGCTCGAATAGCTCATGTATCAACCAAGGCTGTCCTTATCTTCCGTGTTAGGCGGGTTATTCTTAAGAGGAGTGGACTTCGCTCCTCACTCACGAGAAAATGGCTGGTCACCGGGATGCCCAGTCCCATGTTTTATGCAAACTAAATCAAAATTAATTGCAAACAAAACTCCCCCTGGGACCTGATGTATGTTGGAGACACTCGTTGTTTCCAGCAAGTCATGGATTGATGCTTGTTGGTGGAGGGGGAATATAAACTTTACCATTCTATTTGGGAACCGCCTATAATTTGTTTAGCATGGAAGATATCGCCATCTCTTAGTTGCTGCGTTGACAATGAAAGTATACCGCTCAAAATGCAATTTATCTCTATTTCAAAACCGAGCTCTGGCACCTCTACAAATCCTTGCTTCCCTCTGCGAAGGGCCTATCCATTTACTTTTATGTTGAGTCATCACCCTCTTATTAAAAAAGCACTAGCCGGAGAGCACAGCTGTCATTTGCATTCATCATTGTTAATTTATATTGGGTATGACTATGATTGGATCTCTTTTACCATGAATTACAATGTCTAGTCAATCCTTGATCTTTAAAGGTGCTCTGCATTTATGTTTTGCGGTCTCAGAAAGGGCTAGCGAGATACCATCTTGTTATATTATATTATGATTGTTTTGAGAAAGTGTTGTCATCCGAGATTTATTATTATGGCTTGCTAGTTGATTATGCTATTGATATGAGTAATTATGAGACCTAAGAATTATTGTAAATGTGGTTAGCCATGATATATGCTGAAAACTTGAATGCTGGCTTGACATGGTTACAACAACAAGAGCAAACAGAGTTTGTAAAAGTTTTTCTTTCTTTCTTTCAGTTTGTCAACTGAATTGCTTGAGGACAAGCAAGGGTTTAAGCTTGGGGGAGTTGATACGTCTCCGTCGTATCTACTTTTCCAAACACTTTTGCCCTTGTTTTGGACTCTAACTTGTATGATTTGAATGGAACTAACCCGGACTGACACTGTTTTCAGTAGAATTACCTTGGTGTTGTTTTATGTGCAGAAAGCATATATTCTCGGAAAGTCCTGAAACTCCACGGAATACCTTAGAAAAAATAATAAAAAATCCTCGCCAAAGATGAAGATTAGGGGGGCCACACCCTGTCCACGAGGGTGGGGGGCGCGCCCCCCTACCTCGTGCCCCCCTGGAAACCCTCCGACGCCAATTCCAACTCTATATATTCACTTTCGGAGAGAAAACAAATAAGAGAGAAGAAATCATTGCGTTTTACGATACGGAGCCGCCGCCAAGCCCTAAAACCTCTCGGGAGGGCTGATCTGGAGTCCGTTCGGGGCTCCGGAGAGGGGGATTCGTCGCCGTCGTCATCATCAACCATCCTCCACCACCAATTTCATGATGCTCACCGCCGTGCGTGAGTAATTCCATCGTAGGCTTGCTGGACGGTGATGGGTTGGATGAGATTTATCATGTAATCAAGTTAGTTTTGTTAGGGTTTGATCCCTAGTATCCATTATGGTCTGAGATTGATGTTGCTATGACTTTGCTATGCTTAATGCTTGTCACTAGGTCCCGAGTGCCATGATTTCAGATCTGAACCTATTATGTTTTCATGAATATATGTGAGTTCTTGATCCTATCTTGCAAGTCTATAGTCACCTACTATGTGTTATGATCCGGCAACCCCGAAGTGACAATAATCGGGACCACTCCCGGTGATGACCTTAGTTTGAGGAGTTCATGTATTCACTATGTGCTAATGCTTTGTTCCGGTTCTCTATTAAAAGGAGGCCTTAATATCCCTTAGTTTCCAATAGGACCCCGCTGCCACGGGAGGGTAGGACAAAAGATGTCATGCAAGTTCTTTTCCATAAGCACGTATGACTATATACGGAATACATGACTACATTACATTGATGAATTGGAGCTAGTTTTGTGTCACCCTACGTTATGACTGTTACATGATGAACCGCATCCGGCATAATTATCCATCAATAATCCGGTGCGTATGAGTTTTCCATATACTGGTTTACGCTTATTTACTTTCCCGCTGTTACTGTTGCAATCACTACAAAATATCAAAAACATTACTTTTACTGTCTTTACTTTTGCTGCCGTTACCACCACTATCATATTACTGTGCTACTAAACACTTTGCTGCAGATACTAAGTTTCCAGGTGTGGTTGAATTGACAACTCAGCTGCTAATACTTGAGAATATTCTTTGCCTCCCCTTGTGTCGAATCAATACATTTGGGTTAAATACTCTACCCTCGAAAACTGTTGCGATCCCCTATACTTGTGGGTTATAAGGTAGTTTACTTGGTTGGATAGTCCGCTGTTATAAACAGATAGACTGCACATTCATATGATTTTTGCTGTGAAGGTAAAAAGAGAGAACCAATGGTAAAGGTAATGTGTCAGTGGCTTATGCTTTTATGTAGGTTTCATGTTGTTTCCATTTAAAAGGTACTGTCACCTAGTGCAACCGCCTTAGTATGTGATATCCTTGTTTCTCCCCAATCACCATGTTTGAACTTGGTTCATTGTCTTGTTGAATGTTGAAGCAAAATACCTGTCTAACTAACCAGCCATTTCTGAAGTTGCTTCTTTCTGTGTGCTTATCAGCTTATCCGCGTGATATCTCATTTTGCATTCACATGGTTCTGTACACTTGGTTCCCTGTATGAAATGCACTACGGTTCAAATATTAAAACATTCTGCTTCGAATATTATAACAATGTGATTTTTGTTTTCTATCGATTAGGGTGACTGCATCTGTTGTGAGCAGCACACACCAAAAAAAAGCAAGATCGTGGTTGTTATGGAGAAGGAGAAGATTTATCTACAGTTGAATCAATTTACTAAGCTGGTATGCATTTGGTATCCTGTTAACTATTCCTTCCATTTAAATACGAGACATTTTTCATCTTAACCCTTGTTTATTATAGGATACCAACAGAATAAAGGTTGTATTTAATGAGTCACTTCTGTGTCAATTATTTTTCAATACGTTGTACCAATAACTTGTTAGCTGGTGTCCTGGTGGTATGGCCCTTTGGATTTTGCCATGGCTTTACTCTATTCAGTCATGGTGGAAGGGATTGCTAGGTTGTGGAAGGAGACAACTAGATATGCAGCTTTTATGAGGGATCAAAAGCTCTTGACTGTTAAGCATGCCTAGGCTAGATAGACAGCTAGATAGTGCTCCTTCAAACTGATAAGCACACCTTACTTGCTTTATAGGCTAGATAGACAGCTAGATAGTGCTGAAATCTTCTAGGCTTGCTTACTTGCTTTAGTCCTTCCATTTCATAGATAGAATTGAGACAAACCAATCATTGGTACATAGATGGCAAGGTGAAACTTCAAACTGATAAAGCACGCCTTACGATCATCCTTGATTTGAACCTGTAGTCATAGTTTGAATTATGCTGAGTAATTTGCAGAGCAATAATAACTTCTGAAGTGCATTCTAAGCTTTGCAAGAGTAGATTCCTTCACTACCGAGTCATGCATTCTCTTCAGTGTCCACTGAGGTGGTGTTATGAATTTTACATTTCATTCTAATAGCATCCTTGGACACTACTTCTACTTTTTAGCATTACCAAGTTTTATCTGTTTCTAGTTGCATGTATGTACTGAATGTTTCTATCTTTGCAGTTGAAGTATCCGGATTCAGGAAATCTGAAGGTATTAACTGCTCATATTCTGTTTCCTCTTTATAAATGTATGGTTCATGAAATATACTGTTAACTATAAGTTTCCACATTTTTTGTTCTTAAACTAACAGGTGAAGACTAGCTAACAGAGCCACAAACTTGTATCTTATTCACATTAAGTTACTTCATCTTGCTCCTTTTGCCACTTACAGGGAATTCGGTCAAAATCAATCCTCCGTGATGTTTTTCTTGCGCATGTGCCGGTGAGATAAATAATGGCAACTCTATTACCTAGGCTTTGCAGTCAGTCCGGTCCTTCCTCTCACGACAATCTCACCTATAGGTCAATAATGGAAACTTCAGAGCAAAGTGCATTTACACTAGCGTAATGTTAAGGCACATGATAGATGCAATCTTGAATGCTGACACTTTTGATGATAAGGCAAGTTCAAGCTGCCCCTTGTATCACTCTAGTGAATGAGTCCTAGAAGAAGTCATATATCAAAAGTTATTTTTCATGCCTTCAGCAATGTTTCGTAATAAATGAAATCCCTGTAAATTACAGGGGCTCGCAGAATCAAACATGACTGATTCTTACTAGTTACTACTAAATAAATTATAGCTTAACACACATGGTGGCTGACTGGTCCTTGCTAACCTGACTGTGCAGAGTGATCTTGCTGGTATTGGAATCTCTGTAGTGGAACACTGTCAGTTTGAACACTCCAATGGTGATAATAAATCATGATCTGGGACAACTTACTGCATGTTAACTTTGTTTTGGTCTTTACCCATCATCCACCAAATCGCCTTGTTTCGTGTTACCTTCTATTCATAGTTTGCATGACGAAGACTGTACATTTATCGCTGAAATGCAATGCAGGGTAATGTTATGAAATCCTAGGGAAGCTTCTGTAAAATGATTTGACTCCTATATATATTGTAGTTGGTTGCGATGGTTCATTTGTCATCCCACCTCCCCTCTACCAAAATCATTTTTTGATATGTGGGGCCGTATCTCCGGCCTTTGGCATCTCTGTCTGGGGTTTTGAGAATATGCATTGTTTTAAGGCTCCGCGGTTATTCAGTTTGGGCCTTTCGGCCAATGGTCTAGGTTCTTGAATCTGGTAGCAACAGTTGTTGTTGGTTGGTGGGTGGGCAGGGGTCCTCAAGCACACAAAACTGTCTTCACAAATTTATAGACACATGTGAATCATTTAATGAATCAAATTTGCATGCTTGCAGGATTATGTGTAGGCAATAAGAGGCTGGAACTGTCTGGTCAACTACTACGCTGCTGTTCGAGGTGTTTATTTTCTCTAATCATTTCATTTGATGGTTGCATTATGTGATTTTCTCTCTTATGGTGTTTCTCTATGAAGGATTTGTTCAAAACAATGAATGCTACCCAAACAGATAGTTTTAAGCAGGTACATATTTTTGAATGATCATTTGTGTCCCCTTTTTGCATTTTATTGCAGCGAGCCAGTGATGCTACTGTGGCCACTGCGATTGGTCACCTTTATGAACCAGTGGGAAATCATGTGTGTGCTACATGAAGTTGTAGGTTTATTACTAGCCACCATAAATTTGTGTTGTGCCTATGTGGCTGTGTCTACATGTTGCTGCATGATTGCATGTGCATCGTTAAAAAAAACTTGAAACAATCTTTTTAGACCTGTAACAACACAATTGTATTGGTAGTTCCTTTAACTAACTAGATTCTTCTCCCTTTGTTCCAAAATAAATTGAAGCTCTAGGTTTGTGCAAACTGCAAAGCTATTAAATGGTGGCCATTTGGGAGGAGAACAAAAAATATATTGCAATTTGACCTTTTTAAGCTATTAAATGGTGGCCATTTGGAAGGAAAACAACAAAGATATTGCGATTTGACTTTTTTAATCTGGTTAAATGGAACTTAATCTGACTTTTGACGGGCAACGGCAGGAGCACTACCAATTCATATTAGAAATGGGAAAAGGACCAGGGTCCCAAAGTACAATACAGGTCAATCCCGATGAATCAGTAGAAGGTTAACCTCAGCTTAAAGGGAAAAACAGGAAAGAGTAAAGGAAAAGAGAAGGAGAAAAAAAAACAAAACCAAGGGAGGCAAAGTTCTTAGGTGACAGCCTCCCAAAACAGAGAAATCTCCTTTCTGGCCTTTTGTGTAGAACACTAATGGTGATTTCTCGATATTTTAGGTACCATGTGGCAGAGGTTCTGATTTGAAGGAGCATCCTCCAGTGGAGTGCCATTTTTCAGTGGATGAATCAGAATCTTCAGAACCACAAACTGAAGTGGCTACTTTAGTTGATGATGAGGAGCTTAAGCTCAGTGAGTTACAAGCAGGTCTAAGATGTTCAGATCATCTTTCTTCAACTGGGAGACACGGCTGCCCCATTTGTAAAGGTTTGTAATATCATCCTCTACCTCTTTGTTCTCATTTTTCTACTATAAGCCAATTTAGTTAAGTATTGGTGCTTCTCATGCAGATTTACTTGCCAGGTTTCCTCCATCAAGTGTCAGGATGAAACAACCATTTCCCACAAAACCTTAGGAGTCATCACCCGAAATGATGAAAAAGCTTTTCCAGGTTCTATGCAATCCATTACTTTGAGAATAGATTAGTAGTACTATCATCATTGATGGAATTTACCTTACATGAAACGAAAAACAGCTCATGACCAGTCTGTCCAACTTCTATATTCTATTAACCTCTAGAATTTACTGCATAGTGAATGATCATATGTGTCCTATGCTGGTCATGGAACAAGACTGGCTTCAATAATCTTTCCATACTGCTACCAATTTTGTTCACGAATCCAACCAGTACTTTACCAGATTTAGTTACATCTGGGTAGCAGGAATATTTAGACACGTCTCCTATAATATATTTGGTTATTTTTTTTGGAACATTAATGGCCTAAGGATGTTGTTAAAACTCTTAACAGCCCATATGTACTTGGTTACCTGGAAAATTCTTTTGTCAGTCACTGTTTGTGTTACTGTCGTGCTCTTAAATTTTAGTGTGCCCACCTTTCCTGTACTAGTTTTCATGTTGAAACTGTGGCCAACATCAGTTAGTTCGAAAATATTCTTGGCAGGTTGTCCGGTTTGTCTACACACATTTTGGTAGTATGGATGTTCATCCCTTTATGTTTGATGAGTTCGCACAATCATTCCATGACACAGTGCAAATTTTGTTAAAACTCCCCGGAACTGGCATAATTTGTTGTATTATTTCTTATTGTGTAAATTTGACCTCCAGGACTCCTCGTTGTTGGGGGAAAATAAACTTCAGTCTTCTCAAGCTACTTGTGTTGAACACAGAAAGGGGCAGCGGCAGTGTGTTTGTTCCAAGATCGTCTAAAGATAGCAGATTCTTAAGCTTTCTAAACTTTGTGAGTTTTGAAATGTGCTGTACACCTTAGTTCATTTCAAAGACTGAATTACATATTTACATTGTGCTTATTCTAGTGCTATTATGCTGCAGCGTCATTTCAGCACTGTTGGACAGTCCACAGATGAATTTTGAACGAGTGGAAAGCCTAGTAGTAGGTTCATTTTATTTAGTTTTCTTCAGTCTGATTGTGCCTTGTTGGTCGTATATTTGTTATTTTGTTTATGTTGGCAGAAGTATTGGCGAGTTTGTTGCACATTGTCTAAAATTTATATTTCGAATATGTTGCTGCATTCGGAAGTCGAAGTATATGGTCCTAGAACTAGTGCTGGAGTTGAGCAATTTGTAGAGCCATTTCATTATCATGCAATTTTTTTTGTTATGCTCCTGTTCCAGTCTACTCTGGATATCAAGTTAATGATTTTGTTGAAGAACAATATGGGCCTACAGGGTCTAATAAATGACAGTGTAGGATGACTCGACTTTGTTTTCTAGTAGCATGAGGCTACTGACTTGTGTTCATCATAATTCATTACATTGAGTAACCGTGATCGTGCAATAAGTGTGACATCAACATGATCATTATCTTTCTATATGGTCTTCGTAAGAGATTAGAGCAGTGGTAGAGCCACACATGCCAGAATCTGTGCAGGAAGCAGTTAATCTAGCGATGATCCATGAAGAGTTAGTGGTAAATACAAAGAAGGGACACAGAAATAATGGGTCATACAAGCAGACTTACGGAGGCGGCAAAACAGATCAGACTCAATACAAACCAGCAACAGGAGAATTGTGGAAAGCCAAGCAACTAAAAGATTTCAGAAGAGCCAATGGTCTTTGTTTTTAAGTGTGGAGACAAATTCACACAGGGCCATCAGTGCGCTGTTCCAGTAGTGGCACAACTCCATGTGATGGAAAGTAGCAAGACTATTTTGCCTGATGAAATCCTTGATACTCTAGAAGAAGAAGAACAAGTGACAGAAGGGGAGTGAAACTAGGAAAACAGTAAGATTACAGGCTTTAGTTCAAGATCAAGCACTGTTAATTCTTGTTGATTCAGGCAATATTCCCACAGCTTTGTGGACCAAACATTTGCAGAAAGGCTACACTTACAAAATGTGGGCACACTACCTACGCATGTGAAAGTAGCAAATGGAGACCTATTGGAATGCAGTGTTGAAATTCCATCCTTCAATTGGTGGATTCAGGGCCATACTTTTCATCATCCAATGAAAGTTGTAGCACTTGGCGGGTATGATTGTATCTTAGGAATGGATTGGCTAGAACAACAAGGCCCTATGATTTGCCAATGGAAAGAGAGATGGATTCAGTTTAATCACAAGGGACAGGACACTTAACTGCAAGGAGGAGTAGACCAGTCTCAACAAGTTCCCACTGAATTGTCTTACTGTCAGTTATTGAAATGGCAGGTTGGGAATGAACTCCGGGCCACAGCTGTCATAACACCAGTGTCCAAAGCAACTCCATCTGAAATTCCTGAACCTGTCAAACAGTACTGCACAAGTACACTGCAGCATTTCAGGAAAAATCGGACCTGCCTCCACACAGCGAGTACGATCATTTCATTACTTTAGTGCCTGGAGCGGCACCTGTGAATTCCTGACTGTATAGGTACTCTCCCCTACAAACGGATGAAATTGAGCGACAAGTGAGAGAAATGCTTGCAAATGGCACTATCATATCTAGCATGAGTCCTTTTGCATCTCTAATTTTGTTGGTTAAAAAGAAGGGAAAATTGATTTTATACCCTTAGTTGTGTCACACTCGGCAGGTTTGCCCCTAGTTTCGGAAAACACTCCTTCTTGTCCAACTCAGTTTGGTTTTCTTATGCTTTTGCCCTTCCGGCACGGTTCCGTCTAGTCAGCGCCGTTTGACCGCTACCGGCGGTAGTTTTTGGACATTTTTACCCCTCTTACGGATAACCCTCAGTACCCCTTCGTCCTCAGCCAGCTCGCGTGAAAAACAGAGGGAGGGAAGGCACGACAAGTTTGGAGCGGGAAGCGGGAGAGAAAGGAGCGGTGCACATGGCGAGCTCGGGGTCGTCCTCCTTCTCACCGGCGACCGGAGAGGTAAGTAGTCCTTTGAATCTATGAATTTGGTGCTCCTCCACTCCATCCCACTTGAATCTAGGGATTTCTAGGGTTTGTGACATTTGGGGGAAATTTTACCTATGTTTTAGGTCGATGGGGTCGGGATTGTGCAACATTCGTCGGAGTTTTATCTTCCCGACGAGTCCTATTCCGGCTTGGAGTTTTTGTCGAAGCATCGCTGCCCTGGCCATGGCCTTGTCCCTGCCCGCCGTGTATCATGGGGAGGAGCTAGCAGTGGCCGCCATTTTTTAGGTTGTCCATTAGATGTAAGTTTTTGTGAATTTGTGATAGATTTAGTTTTTGTTGATTTGTACTCTCTAATGTTGATTACTCTGACTTGCAATTAGTTACCAGAAGAGTGTGAATGGGTGGTGTGGGTTGACCCAGCTCCTCCATTGCATGTTGCCCTTGCTTTTGAAGACTTGCACGCAGAGGTTGAAGGCAGTTGGATCAAATTTCACCATCTGAAGAAGGAAAACATGGAGCTGGCAAGGAAGAACAGGGCTTTGAAGAAGAAACTTAGAGAGAGAGAGATGAGATGTTGCTGCTGTGGGCATTGCTGTTAGTTGGAATTGTTATGTTTGTTGTACTGGTATGGTGGATGTAGTTTATCGATGTATCTGAAGTGAAGATGTTGATGGAACCCTATTTTGTTTGATGTAACTTTGCAGTTGCAGTTGAATTGATGTCACTTTATCTGATGTCGTCGACGACGTCGATGACAAATCTTATGTGATGAGTCCAAATGTGGATGGTAGATGAAGATTTGTCTTCGACGACGTCGACGACAAATCTTATGTGATGAGTCCAAATGTGGATGGTGTAGAAACAAATCAACATGAAGTTGAACAACAAAATAGTGATGGACAAAGGAGATAACAGCAAGCAGCAAACAGTGCATTAAGCAAGCAACAAACATTAAGCAAGTGCATAATAGTCAGTGCATAATAGCCAGTGCATTAAGCACTCAGAAGTTCACATAGTCAAGTGCACAGATCAACATCTAGTTCATAACAGCATCAAAACAAATAGAGCACAATACTTAAACATCTAGAACTTTAATTTTTTGCTCCTGGTGTTCTTGGCTGGGTTTGGAGCTTCCCTTGCCTTGCTTCTAGTGTTCTTAGCTGGGTTAGGGGCAGTGGGTGGAGCTTCAAATGCTACTGGTGCTTTCTTTGAAGGAGAAATAACCTTGCTGTCAACACTGCTTCCAGTAGCTGAGCAGAATGTATTTGCTGGTTGCACCCCTCCACCTCTCTTCTCTTTCACACAATTCGGAGAAGCTCCTCTATCTACTGCTCTTTTGTAGTTTTTCCTAGGGCTAAAACAATTGCAAACATGTCACAATTTGTAAGGTATCCATTGAGATAAGATTTATGGATTTGGGAATTGGACATACCTTACTACACTTGCTTGTGTAGATGCTTCATGTGATGGTTCCTTTGGTGGTGGCATTTGCTGCTGGACAACATCAGGTACTGGCTCATCCTCATCCTCATCTTGCACTTCTGCTTCTGCTGGCTCATTAGCTGTAGGATGATCATCTGCATTTTCAGCACCCCAATGTTCTTCTTCTCCAAATGCTGGATCTACAGATTGTGTGCAGCCCTTGGCTTGGTGTCCATATCTTCCACACCTCTTGCACTTCTTCTTCCTAGGCCCAAGGCCCTTTCCTTCACTGCTAGCTCTAATCCTCTGCTTTCTGGGCCTGCCTGGTGCTTGCTTCTGAACAGGAGCACATAATTTGAATCCAGGATCTACAGTGTCCCACTGTTGCTTGCCTTCCAAAGCAGGTAGGTTTTCAGCATATGTAGCTTTGAACATCTCAACAGAGTAGTACTTATGGACATACTTGTCAATAGCACTAGCATCACCTCTTAGAGCAGTGATAAAGAAAAGAGCATGGATGCATGGCTTACCAGTGACCTGCCACTGTCTACAACTGTAAGTCCATTTTTCCAGGTCTACTGGGTACCTCCATTCTCTCTTCTCTCTATCTGTTGCAGTTACCTCAGCTTCTGTTGGGCTTCTCCTAACAATAGTCATCTCCAAACCTTTAGTTTTCTCCATTAATGTCTTCATTACTGATGGTAAGATGTAGTGGCCAATGAAATGGTCAATGCAAATTCTTTTTCTTAAGTCAAACTTCTCCATAATATATTGCCTAATCTTGTCCAGCAGGTCAACTAGGTGTAGGCCCTTGTATTTCTTGATTCTGGAGTTGAATGATTCAGCAAGGTTGTTGTTAACATAGTCAACTTTGCTAAACTCAGTGAAACTTGCTCTAGCCCAGATTTTTGTGTGGTGCTGCTCAAGATATTCCTTTACTTTTGGTCTGCTCTTCAGCTGGTTCAGATGAAAGTTGTGCTTCTTAATGCTGTAAGTTAGTGAGCAAGGCCATAGATTGTCATCATAAAATTTTCCTTTGAATTTCTTGCTGAAATTTTGGGCAAGATGCCTCATACACTCTCTGTGCTCCACTCCTGGGTAAACATCATCAACAGCACTATCTAGCCCTTTGCAAGCATCAGTATGTATGACTAAACCTTCAGGGTGTCCTATTGCTTCCTTCAGGTTTTTGAAAAACCAAGTCCAGCTCTCAGTTGACTCCACCTCAAGAACACCATATGCAACAGGAAATAACCAGTTATGAGCATCTAGAGCACATGCTGCTACAAGTTGGCCCCTAAACCTACCATGCAATGCAGTTGCATCTACAGCCAAGTATGGCCTGCACCCCTCCAAGAACCCTTTCTGACAAGCTCTCAATCTCTGAGATCTATTCACACTAGGACATGTGTGAGGGTGGGGATTCACTTTGATCTGAAAATAAAACAAATAATCAGTCAGGATAATATTAGTAAAACAAAAAGGCACATTTTATTAGAAACACATTACTAAAACAGTACCAGAAACAGAGTGCTCCTCCTCATCAGAGATGCATGCAGCCTCCACTTACACCTCTCATAGGCACATTTCACAGTAAACCTAGTTGGGTCACTCTTAAGTGTAATGTACTCAGTTTCAGACTTGATTGAGAATGTTCCAACTGCATTCTTGCAATCAACTGCATTAGGAAAGACCACACCTTCCTCAATGGATGGATTATCTCTATCATACATCATTACAGGTCTATCCTCATCTGCATCCTCTTGCCTCTCATCATCATCAGTATCTGAAAATTCTGCAGGAATGTACTCTTCATGTGTTGTATGCTCATCATTGTTGTGCTGGACATAACCTGGGTAAAGTTTCTCATCCTCCTCATCAGATAAAATAGGTGCATCAGGCAGTGCCTCTTCCACAACTGGATCAGGCTGATCCTCTGGTCTATTAGTGCCACATTCAGCAGTAGCTGGAGTGGTACTTGCACTTGCTGCACTAGTTCTAGGAGCACTAGGAGTACTAGCAGCTGTCCTGGATCCACATGGCCTACCCCTTTTTCTATCCCCTCCAACAGTTTTTTCACACCTTTGTCCTCTCTTCCTCTGAATTACTGTTATTTCCAGATTGCATGACCTTGTCTCTGCATTACTTGCAAACATCACACCTAACTCATCATCACACTGTAGTGTTGGGGAACGTTGCAGAAAACAAAAAATTTCCTACTCGTTTCACCAAGATCCATCTAGGAGTTCATCTAGCAACGAGACATCGGATGCATCTACATACCTTTGTAGATCGCGTGCGGAAGCGTTCAAAGAACGGTGATGATGTAGTCGAACACGACGTGATTCAAATCACCTATGACCAAGCGCCGAACGGACGGCACCTCCGCGTTCAACACACGTACGGGATGGGAGACGTCTCCTCCTTCTTGATCCAGCAAGGGGAAGGAGAGGTTGATGAAAATCCAGCAGCACGACGGCGTGGTGGTGGATGCAGGGCGTCACAGTAGCAGGGCTTCGCCTATACTACGAGGGAGAGACGTAATGGGGAGAGAGGGAGGCGCCAGGGGCTGGTGTGACAAGTCCCTCCTCTCTCCCACTATATATAGGGGTGCTAGGGGGGGCGCCGGCCCTAGTAGATGGAATCTACTAGGGGGGGCGGCGGCCAAGGGTGGGGGGCTTGCCCCCCAAGCAAGGGGGCGCCCCCTCTAGGGTTTCCCCTCAACCCTAGCCGCATGGGCCCTAGGGGAGTGGCGCCCCAGCCCACTTTGGGCTGGGTTCCCTCCCACTTCAGCCCATGGGGCCCCCCGGGATAGGTGGCCCCACCCGGTGGACCCCCGGGACCCTTCCGGTGGTCCCGGTACAATACCGATAACCCCGAAACTTGTCCCGATGGCCGAAACAGCACTTCCTATATATAATTCTTTACCTCCGGACCATTCCGGAACTCCTCGTGACGTCCGGGATCTCATCCGGGACTCCAAACAACATTCGGGTTACTGCATATACATATCTTCACAACCCTAGCATCACCGAACCTTAAGTGTGTAGACCCTAGGGGTTCGGGAGACAAGCAGACATGACCGAGACGACTCTCCGGTCAATAACCAACAGCGGGATCTGGATACCCATGTTGGCTCCCACATGCTCCACGATGATCTCATCGGATGAACCACGATGTCGAGGATTCAATCAACCCCGTATGCAATTCCCTTTGTCAATCGATATGTTACATGCCCGAGATTCGATCGTCGGTATCCCAATACCTCGTTCAATCTCGTTACCGGCAAGTCACTTTACTCGTACCGTAATGCATGATCCCGTGACCAGACACTTTGTCACTTTGAGCTCATTATGATGATGCATTACCGAGTGGGCCCAGTGATACCTCTCCGTCACACGGAGTGATAAATCCCAGTCTTGATCCATGTCAACCCAACAGACACTTTCGGAGATACCCGTAGTCTACCTTTATAGTCACCCAGTTACGTTGTGACGTTTGGTACACCCAAAGCACTCCTACGGTATCCGGGATTTACATGATCTCATGGTCTAAGGAAAAGATACTTGACATTGGAAAAACTCTAGCAAACGAACTATACGATCTTGTGCTATGTTTAGGATTGGGTCTTGTCCATCACATCATTCTCCTAATGATGTGATCTCGTTATCAATGACATCCAATGTCCATACTCAGGAAACCATGACTATCTGTTGATTAACGAGCTAGTCACCTAGAGGCTTACTAGGGACATGTTGGTGTCTGTTATTCACACATGTATTACGATTTCCGGATAACACAATTATAGCATGAATAAAGACAATTATCATGAACAAGGAAATATAATAATAATGCTTTTATTATTGCCTCTAGGTCATATTTCCAACAGTCTCCCACTTGCACTAGAGTCAATAATCTAGTTACATTGTGATGAATCGAACACCCATGGAATTCTGGTGTTGATCATGTTTTGCCCTAGGGAGAGGTTTAGTCAACGGATCTGCTACATTCAGGTCCGTATGTACTTTACAAATCTCTATGTCTCCATCTTGAACATTTTCACGAATGGAGTTGAAGCGACGCTTGATGTGCCTTGTCTTCTTGTGAAACCTGGGCTCCTTGGCAAGAGCAATAGCTCCAGTGTTGTCACAGAAGAGCTTGATTGGCCCCGACGCATTGGGTATGACTCCTAGGTCGGTGATGAACTCCTTCACCCAAATTGCTTCATGTGCTGCCTCCGAGGCTGCCATGTACTCCGCTTCACATGTAGATCCCGCCACGACGCTCTGCTTGCAACTGCACCAGCTTACTGCCCCACCATTCAAAATATACACGTATCCGGTCTGTGACTTAGAGTCATCCAGATCTGTGTCGAAGCTAGCATCGACGTAACCCTTTACGACGAGCTCTTCGTCACCTCCATAAACGAGAAACATCTCCTTAGTCCTTTTCAGGTACTTCAGGATATTCTTGACCGCTGTCCAGTGTTCCTTGCCGGGATTACTTTGGTACCTTCCTACCAAACTTACGGCAAGGTTTACATCAGGTCTGGTACACAGCATGGCATACATAATAGAACCTATGGCTGATGCATAGGGGATGACGCTCATCTCTTCTATATCTTCTGCCGTGGTCGGACATTGAGCTGAGCTCAATTTCATACCTTGTAACACAGGCAAGAACCCCTTCTTAGATTGATCCATATTGAACTTCTTCAATATCTTATCAAGGTATGTGCTTTGTGAAAGACCTATGAGACGTCTCGATCTATCTCTATAGATTTTGATGCCTAATATATAAGCAGCTTCTCCAAGATCCTTCATTGAAAAACTCTTATTCAAGTAGGCCTTGACACTGTCCAAGAGTTCTATATCATTTCCCATCAATAGTATGTCATCTACATATAATATGAGAAATGCTACAGAGCTCCCACTCACTTTCTTGTAGACGCAGGCTTCTCCATAAGTCTGCGTAAACCCAAACGCTTTGATCATCTCATCAAAGCGAATGTTCCAACTCCGAGATGCTTGCACCAGCCCATAAATCGAGCGTTGGAGCTTGCACACCTTGTCAGCATTCTTAGGATTGACAAAACCTTCCGGCTGCATCATATACAATTCTTCCTTAAGGAAACCATTAAGGAATGTCGTTTTGACGTCCATTTGCCATATCTCATAATCATAGAATGCGGCAATTGCTAACATGATTTGGACGGACTTTAGCTTCGCTACCGGTGAGAAAGTCTCATCGTAGTCAACCCCTTGAACTTGTCGATAACCCTTAGCGACGAGTCGAGCTTTATAGATGGTCACATTACCATCCGCGTCTGTCTTCTTCTTAAAGATCCATTTATTTTCTATGGCTCGCCGTTCAATGGGCAAGTCAGTCAAAGTCCATACTTCATTTTCATACATGGATCCTATCTCGGATTTCATGGCTTCTAGCCATTTTTCGGAATCCGGGCCCGCCATCGCTTCTTCATAGTTCGAAGGTTCACCGTTGTCTAACAACATGATTTCCAAGACAAGGTTGCCGTACCACTCTGGTGCGGAATGTGTCCTTGTGGACCTTCGAATTTCAGTAGGAGCTTGATCAGAAGTATCTTGATCATTATCTTCCTCTCTAGTCGGTGCAGGCACCTCAGGAACATTTTCTTGAGTTGCGCCATTTTCCGGTTCAAGAGGTAATACTTCATCAAGCTCTACTTTCCTCCCACTTACTTCTTTCGAGAGAAACTCTTTCTCTAGAAAGGACCCATTCTTGGCAACAAAGATCTTGCCTTCGGATCTGAGGTAGAAGGTGTACCCAATAGTTTCTTTTGGGTATCCTATGAAGACGCATTTTTCCGACTTGGGTTCGAGCTTTTCAGGTTGAAGTTTCTTGACATAAGCATCGCATCCCCAAACTTTTAGAAACGACAGCTTAGGTTTCTTCCCAAACCATAATTCATACGGTGTCGTCTCAACGGATTTCTATGGAGCCCTATTTAAAGTGAATGCAGCAGTCTCTAAAGCATAGCCCCAAAAGGATAGCGGTAAATCGGTAAGAGACATCATAGATCGCACCATATCTAATAGAGTGCGATTACGACGTTCGGACACACCGTTACGCTGAGGTGTTCCAGGCGGCGTGAGTTGTGAAACTATCCACATTTTCTTAAGTGTGTGCCAAACTCGTGACTCAAGTATTCTCCTCCACGATCTGATCGTAGAAACTTGATTTTCCTGTCACGTTGATTTTCAACCTCACTCTGAAATTCCTTGAACTTTTCAAAGGTTTCAGACTTGTGTTTCATTAAGTAGACATACCCATATCTACTCAAGTCATCAGTGAGGGTGAGAACATAATGATAGCCACCGCGAGCTTCAACACTCATTGGACCGCACACATCAGTATGTATGATTTCCAATAAGTTGGTTGCTCGCTCCATTGTTCCTGAGAACGGAGTCTTGGTCATTTTACCCATGAGGCATGGTTCGCACGTGTCAAATGATTCATAATAAAGAGACTCCAAAAGTCCATCTGCATGGAGCTTCTTCATGTGTTTGACACCTATGTGACCAAGGCGGCAGTGCCACAAGTATGTGGGACTATCATTACCAACCTTACATCTTTTGGTACTCACACTATGAATATGTGTAGCAATACGCTCGAGATTCATTAAGAATAAACCATTTACCATAGGAGCATGACCATAAAACATATCTCTCATATAAATGGAACAACCATTATTCTCAGATTTAAATGAGTAGCCATCTCGAATTAAACGAGATCCCGATACAATGTTCATGCTCAAAGCTGGCACTAAATAACAATTATTGAGGTTTAAAACTAATCCCGTAGGTAAATGTAGAGGCAGCGTGCCGACGGCGATCACATCGACCATGGAACCATTCTCGACGCGCATCGTCACCTCGTCCTTCGCCAGTCTCCGTTTATTCCGCAGCTCCTGCTGTGAGTTACAAATATGAGCAACGACACCGGTATCAAATACCCAGGAGTCACTACGAGTACTGGTAAGGTACACATCAATTACATGTATATCAAATATACCTTTGGTGTTGCCGGCCTTCTTGTCCGCTAAGTATTTGGGGCAGTTCCGTTTCCAGTGACCCTTCCCTTTGCAATAAAAGCACTCTGTCTCAGGCTTGGGTCCATTCTTTGGCTTCTTCCCGGCAGCTTGCTTGCCGGGCGCGGCAACCTCCTTGCCGTCCTTCTTGAAGTTCTTTTTACCCTTGCCTTTCTTGAACTTAGTGGTTTTATTGACCATCAACACTTGATGTTCCTTCTTGACCTCTACCTCCGCTGATTTCAGCATCGAGAACAACTCAGGAATGGTCTTTTGCATCCCCTGCATGTTGAAGTTCATCACAAAGCTCTTGTAGCTTGGTGGAAGCGACTGGAGGATTCTGTCAATGACCGCATCATCCGGGAGATTAACTCCCAGCTGAGACAAGCGGTTATGTAACCCAGACATAGTGAGTATGTGCTCACTGACAGAACTATTTTCCTCCATCTTACAGCTGAAGAACCTATCGGAGACTTCATATCTCTCGATCCGGGCATGAGCTTGAAAAACCATTTTCAGCTCTTCGAACATCTCATATGCTCCATGTCCCTCAAAACGCTTTTGGAGCCCCGGCTCTAAGCTGTAAAGCATGCCGCACTGAACGAGGGAGTAGTCGTCAACACATGTCTGCCAAGCGTTCATAACGTCTTGGTTCTGTGGGACGGGTGGATCACCTAGCGGTGCTTGTAGGACATAATCTTTCTTGGCAGCTATGAGGATGATCCTCAGGTTCCGGACCCAGTCCGTATAGTTGCTGCCATCGTCTTTCAGCTTGGTTTTCTCTAGGAACGCGTTGAAGTTGAGGACTACGTTGGCCATTTGATCTACAAGACATATTGCAAAGATTTTAGACTAAGTTCATGATAATTAAGTTCATCTAATCAAATTATTAATGAACTCCCACTTAGATTAGACATCCCTCTAGTCATCTAAGTATTACATGATCCGAGTTAACTACACCGTGTCCGATCATCACGTGAGACGGACTAGTCAACGTCGGTGAACATCTTCATGTTGATCGTATCTTCTATACGACTCATGCTCGACCTTTCGGTCTTCTGTGTTCCGAGGCCATGTCTGTACATGCTAGGCTCGTCAAGTTAACCCTAAGTGTTTTGCATGTGTAAAACTGTCTTACACCCGTTGTATGTGAACGTAAGGATCTATCACACCCGATCATCACGGCGTGCTTCGAAACGACGAACTTTAGCAACGGTGCACAGTTAGGGGAGAACACTTCTTGAAATTGTTATGAGGGATCATCTTATTTACTACCGTCGTTCTAAGTAAACAAGATGCAAAACATGATAAACATCACATGCAATCAAATAATAAACGTGACATGATATGGCCAATATCACATAGCTCCTTTGATCTCCATCTTGGGGCTCCATGATCATCTTGTCACCGGCTTGACACCATGATCTCCATCATCATGATCTCCATCATCGTGTCTCCATGAAGTTGCTCGCCAACTATTACTTCTACCACTATGGCTAACGGTTTTAGCAATAAAGTAAAGTAATTTACATGGCGTTTCTCAATGACACGCAGGTCATATAAAAGAATAAAGACAACTCCTATGGCTCCTGCCGGTTGTCATACTCATCGACATGCAAGTCGTGATTCCTATTACAATAGCATGAACATCTCATACATCACATATAGATCATTCATCACAACTTTCGCCATATCATATCACAAACCACTTGCTGCAAAAACAAGTTAGACGTCCTCTAATTGTTGTTGCAAGTTTTACGTGGCTGAATTAGGGTTCTAGCAAGAACGTATTCTTACCTACGTTAAAGCCACAACGTGATTTGTCAACTTCTATTTACCCTTCATAAGGACCCTGTTCATCGAATCCGCTCCAACTAAAGTGGGAGAGACAGACACCCGCCAGCCACCTTATGCAACTAGTGCATGTTAGTCGGTGGAACCGGTCTCACGTAAGCGTACGTGTAAGGTTGGTCCGGGCCGCTTCATCCCACAATGCCGCTGAAGCAAGAAAAGACTAGTAGCGGCAAGAAAGTTGACAAATCTACGCCCACAACAAATTGTGTTCTACTCGCGCAAGAAGAACTACGCATAGACCTAGCTCATGATGCCACTGTTGGGGAACGTTGCAGAAAACAAAAATTTTCCTACTCGTTTCACCAAGATCCATCTAGGAGTTCATCTAGCAACGAGACATCGGATGCATCTACATACCTTTGTAGATCGCGTGCGGAAGCGTTTAAAGAACGGTGATGATGTAGTTGAACACGACGTGATTCAAATCACCTATGACCAAGCGCCGAACGGACGGCACCTCCGCGTTCAACACACGTACGGGACGGGAGACGTCTCCTCCTTCTTGATCCAGCAAGGGGAAGGAGAGGTTGATGAAGATCCAGCAGCACGACGGCGTGGTGGTGGATGCAGGGCGTCACAGTAGCAGGGCTTCGCCTATACTACGAGGGAGAGACGTAACGGGGAGAGAGGGAGGCGCCAGGGGCTGGTGTGACAAGTCCCTCCTCTCCCCCACTATATATAGGGGTGCTAGGGGGGGCGCCGGCCCTAGTAGATGGAATCTACTAGGGGGGCGGCGACCAAGGGTGGGAGGCTTGCCCCCCAAGCAAGGGGGTGCCCCCTCTAGGGTTTCCCCTCAACCCTAGCCGCATGGGCCCTAGGGGAGTGGCGCCCTAGCCCACTTTGGGCTGGGTTCCCTCCCACTTCAGCCCATGGGGCCCCCCGGGATAGGTGGCCCCACCCGGTGGACCCCCGGGACCCTTCCGGTGGTCCCGGTACAATACCGATAACCCCGAAACTTGTCCCGATGGCCGAAACAGCACTTCCTATATATAATTCTTTACCTCCGGACCATTCCAGAACTCCTAGTGACGTCCGGGATCTCATCTGGGACTCCGAACAACATTCGGGTTACTGCATATACATATCTTCACAACCCTAGCGTCACCGAACCTTAAGTGTGTAGACCCTAGGGGTTCGGGAGACAAGCAGACATGACCGAGACGACTCTCCGGTCAATAACCAACAGCGGGATCTGGATACCCATGTTGGCTCCCACATGCTCCACGATGATCTCATCGGATGAATCACGATGTCGAGGATTCAATCAACCCCGTATGCAATTCCCTTTGTCAATCGATATGTTACTTGCCCGAGATTCGATCGTCGGTATCCCAATACCTCGTTCAATCTCGTTACCGGCAAGTCACTTTACTCGTACCGTAATGCATGATCCCGTGACCAGACACTTGGTCACTTTGAGCTCATTATGATGATGCATTACCGAGTGGGCCCAGTGATACCTCTCCGTCACACGGAGTGACAAATCCCAGTCTTGATCCATGTCAACCCAACAGACACTTTCGGAGATACCCGTAGTCTACCTTTATAGTCACCCAGTTACGTTGTGACGTTTGGTACACCCAAAGCACTCCTACGGTATCCGGGATTTACATGATCTCATGGTCTAAGGAAAAGATACTTGACATTGGAAAAACTCTAGCAAACGAACTATACGATCTTGTGCTATGTTTAGGATTGGGTCTTGTCCATCACATCATTCTCCTAATGATGTGATCTCGTTATCAATGACATCCAATGTCCATAGTCAGGAAACCATGACTATCTGTTGATTAACGAGCTAATCACCTAGAGGCTTACTAGGGACATGTTGGTGTCTGTTATTCACACATGTATTACGATTTCCGGATAACACAATTATAGCATGAATAAAGACAATTATCATGAACAAGGAAATATAATAATAATGCTTTTATTATTGCCTCTAGGGCATATTTCCAACATGTAGAGGGTTCCAACACTCCTTTAAACTATCCCAATATCTAATTTCAACAGCATCAAACAATCCCCATGGATACTTGGCACAAATAGCAGCCCTAAAGTCATTAAATGACCTACTACTGCTATCCACAACTAATGGAAATGTGAATCCGATCTCCTTTCCTTCTGTACCAGCAGAAACAATAACTGTCGTCTCCATTCTAACAGACAGAAAGAATGCAACCTCTGGATCCATCCTACAGTAATGAGCATACCATCTCCCATGAGCAATTGAACCAAAGCTAGCCTAAAACTTATCCGAATCCACTAAGCATGAGTAGATCTGAGACTGAAACTTACCCCGCCGGGATCTGACGTGCAGATGTGGTGCCCTCGCCGCCCTGACTGCCACCAAAGCCGCCTTCAACGCCCTCCCGTGCCGATGCGCTGCTCTTGCCACCGTCGACGACGCCACCGCCGCCATTTCCGCCATCCAATGGTGATGGGGACACCGTCTGGCCGTGCGCGCAGCCACGGCCCTTGCGTTGCGATGTGCCGCCCTCCCGTGCCGATGCGGTGCCCTTCTTGCGGCGCCCGCGGCCGCCACCTAGGGTTTCTCCATCCTCCCCCATCGCCTGGCCTGGAAACGGATGTGGTGCGAGGATTGGTTTGTGGATCTGGTGGTGAGCCGCCAATGGCGACTAGGGTTTCTGACGGGGGAAAGAGAGTGAGAATGGGGAACGATAGGGTGAGAGTGGGAATGAGTTGGTCAGGTCGACCGAGGGGCAAGCCGTGTCCAAAAACTAGCGGCGGTAGTGGTCAAATGGCGCTGACTGGACGGAACCGTGACGGAAGGGCAAAAGCATAAGAAAACCAAACTGGTTCGGGCAAGAACGATGGTTTTCGGAAACTAGGGGCAAACCTGCTGAGGGGGGCACAACTAAGGGCACCAAATTAATTATCCCTAAAAAGAAGGATGGAAGTTGGAGATTTTGTTTAGATTACAGAAAAGTGGTTACCATCAAATCAGAGCTGGTTACCATCAAATCAGAATGTTGAGTCTAATGAAAGTAAGACAACATTTAAAACACATGGAGGGCAATATCAATTCAGAGTCATGCCTTTTGGGCTAACAAATGCTCCAGCAACATTTCAATGCCCGATGAATGCCCTCTTTGCCCCCTATATAAGAAAATTTATGTTGATCTTTGTGGATGATATCCTGGTTTACAGCCCAACTCTTTGTGAGCATGTTAAACATTTACAAATAGTTCTTCAGGTGCTGCAGGAGAGCAAGCTTACAGGCTTTACAGCCAAGCTCAGCCAGTGTACTTTTGCACAAACCAAGTTGGCATATCTGGGGCATGTCATCTCTGACAAGGGAGTATCAGCTGACCCAGAGAAAACCACAGCTATGCTTAATTGGCCAGTGCCAACTGATGTCACTGAATTAAGGGGCTTCTTAGGTCTGATAGACACCATTATGGAATTATTGCCAAACCAATGACTGTACTCCTGCAGAACAAGAATTTTCATTGGACTGATGCTACTCATCAGGCATTTGAACAATTGAAGAAAGCAATGAGTTCTACACCTGTTTTCGCCCTCCCTGATTTTCATCAGCCATTTGTGCTCGAACATGCGAGGTAGGGATTAGAGCAGTGTTATTACAAGCAGGCCATCCCATTGCATATTACAGAAAGGCATTGAGCCCTGCAACCAGAAGCTCTCAATCTACGAAATGGGATTCTTAGCTATCATTATGGCTGTCACTAAATGGAGATCTTACCTTCAAAGAGCCCCCTTCACTTTCAAAACTGATCACAAAAGCCTCTGCAATTTAGAAGATCAACAGTTAACTTTAGACTTACAAAATAAAGCAATGACAAAATTAATCGGGCTCCAGTACAATTTCCAGTATAAGAAAGGAGAAGACAACAAGGTAGCTGATGCTCTGTTCAGAGTAGGGCATCATTTCAAAGTGGCTGCCATATCAGGGTGTCAACCTGTCTGGATGAAGGAGGTTATTAATTCATATCATATTGATACTAGAGCTCAGACACTGTTGACACAACTTGCTGTCACTAGCTCTGACTCAGAAGGTTTTGCATTCGAAAATGGCATTATCACATTACATGGCAAAATATGGGTGGGAGCTAATGTAGGCTTGCAAACTAAAATTATACAAGCCTTCCATTCAACCCCCATTGGAGAACATTCTGGCATCAACAAAATGTGACACAGCTTACCATCCTCAAACTGATGGTAAAAGTGAACGTGTCAACCAGTGTCTAGAACAGTATTTGAGATGTGTTACTCAAGCAACTCCAACAGATTGGGTGAAATGGTTGCCCATGGCAGAGTTTTGGTATAACACGTCCTATCATAGCTCTTTAGGATGCTCTCCTTTTAAGGCACTGGATGAAAACTGAACCCAACTATGGCATGCTGCCTGACTTCGCCCACAACACCAATCCAGAAGTTGTGCAAACATTCCAAGAACAGCATAGCCATGCTGATATGCTCAAAATGCAACTAGCTCGTGCCCAAGTCCGCATGAAACATTTGGCTGACAGGAAACACAACAACAGGGAATTTTCTGTGGGAGAACATGTTTACCTCCGACTTCAACCATATGTGCAGAACTAGGTGGTGAACAGACCATATCCTAAACTCTCTTACAAATTCTTTGCACCATACAAAGTTTTGCAGCGCATTGGGTCGTTATCATATCGTCTAGAGCTACCACCAGGAAGTCAAATTCATCCTGTTTTTCATGTATCTCAATTAAAGCCACGCATTCCAGATCACACCCCAGTGTATACCTCTCTGCCAACACCATTGGAGTTGGATACAATTGAACTAGAGCCACTACAGATCATTGATCAACGTCCGGTCAAGAAGGGTAATGCTGCTTATCTGCAGGTACCAGTACACTGGAGTTCACTGCCTGATACGATGTCCACATGGGAAGATTATGAGGTGCCGTGCAAGCGCTTTCCAGCTGCTCCAGCTTGGGGACAAGCTGCATCTCATGGAGGGGGCAGTGTCGCAGCTCTTGCCAGTGAAAACTAGCCTGACGACGAGGAGGAAGCAGCAAGGCTAACTGACGAAGGAGAACAAAGCAAGTCGACGCCTAGTGAGGATTAGGTGCCGTGTTTCTGTGGGTGGACCATGTAAGTCGCCTGTCCTGTGGGACCCGCTGACAGGGCGCTGTTGTAAGCCCCAACGAGCAACTTGTTCGATACGAAAGAAATGAGAAAACAATTCTAGTTTTCTTCCTCCTCCCTACCTGCTCCCTGAAGTTTGCTAGCAGACTATAGTGCTCTGTCTTGGTAATGTAACTACATGAATAGGCTGGATATTTTTAGAAGTGATCAGATGAGTCAAGAGAGCAAGGCATTATTTTCTAGAAGATTGCTGGCCTTATATCAGTTCTTTTTTCTTTTAAATCATCTAAACCCATAAACCATTTATGCATAAATGATCACACCTATAGTTGTTTTCCCTAAGTTCCTAACTATATTATGATCATCTCTCCTTACGGCTTTAGGCAGAATTAAGAGAAATGGATATTTTAAGTAGACACTACTTTCATTACGATACTGTATATGGGCATCTTAAGAGGAGAATGCCCGCCTTAGGTTACTGTTTAACTCATTTGAAGTATTCGAGGTGAAAATACATAATCAGTTGTTGGGAAACTTAATCTTGCATACTCAGTTGTTGAGTAACTTTTTTGTGTTCACGTTCCAAGTTCAAGCTCAGCCTTCACATAAATCTTGTATTCTCTATTTGTATGCCCTGTTGGAAAGCTGCAGAATCTTATACTATTATCGTTTTCTACCTTACACAGGAACCACAAAGTGTCATGTCTAACATACAGAGAGCACAGTCGCATGCCTCAGGTGGGAAGATCAACAAGTGTACAAGAACCATTTATCAATCTAGCGATGAGTACGTAAATTGACCAGGAAGCTCGCACAGTTTTGATTCTTCTATGCAAGGAAAGTCAGGAGGCCTGAGGTTAAACTTCAAGAAATAACAAAATTCTGTTTTTTTTTGTGTGAAGCACTGACCAAATGTTTGTTATCTTGGAAAATTTCATCACCATATGTCATTTTTGGTAATCGTGGCAAATTCGATGCCCCAAAATGTTATTTTCAAGCGCATTTTGAAGCATCGATTTTTTTTTGCCACATTTTCCGCGAATGTCATTTTGTGATGAAATTTTTTTGGAACTTTTTTTTTGTGATTTTACCGAACAGCACTTTGGTGTACATAGCTGCATATATACGAATCTGCAGGTTCATGATAAGATGCATGCTCGACCTAGTGGACCTGCATCTGTCTCTCTCTCTATATATATATATATATAGGACTGTAGAAAATGAAGTCCCCGGCGGCTAGGAGTAGAGAGACGAAGCGAATGCAAATGCCACCGCCGCCATCATCCGGCTCAGACCTGCCAGAGATGTGTCGAGAAGGACCAGAACGTCTCCGTGTCGCTTTTCTGCACTCCGGCATGGCAGCGCTCCGGGGCAAGGAACGCCTCCATGGAGATGAAGGTGTTCCACGACGCCATGGACAGGAGGTATCCAGACGCCAAGACGCGCCGGTGACCTGCAACGACGAGTTCAAGGTTCCGTCACCAAGAAATCGGACCTCGTCGTCGTCACGGCCGGCGCCAGGCAGATCCCGGGGGAGACAAGGCTCAACCTGATGCAGAGGAACGTGGCCCTGTACAGGAAGATCGTGCCGCCCGTGGCCGAGCACTCACTTGACGCGCTGCTGCTCGTCGCCGTCGACGTCCTCACCTACGTCGCCTGGAAGCTCTCGGGCTTCCCGGCCAGCCGCGTCATCGGCTCCGGCACCAACCTCGACTCCTCCAGGTTCAGGTTCCTCGTCGCCGAGCACCTGGACGTGAGCGCGCAGGACGTGCAGGTATGTAACCAACTGCATGCTATGCTACACCGCCGGATGAATGAAGAGATGGACCTCACCGAGGCCGAGGCGACATGTGTTTTGGTCCGAATCGAGTCAGAGGGAGTGGATCAGTTTAGATGTTGCATGAGTAATGAGTTGGCTGCTGAGTCAGCGTCCAGTCAGTCTTGACTTTGGTCAAAACCAGTTGACCAGCCCAAAAACGAGACCAGGGTGGTCTTTTGAACTTTATGGCAAGTTCAGGTTTCAAAAATGAGGATTGTAAATTAAATCGAGTGGTTAATCCAGGATTGAAATATGGATTTTTCTCAATTCGTAATCTTGTTATAACCGCGTTATCGGATGGACAAGGACGTAATGGCGAAGGAGCTCATAGAGATGCTTAGTCCTAAAGAAGTGCCCTTGTTTGGGTCAAATTCAACCCTTGACCGGGCCAACTTTCATGCGCAGGCATTTTCCGATGAACCTCTGTTTTGGTATTCACACTTGTAGTATAATGACCACTGCAAAACATTGCTATACTTGACTTGGTTTTTGCATGGAAAAAGTCCAAAACAAACCTTGAAATTGTATACGATAGCTAAATCAAACCCTGAACTTTGAATTTCGGAAATTGGCACTCTGAACTTGTAATTCCGGTCTATTTTGGACCCTAGACCTGTTTGGCACACTGGGAATAAGAAAATCCCGGGGGATAACCTGCTACTCAGAATTTGGGCCGGCCCACTATAACACAACAACAAAATCGTGAACTTTAAAATATATTCACGCATTTATAAAATATTCAGAAGTTAAAACAT